>NC_018395.1:231656-531656 GCF_000208865.1 Neospora caninum Liverpool | reverse complement strand
CCCAAACTCGCATGGGACCTCGCCAAGTCAACAAAGGCACATGCAGAAACGGTGCATGCCAAACGCTGTCCATGCAAATCCCACACCTAAAAACCGCCCCGCTCCAAACTTTCCCAGATGAATACCTATTTCCATCTTCCCAGATATACGTATGTACCTAATATATATGTATATATGCATCCCACACGTTTCACCTACATGTATCGTAGACGTGTGCTTCACGATATATATATATATATATATATATATGTATATATATATATATATATACGTCAACCATCCAGCGTACACAGTGGCAATAGCTGCATATCGATCGTCAGCAATGAGATCCACCTCGCTCGTTCAGAATTCCGCGAGGAGCAGCGGGCACTACCGCGGCCAGTTGAAGCGCACGTCTTGAGACTTTTTCAGCACGGAAAGCGTCGCAGCACATGCCAACGAGTGAAAAACAAAAAGCCGATCCTCCAGAGACATTTGCCCCCTTCACGCAAACCCTACAGAAACAGCAGCGCCTGTGGTCAGCAGAAGCGGCCGCATCCTTAGGTCAGACAGAATCAGCCACGTCCACTCGCAGCTACACACGACTCACAACTACAGCCCTCTCTACATTTGCATACTTATACATAAATATACATAAATATATATAAATATATATATGTATAGAAGTATGTATATATATATGCGCGTATGTGATCGCGCCCCACCATTTGCATTTGCATGCACATCTGCGTGCCGAGGACACGATATGCGCGTCGGTTCACGTTTGCATGCGCGCAATCAGAGGTTTTTCTTCAGGATTTCGTATTCGCATTCTTCGTCTTCTTCTTCCTCTTCCTGTGCACGCTCGAGCATTTTCGCTGCGGCGCTGTTCCCCTTTCCGCTCGTTTGCAGCGCGTGGAGAAGCTGCTCCTGCAGTTTCTCGTTGACAAAGTTCGACGGGTCGCTCTCGTCGGTCGAAAACCCGCAGAGGATCTTGTAGAACCGAACTGCGCCCGCGTTCTCCTTGATCACTGTGCACATCAACTTGTCGAACTTCAAAGGACTGTGTGCTTTGTTGAAGGCCCGCGCGGCCAGCTCCAGAAGCAACATCAAGCGCCTGCCCAGAGTCATGTTCTGGTAAGCGCCCTGCGTCGCCCCGAGAAAGTCACACGCGGCAGCGAAAGAGTGAACAACTCGGAAGACCAACGTCTCCCAGAAACGAAAACCTAAATTCTCGCATACAGCCAAAACAGTGTGGAAATCAACAAGCCGCTAAACTAGCGAAACGGGGCTACACTCTCCACCCTCAATCCTTCTACCATCGCTACACACACACACATCGGGATACAGCGACAAATGAATACATATATATATATATATATATATATATACCTGTAAAATATATATAAACATTAATATATATATGTAGGTATGTCAGAAAGCGCACGTTTTTCTGAGTGCTCGACCGTGCCTAGAGACTTCTCTGTGGTTGTCTCCCTGAATCCCAAGCTCGGTTTAGCAGAGCTGTCCCTCCGCAGCTACGGGTCTGCGCCTCACCTTGATTTGGAGTTCGTAGACATACACCACGGCTGTCCCTTCTTCAACCTCGAAGCGGTAATGAAGAAAACCCGCTAGACGGTCCGGGGAAACATCCTTGAGCGCGGCGCTGTCGTCAGTCTCCCGCGAAACTGAAAAGAACATACAGAAATCCCCGAAAATGTCAAGTCGGCCAGAATGCAGACGCCAACGATACCTCGCCAGAATAATATTCTTATGCATGCATATCGTTTTCTGTGTATGTCCATGTATACCCAGGCATGCACCTCTGTACGTACCGTTGGCGGCGAGCTCAAGCACGCCAGCGTGGCAAGTGGTTCCCTCAAGATATATATATATATATATATTGGCAAGTGTGCAGGTGCCTCTGCGTATATATATATATATATATGTTTCTCTGCGGTTCATCTCCTGTTTGAATCGTCAGAGGGCTCCAGTCGAACATGGTTGAGAGGAATGCGTCCCAGTGTGCGTGTGAATTGAATTTCTTTCACTTCGTGCGGTTGCTGCGAAGCGGGGTACCAGATCTCACCAGGTGCGCTGGTCTCGTTCGGTTCCGTCAGAACGACGAGGAGGCGCGCGTCCTCGTGGGTGAGTTCGCGGCGCTTGAAGTCGTCGTCCCATCCCTGTTCCATGAAGTTCACTTGGTTGTACAGGTTCTTCATATTTTCGCGCGTCAAGTTGAAGATTTCGTCACTCAGGGGGGCATTGGCCGCCAAGAGCGCCGTCGCTGGGCTGTCGTAAATCGCAAACTCTTGTCTCTCGGCAGCCGTTGCCCGAGGCTGCTGGGAAGAGGCGGGGACTTTGCCTCCGCGGAAACGCCGGTTGGGCGTTGCCAGGGCGAAAAAGTTGGCCAGACCCTTGGCTGTACGGACAGTCTGTTCAATGGCTGCGGCGGCCGCTCTCTGCTCCTCGCGCTTCAGTCGGCGGTTGGCTTTCTCCTGTTTCTTCCCCGACTTTCCACACTTCAGGGTGGCCTTTGGCGCGCAACGAGAATCCCCCGCCATCGCTGCGCCTTCAACTACGCGAGAACTCGCACTCGGCGCGAGCGGCATGCCGGCGAAAAACAGGACGAGGAAGGAAGCAAAGCGCCAGAGCACGAGGCCAAAGGGAGGGGACGCGTGGACAGCGGAAGACTCGAGAAGAACGGCTGGAAGGGAGCGTGTGTTCAGGAAACCGACGAGCGCGAGCGGCAGAGAGAGGACACGGGAGGGGCAACGGGAGAGGAGAGGGAAGTGTTGTCCCGCAGCACACAGGAGAACCGTTGCGTAGAGGAGGAACTCCCCTCGCTTCAGACGATAAGACCGAGAAACGTTCAAGAAAAAGCACACTTTCCGTCCAGCGAGGATGGTGGCAACACACTACCACGAAGCCTTCCACATAGAGGGGGGCTGCAGCGCGGTTCCGGTTCGCGGGCGGTCGGTCATATCCGTTTGTTGGTCCAGGCTTCAGTGTGTGTTTGCTGTTTCTCGCCAATTCCAGAATGCTTTGATTGCTGAGTGACCCTCCTTGTACGGTTTTTCCGTCGCAAAGTTCACCCCCTCGCCGCTTCGGGCCGGGCGCATGCAACAACGGGAGGAGGGTGGCGGCGGTTGAGCGGCACACGTGTGCAGCAAGACACACTGCACAGTTTTGCCACCTCAAAACGCGCCGAGTCCTAGTGGGAAGACCCGGGGATGATGTCGCTTTTAGGTAGCCTGTCCGAGACAAAACGAGGAAAATCCATGGCACGCCTCGACCCAAATCTGCGCCTCCATGCTGCAGCCTGCTGCTTCGTCGCAAAGAGCCGATGACACACACACACACGTGAAGGTCTAGCTAGAAACGGGGGAGCGAGAAGATCGACCGCAGTGGCGACAGAGAAATCCACAGAGGTAGGGGAACGGCACACGCGTCGCCAGCTGTCGTTACACCGGAGGTGACTGTCATCTCTGGTTCCTCAAAGAGACAGACCGAGGTCGAAGGAGCAAAGAGCTCCTTTTGGTGGTTGAGTCCATCCGCTAGCGATCCCCTCAGAGGCAGTGGAGTGTAACGAAGTTGCATCCTGGAGAGATGCCTGGGTTTAAACTTGAGAATGAGGAAAGCCTGGCGGTAAATGGAGAGGCGCCCTCCAGTACGTTCTGGGTTAGCAGGACTTCTCTGTCTGGCTGCACTGCCTTCCTTTTCCTTTTTGCCTTTGCTGGTTCCCCTTGAGACGGCTTCGCATAGGGAGTGTACAGTGTTTTTGCGCAGTTAGCGGAGAGCACCGAACGGGGGAAACCACTGGGTCTCTGTGCTGACTTTGCTTGCGCTGTTGAGCTACCTAAATTTTGCGCAGATCTGGTTGTCGTTTCTTCCGTAACGTGAGGGAGCAGGTCAATCCCTATACTGAGCGTTTGATGCACTTCTCTGAGCCGACGCGAACCGGTTCCAAGCGTGCACGAATCCCGGTCTTCTGTGGCCAGAGCACCACGCAGCCGCTCGGCAAATTGCTTCCGGAGGAGGCGTTTCTTTTCTTCAAAGAAACCACACACACACGAAGCGGGGATGCCAGTCGTTATGCTTATAACTTAGAAAAAACGACAAAAGCCGTTGCGGAGTGGTACGCGCCGGTGCACTTGTTGGCAGGTTACCCGACTGCTCCGGTTCATGGTTTTTTCACACCGACACAGAAAACTCGTCTGGTTTGTGCACATCGAGGCAGCGCGCAACAAAGCAAGGCCGGAACGAAATCCGAGAGGTCGGGTGTGTGCGCGGCCACAGATGTGTCTTCCGAACGCTCTCTTCTGCCTCAGCCGGAGCGTTCCTATTTCTCCTTGTCCGGGATGGCAATCTCGGGATACAAAAAGGGATCCTGCTCGGAGTCTGGGCACTGCAGCGTGACAGGGTACGAAACGCCTGGCTCGGGCACGAACGTCGGAAAGTGGAGTGGAATGTGGCGGTTGTGTCTGTGGTGAGTTTTCCCCCTCGCATCGCTTATTTTGATCAGACTGCCTTTGTAGCCTGGTACGCAGCCTGCAGGCGCCAGCGGGGGGAGGGGCACAGAAAGAAACAAAACACCTGAGGACAGTCGCCTCGAGCGACCGACGCAGCCAGCACAAGCTGGAAGGAGTATCTAGCGACACAGAGGCGTCGCGAGGAAAAGTGTGGCCTGCTGGCTGATGCAGAAAAAAGGCCAGCAGGAACAGAAGACATCGCCAGTGCTGCGCTCGTTCGGGAACCCACAGAACTATCCTGTGTCAATCCCGCGCTGCTACTCACGAACAGTGTTGCGTATGTGTATATATGTTTGTCTATGTGCACGGGTGTGTATACAATTTACGAATGTACATACACGAAGCGGATGTATGTGTGTAGACGAGTATTCGGCGCATGTAGAGCTCAGAGGAGAGATATGTACACATACGAGACCTACCTAGTCCCGACTGCCTCCCTTCTCCAACTGCCGGTGTCGTGGCCTTTGCGCGCGTCACAGAAAAGCTTCTGTCTCACCTTTGAGGAAAATGAGATTGCGCTGGGCTTCGATGCGAAACACTTTACAGTTGACGACTCGGGGATCTCCGCCAGCGTGCCCGGCCATCTTCTTGAAGCGCCACACAACGTTCACTGTCTTGCTTTGCCCGATACTTCCTGGGCTGCTGTGCGCCTTTGCTTCTACACCATGGGACGCGTTCTGACCTGGAAGAAGAAACAAAAGAACAGGGACAGAACATGGACGAAAACTGTCCCTGGATGCCCTTGGCCACTTCTCCCTCTCCGCCGAAACGCGTTGTCGCTGCTCGTTTCTTCGATCTGCTGCGCACCCCGTTTGTGCTCACCTGCAAAACCCCATCGCTTCTTCACTCCAAGGTACCCCTTGTCCTTCGACCAGCCACTGACAAAGACGTGTTGGCCGGGAGTGAAGTGCCGAACCGACATCTCGTGGCCGACGGGAAGAAGACAATCGCTGCTGCACTTGAATTCCGCGATTCGACTCTTCGGCTCGATTCGCGACCGTATGTACACCCCAAGCATTGGCTTTGTCACCTTGTGAATCGGCTGGTAACCTGCGGCGAAACCGGGGGCACAGCAGCGAGACATCTTCGACTTTCTCAGTGAGCATCGGCGACAAACACAAGTCGCCACACTCGGCAAGGCGACGACGCCATCTAGACTGAAGACGCTTGCACACGGGTCTCGCCGGTCGCGGGCGTATTTGCCAACACCAAAGAACCAGGACGGGACGAGACGCCGCACAGCGAGGACACACACCGTCAGAAACTCCACGGCGGCGGTGGAGTCTCCCCGGCGCCTCCCCCCTGGGATCAGACCTCTACATGAGGAAAAAGCAATTCTTGCCCTTAACGCGCTGTCTGCATCTCCAGATTTCAACGATTAGGGCGTCGACTCCGGAAACCAACTCAAGCGCCTGGCTACATCCACGCACGAAACGGGTTTCGGGACCACTCCCCACATGGGAACTTATGTGTGTGTGCAGGAATGTGCGGCCCCAGCTCCAGCCCGGCGCACATCTATGCATGCTGCTACAGGTTCATATGCAGGTGCATGCCTCTGTATACAGGTATGCAAATCCTTGAGGATTTTTCGTTGTCATGAGGAGTTCAGCACTGCACGTGCGGAAATGGACTTTCAGCATGGACAGCACATTTAGTGTGCTTCAAATCCATCTGCGCAGACACGACGTAGCACGCCTAACAAGGAGTCGGTTCTCTCTTTTGCTTCGGGGGTTCCAACTCTCCGGACCCACAGATGGCTCTTCGTGTTTAGTTTCTTGTGTCCTCTCACCCACGTTTTGGCGTCTTGTCTCTTCGCTTCCCCAGCTGTGTGTCACCACTCCCTTTCGCCTTTCTTTCTCGTGTTCCAGTTTTGTTCCTTTCGCTTCTCCTCGTCCCTGCCGTAGCTATATCTCTGCCTCTTCCCTGCCTCCTCGAGAGCGGCATACTGCCTTCTCGGGCGTTTCTCTGTCTCTTCCCAGTCCCGGTCCGTACGCCTCCGGTGTTTCGACCGGCCGCAGTCTGGCGGCGTGGCGTTCACCTACCAATTCCCATGACGCAGGCTTCGTAGCCATCCTTGTCGAGAGTCCGTTGCTCCATCACCACACAGCGATCGACTTGGCAAACGGTCACCGCATGCCGCTCGCCCCACCCGTCCCACAAAGACATCATTCCGATCTTATACGCGAGAAGCCCCGTTCTGAATGCAGAACGCAATGTAGACAGCGCGCGAGAAGGATTAACGAACTCCCACGGGAAACGACAAAGAAGCATCCTTTGAGAAGACGTGCCTCCGTATCGAGTCACAGACCAGGAAAAAACACAAACAGACGCACATAGGTAAAAGCATATATATATATATATATATATATATATATGTTTTGTGTGTGTGTGTGTGACATTGACCTCGCTGTCTGGTACATCTACTTGGGTAGTCTCGGTTTTTTTCCTAATGAAGCCGGCAAAGAAGCGACAGCGTTCTGTCGGTCTCCGCTCTTCGTTTCGAGACACGGGAACCTACCTTCGGCTGTTCCAGCTGGGCGTGACTCGCTTCAAGAGCGGATGGATCCTGTCGGCGTCGAGAGTCTCCTCCTCCTGGATAGTCGGTGCGGGCTCGTAGAATTTCGATTCTCTCAGCCTGTCGAGGCGCTTCACCCAGCGACTGTCGTAGCCCCGTCGTGAGGAGAACGCCGAGGGACAGGCACGCCCGAGGTCGACGAGGTTGCGCCCTCTGGTGCAAGCGGGGACGAGAGCAGCCTGAGAGGCGCGAAGGTGAGACGACGGGTCGCGAAGCGGAGAGAAGACGCTCGATGTCGAATGGAAGAAGGCAGACGCGATGGACACCCCTGCACAGGGTGGAGAGGAGACGGAATGTACCGGACGACGAGAGAGAAGGGAAGACGTTTGGGGAAAAGAAAGATCAGGCGGAGACGAAGGAGGAACGGGCCTCTGGAGAGGTCCATAGAACACACCGGATGAACGCGAAGGAACTTGAGCAGAGGCAAGAGAGGAGCGTGAAGAGCAATTCCACGCTGGCGAACACGCCGAGGGCAGTGGAGGCCTTGCGTCCCACCTCTGGCGGAGGTTGTCTGCTGGGTCACCCGGGGCTCGTGTGTGTCGCTTTCGCTCGGGAATCGGGGCGGCGCGTGCTTCTGAAGACGTAGGCTCTTCGCCGTCAAGGCCGTTCCCTGTCCCGGCGAAAAGTGTGCCACAGAGAGACAGCACAGGCGCGCTGACCGCCCTCGCTTGCCTTCGCAAGTTCTCGCTTTTCGCGGCTCCTACACCCCAGGAAGTCCTTCCCACGTAGCCGCAGGCGCTCATCTTGCCGTGTCTCTCATGAGCAACTGTAGCGGAGGGAGACACCCAACGGGGTGACGCCGGGTCGGTCGAGAGATTTTCGGAAAAAAGCGAACGAGGACTTCTTTCAGGTTCTTTATCGCTTTCGAAGGGGGGAACAAAAGCATTCGCAGACAGATAAGCAGACAGTTTGGTGGGAGGGAACGCAGGAATGCGAAGGCCGCAGTCCCCAGAACGGAGTCTTTTGACTTGCGTAGGTGTGCTCTCAGACACCCTGGTTGATGTGCGCTAGCATTCCACCTCGCTTCAAAGGAGGGGGAAAATATGCCCAAGGTTGTGAGGAAAAACGAACACAAGACAATTTGAGTGTTCCACAATCAGAGAAGTCAACAGGACGGATCCAACGGGCTGATGTACCGCTCTCCGTCTCCCGCGTGCCAGGTTTCGCCCCTGCGAAGAAAAGGGATATTCTAAAAGAGTGCGGTCGTTCGCGGCCGACGAGTAAGATGAAGTGTTCTGCCGTCTGGAATCGACCACGGCGGAAAGGAGTGTGTGGAAAACGCTGCGTGTGCGCTGGCAAGATGACGCCACGGCGGAAGGATGCAGTCCTCTGGAAGAAAAGTCTACAGCACAGCAGCGAAAGGGGTGCCCAAACCGAGAGGTGGTGTCGAGCCGGGCCGAGAAACGACAACGTGGCGCAGAAGGATGTTGGAGAATGTCGCCTCAAAGTGAGGAAACCCGAGTTCTGTCAGTGACCACACCCGTCACGGCAGACAGGAAACCCGCCGTCCACGTGTGTATATACACCCGAGAAAGCGAGACAGTCCATGAGAAAAGCCAGTCTTTACGCGAAAAGGCGGACACCCAGGGAAAAGTAAGGAAGACAACAGAGTCAGTATGCGCATGGCAACACAAACAGCATCGGTAGAACTTTTCTCATCGGGGCTGCGGGCCGGCAGACGATCCCGAGAATTCGAGAGGGCTGAACACCGTGAAAGATTCCCAAGAAAAGGAAGGCGCGAGCGCTCCGTTGCGTCCTCCGTAGGCGGAGTCCTGGCGAAGGGCAAGGGGCGTTCTTCGATGGTCGACAGAGGATCGAAGAGTAGTGGGCAGAGAGAAACTAAACTGCATGCGCTTTGCCGTGAACAGGCGCACGCGTGTCAACCGACGGTCTCAGTTGTATGATGCTTCTCCGACCTTCCCAAGCCGCGAAATGCCGTAGATCTTCTTTCCAACCACGCAGGGAAATCGCGTCGGGCGCCGAATCTTCTCCATTGAAGCACGAAGCAGAGCTTTATTCGAAACGCGTTCTCGCTGGGTATTCCTATCAGGCACTCTCGCGACGGTCATTGACGCACATGCGTATCGGGCCAAGACACATGCTGTTACGCGCATGCTGCCAACGAAACACGAGCCAGCATGCTTTTCTGCGGAGTTCAAAGCACACGTACAGTTTCGTGGGAAAGGGAATTTCTGTTTGGGCGATCTCAGCCCTCCTCGTGCTTGTTCGCCAAACTAAAATGTCAGTCGCCTCTGTACCTAGGTCTCATATCCCCCACCTCTTTTGCTTCCTTTTAGCCTTTTCGTCCCGGGCTTAACGGTGGCTTCCCGCGCCGTGAGTCCATGGTTCAAGCGACATACACCGCGTTAAGGGCTGTCGACCAAAAAACCCTTCCGTATCTAGAGGAGGCGACTTTCTGCTAGGTTGCCGCTTTCTCGCGTTCTGGGATGTTTTCGACTGAGATCAAGATGCGCCAAGAGCGAGGACCGTCCGCTTCGCCTGCATCCGAGCATGCAGGCTCCTCGCCATCCGTCGCTTGCCGCATCTTGAAGGGCCATGAAGACTCCGTTGTCGGCCTCGACCTCTTCTGCTCGCCTCCGTTTCCTCCCGGCGCCCACGTCAGTCCCCATTGCCACTGTTCTTGTCGGACACAATCTCTTCTCCGCAGCGACGCAGACCCGGAACGAGACACATCAGAAGGGAGTGCCTGTCCTTTGCGTCGGCGTCGCGCGAGTTGTGAGAAACGTACAGATGCTCCAGGAGACACGGGGCAAGAGACTACAGGTGCCCACACGCTGGACGGGACGTGCTGTGACTCAGTCTCGCCATCTTCGTCTGTCTTTGTCTCTTCACTGCACGCCGCGTCAACTCGTCCCCGTTGCGACGGGCAGTGCTCTGAGGCTTCTCCGTTCCTGCAAGGCAGCTCGAGGCCTCCTTGTGGATGGTGCGAGAGTGGCTGTCCTTCTGTGGTCTCGCCATGGTGTTCTTCCCTCCTCGCCAGCGCCAGTGACGACGGCACGGTGCGTCTGTGGGACTTGAGAGAAGAAAAGGCCGTTGCATGCATCAAGCATCCGCTCTTTCTTTCTGCGGGGGGATCTGCAGAGGACACGACGTCGAATCTCGGCGCCGTCAAATTCCACCCAGAAACCTACCGGCTTCTCTACGTTGCCTGTGGCAGTCGACTTCTTCTGTTCGACCTTGCGGCCACGCCCGTCGGTGCGTGGCGCGGGCGAGAGTCTTCGAACGGCGTCTCGCAAGTTGCAGTGCTGAGCCAGGAAAAGGCAGACCAACGGGCGGTGCCTGCGTGCGGAGACCAGGAACGCCGACGAGCACACGGAGGGGAGAACCCGACAGGCGAGCGAGAACCGGATGGGGGAGGAGCCAGAGAAGACAGCTGTGCTTGGACAGACGACGCAGCGGCGATCTGGAGTATGGACCAGTACGCTCAGCTTTTCGTCGATGAACGACGAAAACGGGGTTCTGGGAAAGACGCCAGCCGGCCCGTGGAAGACGAGGAGTCTTCTGAAGACGATGATCCTCTTACCATCAACGACTTCGACCTGTGGTGTCCGTCGCCTCAACAACTGCGAGAGCTGAAGTTCGGTGCGTCCTCGCCAGGAGGCGACTCGCTCGCACCGCCCTCGAAAGCGTCTTCTCGCCGGGTCCCGGCCAAGAAGAAAAAGGGGCCAGGTCGCTCCGCGGTGACGGAGGAGTCTTCTGCCCATGCAGCGCACGGAGCTGCCGCCGGCGTCTCTCCTGTGTGTCTCGCGCTTCCTCTTGACAGCGGCGAAGTCGTGGTAGCGCTCCACAGAACGCCCCTGGCAGCGGTCGAGCTCCAGGGCTCGTCCCTGGCGCCCGGTGGGACTGCGAAGCCGCAGGGCGATATCGACGTCGCCTTGCAACTTCAGAAGGACAGGCTGCTTTGCATGCATCGCAGCATCTGCGGCGTCGCGAGATTCCGAAAAGACGAAAACATTCCTGATCTCGTCACGGGAGGGTAAGTTTGAACAGCTGGGGGCGCGAAAAGAAGGCGGGAAATGTGAAGTGAGGGAAACGAGCATGTGATGATTCCTTGCTGCCTCCACTCTCCCGCGGAATGCTCCGGACGAGGCGTTCTCGCTCACGCCCTGTGGGCGATGGCGATGAACTGCTGGCAAGCCTGATGGGTGTAGGTGAAAGGCTGAAGCGCGCGTCGCTTCGCCCCGGGACGCTTCGCTGTGTTCCGTGTTTCGTGCTGTGTGTCATTCACTGCTTTTCTTCGTGAGGCGTCAGTCTTTACCTGCGGGGGCCCGGCCCTTGGCAGGCACACAGTGCTTGACACTTGCGAGACAGGTCTGTCGCTTTCTGTTTCCCGCCCCTCCGAACTCTGTGTCACACTTTCTGCGTTCTGTGAATCTAATGGGAACCCATGCTAGATACGCATAGATGTTGCAGATGCATGGAGGACTCGTACGCACCCCTGCGCATAGGCGTGTGTGACTCGCACGGTTGCGTGAAAGTTCAAGGGGATATGAAGGATATCTATAGGCTCACAGGAACTCCGGACCGCGCACTTATTTTCGTAGAAGGGGCTGTGAGCAGCACACGGTTGTGTTCATGGGCGTGTTTGGATCCTTGTTCGCGCCTTATGGATGGTCTTTGCCTGTCTTTCAGCTTTGACTTCAACGTGAACTCGTGGAACCTGGTTGAAGCGAAGCCGCGAGTAAGCCTGGAAGTGCGGCGAGCCGTCGCGGATCTGAGGAACCACGTAATGCCCTGGGAGACGAAGCCTCCTCACGCGAAGGTTTCCAAGGGCGCAAACGCGGTAGGTCAAAATCAGTCGAGGCAAGCAGGGAACGAAGGCCCCGAGGACACAAAATGCCTAAACCCCCCCTTCGTTGTCTCCCTCGCTATGGGTCCAGACTGCCGCAGGGTCGCGGTGGGGCTAGGCGATGGCCACCTCTCTGTCTTCGATTACGCAAGTAAGTCTCTCTCCTGAAGACGAAATGGAAGTCCTTGTGTAGCGGCACAGGCGCGATACATACTCGGGGGACGGACTCCGACGTGTACAGCCCAGCTGGATAAGGCACCGTCTACGTGGCTCATCGGTAGCAAGATACATATCTGTACGTACTCGTGTAGGAATCTGTGTGACGTGTCGTGTGCGTGCGGTGTGTCGACACGACCAGGGGTGGGGTGAATCATCTCCAAATGCTCCTGTTCACCACATGCGCGCGGTGGAGGCAGGCCGCTTGGCCGCGCCATTCATTTCGGTCTCTGTGTGTCTCATGTGCGGTTCCGACCATTTATTCGCCAGACTCTTCTCGAAATGCACGGCTTCTGCCTACGCCATCTTGGACTAGCCAGCCTCACAGCCTGTCGTCAGCAGCCCTAAACTGGGTTTCGAGCCCGACAGCTGTTCACAACGCTGCCCCGGGTAACACGGCGCGCCGTGATTCTCCTGGTGGCTCGTCGGCAGGCAACTCGGTCCTGTCTAGTCCCTCTGGGGGCGTCGGGTCTGTGTTGGTGAGCTGTGGGACTGACCGGCGCCTTTGCGTCTTTACAGACACACCCCTGACTTCGGGGGAGGCCTCGGAGCCCAGAAACAACCGAGACAGCTCCCTCCGCTTGCTGCTACAGCATCGTCTTCCCTATAAGCCAAACTGCATGGTGTGTGCCAGCAGCTGCACTGTGACTGGATGCGCATGCAGCCAGCTTCTTCCACCGACTCTCTCTAGGGCGACGGTGACAAGTGCCGGAAAAAGTGGGCCGCGCAGCCCGGAAACAGCCTGCGGTGCCACCGTTTGTGGTAATGCAAACCCGGCGGCGCTTCGCTGCTACGTCGGAGATGTCTCTAAAGATATTCGGATTTTCGAATTCCCTTGTTAGAAGTTTGGCTTTTTTCCTGGATACGAGAAAGGTGCATCACGTGCTGCCTCGTTCGCACACGCGTTTCTATCCGCGAGATGCGTCCACCTTCTGTCTGACAGCTGTCTTCCCTCTGGCTAGTTGCTTGTCACTGTTTCATGCTGACAGTGCCGCCGACTTTCAGAGTGCGAGAGACGTTCGCACCGAATACGATCAACACCATCGTCGGTTGACACGAGCGCGCAGAAGACTAGCGCGGATTCTTCACTGCTGCTCCAACTTCGCCGGCAGCACGGACACAGATGGAACAGGGAGCCTTACGGAATGAGAGCCTCCAGCAGTGATTTCAGAAGTAGCAGAGGCAGTCGAGAAATGAGCAACATAGGACTCCACCACACTGGCGAACCACAGGCTGGTACAGAAGAAGTCTACAGCCAAGACGAGAGAAAACGATGCATCCAGGGAAGCACAGATGTTGTCTACAGCCGTATCTTCGGCAGCTGTTAAAACCCCAGAGGAGAGGCCTTCATACCTAAGGGGGGGTTGGAATCGGCACGGAAACTGGTAGGAAGCGTCTCTGCGTTGACGATGCTTAAAGTGTAGGTGCCCAGTTGAGCGGCCCTGGCATGTCCACACTGGAAATGAAACACCCATCACCAATGACCACAGAAAAAGCTGTGCCCTGTAGAGTTGTTCTATAAATAGCTGGAAACCCGCACAACAACCAGTATGCTCTTACCGGGATGAGGAGATCTGGCTGCTGTTCGGGTTGCTTTTCCCTCCTAACGAATGCATCCGGCTCCATCTCGGGACTCTTGTCGGAACGTCAACAATTTTGATGGCATGGTAATGTCGCAGGTTCTACGAGATGTTTCCTTGAAATAATTGAGAGTATGCAGGTTCGAATTGTAGGAGTATCACCCTGGTGCGTCACGGTAAGGCTGCAGAAGCGGTGTAATTCTTCAAATGACGTCGGATGGGGGGTTGTAGGCTTTCCACCAAAGTTCTACGAGACGAGATGTCGTTAACTGCTCCGCGGTTCTAATGGACAATATTGAATTGTCGTTGCGTGTACCATGTGCGTCTCCCTACCTGTGGTAGCGTCTCTTGGAGGATTTTTTTTGCGCTGCGATGCAACTGAACAGGGAGAGAAAATGCAGTGTGTGCTGGGTCGAAACACCATCCATATGGACGCATGCTACTTTCGACGCGTCAGACTATTGCTTCGCAGATATCTTCAGGAAGGTCTGCTGGCCACAAAGACCTATGATAATGGCCCCCGCGCTACCATAAACGATGAGTAAAGTGCATGGTTTGTGTGTTAAAATTCGAGGTGATAGAAAATCTGTCTATCCCTCGTTGAGGCGGCAGATAACGCAGCATTAAATAATCGAACGCATGAAGCGAGGGGCCAGCCGTGGGCCCCAACCTTCTTGTCGATCCTTCTCTCAAGCCCCAAGGTACCACTCGAAAGTGGATAGAGCTGAATCCCGTTAGGCATTGGATGTAGACGCAAGGGCACTCGTTCGTTACCAAGTCCTTCGTCTAAGGGTTCAAGGCGTCCACGCGGCGAAACCCCTCTAGCGGAACTCTGTGTACAAGACGTCTTTGTGTGTTTGGTGAGGCAGGAACTGTCGTCCAGCAACCACGTAAAGAGTGGTTGTTCTGTATAGACCAGCCGCCTCTCCCCATCTGACTTACCTCATGGTGTAAATCTCTCGCAACACACCTTCGAAATGTCGCTGAGGCTCCGTTGGTGACCCACTCCCTGCTGCTACACACCGTAGGAGTTGCACAGCCGTATTCCGCCGGCTCTCTGATCCTTGACAACCCCCTCAACAGCTGTAGCCTCTGCAAGCTCTGACACACAGGTAGATGGCGTGGGTTCTTACCAAACTGCCCTACCAGCGGGAACAGAAACGGCCCTTATTTTACCGTCCTGTTGACTAGATACCAGCAGTATGCTGAAAAAAGGGAATCATGTGTGGGTCCGGTCTCTAGCATTCTGTGCTAAGCCCTAAGTGCGGATTCAAAAGAACCGCTCTGTCTTCGACTGTTCACATGCCTGACACAGGCATCCGAAGGTGTTGTAGGCGCTTATTCAGCGACATGAGTAGCCGTGTGGGCTCGCTCGGGATCAGCTGTCGACGTAGGCTCCTTTGTGAAAACGACAGCTTGCCGGCGTCTTGTCGCATGTCGGTTCCTCATCGAAGGATTCTGCAAGGTATTCGGCAGCCTCATGTCGCACATGCGGAACAGCGTGCGCGTGGCCGTCAGGACGCGGCCAACGCCCAACTTCAATGATAAATTATTCTGCATCGATGAAGAACATGGGACAATCGACGTAACGGTGCCGTCCCGAAATGACGTGTCCCATTTCAAATTTGACAAAATGCTACACAACGCCCCCCAGGAGCGTGTCTTTGACGACTGCGTCCGAGACATAATCACCAGCGTCATGGAGGGCTACAACGGTACGGTTATGGTCTACGGACAGGTAATGTTTCCTTGCTGAAAACCAACGGCACGTCACCATGGGTCAGAGCGAACGGACAAGCGAAAGCCTGCGAAATGCACTGCAGCAACTACAGACGGTACCCAACGGCAACGGGGACTCTACGTGGGAGTCTGTGGACTGGTTCCCTCAGACCGGGGCACCATGCTCATGATCTGCCGCTTCGAGTGCCTTCGGAGCAACCCAGCGCTCCCCTTTCGGCATACTTACGCAGCCAGATTTCGACAGGCACTTATCTGCAGCGTGTCCTGTAGCCATTTCAACCACATCGGCCAACCGTATTCGACACCGCACATGTATCATCGGCGTTGCTTGGTCTGTTCCGTTTCCAGGAAATCGTTGCAGCACATCGTGGTTCCAGGAAGCCACCCGGGGGGCCCAGGCATATTCTATGGTCTAGGAAGTTTGTAACCAACATGGCAAGTGACACTTGGTGGCGGGGAACCGCCATTGCATGGGTGTGTTGTCAGACAGGAGCGGGCAAGACCTTCACGATGAGCGGCGGTCCTCGGAATTTTGAGCTACGGGGGATCATTCCGCGGGCCATCAGCGCCATCTATGAGGAGGTGTCGAACAGGCCCGAGACCGCGTACACTATCCGCATCTCGTACACTGAAATCTACACCGAATTCATGTACGACCTTCTCTCGTCTCTTCCGGTCGGCAAGCAATCAGGAACCGAGCTGCAGGTGAGATCCTTGTGCAGCAGGGTGTGCACTATATCTAACGAGGAAATGCGAACTGTGGACTCTGTGATGACGCTAGAGAAGCCGGACACTGCAGTGTCGGTTTCGAATCGATTCTGGCTGACCCTACAACTTTTCGCCGCCCCCCCCTGCAAAGCACTCATTTGTCCTCACATAACGCTGTCAGGCAATGACAAGACAAACCTGTTCTGGATACGAGTGTGAAGATTAGAAGAAGAGCAGTAGTGTCGTCTTGCAGTCTGCAGTGGATCGGCACTCTCGCTTAGTCCAGGACTCACAGCCCAAGCATGAATTGTTTCCTGTGTTAACATTTCCCGAGACTGCAAAGGAGGCGCCGATGCTGCATGCCCCATCGTCTTCTCTAGGCGGACGCCGTGCCGCACTGCACAAAATTGCACTTTGCGTTTAGATTCAGGAAGATGCGAAAGGAGGCCTCTTCGTACGCGGTTTGACGCTCCGCCTAGGTGCTACAGAAGAAGAAGCGTTGAACCACTTCTTTGAAGGTGACATGAATCGGGCTGTTGCAGGACACACGATGAACGCTCAGTCGAGCAGATCTCACTGTATTTTCAGCATCTACATTGAGGGCAAGTCGCGAGTCGAGTCAAACGATAGAATCGTGACTTCCAAACTTCACCTTGTGGATTTGGCTGGCTGCGAGCGGGTCAAGAAAACGAAGTCGGACGGCATCCTCCTGCGAGAGAGCTCATACATCAACAAGTCCCTCTCTTTTCTCGAAATGGTCAGTTAGCAACTCGGGCGCAGCCCATACAATGACTGCTAGGCCCAGCATGGTGTGCCTAGGGCTGCTTATACTCTTACGGAAGGTCGCTAGCTGTAGTCGATTGCACTTAGACCGTGTCGGCAAGCAACCAGGTTCAACAGTACACGACGTCGAGACTGTAAGTGTTAAATGCCGACAAACAGGAGGGTATTTAAGACTCGTTCAAATATGTGGTGCGTCTTCGTGTCTGGGCAAGTGTAGCTGACTTTACAAGTCACGGCTGAAGCAGGACTAGGCACGAATGAGTGCACCGGTGAATGTAGACAAGTATCCGCTTGGCTAAGGTCTTCTCGGCTGGTCGAACCTGCATCTGCCTGTAACTCTCGTTTCGTTTAAATTAGGAGAGCGGCTTGTCACAGTGCAGAGCGGGATGAGGGCGCCTCTCCTTTGCTCATATCCGAGAAGAGGCAGTGAGGACTGGAAGCCCAATGTCACTCGACGTACCAGTTCAGAGGAAATGCGTGGCGTTTTCCTAGGATGTGCGCGACACCAGCCTTGAGCCTTGCCATGACACATTAGCAGCCTGGATCGCTTGGCCTCATTTTTTCAGGTTGTTGTGGCTTTGGGAGAGAAGGGTCGTGATCACATTCCTTATCGATCCTCGAGGCTGACTCATCTTCTCAAGGATTCTATTGGGGGGAATTGCCGGACATGTATGATTACAAACATCTGGCCGGAGCCTCAGCACATGGAAGAAACGATCAGTACCCTCAGATTCTCTACGCGAATGATGCGCGTAAGACCCTGTTTTCCCGGACCCAACCAGGATCTTGCATTTGTACACGTACATATCCGTGGCTGACTCAAGCCGCTTTCCTGTTGATTTCTCTAGTGATGTCATTCTGCCGAGTAGCCGCCGGTGTTGGCACGCACGTCCATCCTTTAAGCCCAGTACCCGTCTGCGACAGCCCGGAGACGTCATAGAAACATACAGCCTTCTTAGGGGTCTACCGTAGTTGAACGTACGGCTGACCTTCGCCGCTTCCAGTCTTACTGCTAACCACCGCTTGACAGCGTCAGGTCTGATTAACTGTTACAGTAATCAGCCGCAGCAACTGCGGGGATCAGAGGTGACAGTAGACCTCCCGTGTTGAGAACATGCGTCGTCAGGTGTCCAACAAAGCAGTCGTCAACGTCCAAATTGATCCGTTATCGCTCTTGCGAAAGTACGAGCGTGAAATCCGCTCCCTGAAGCAGGAGCTTCAAATGCAAAACAACCTCCGCGGCAGAACACAGGTCGTAAGTGAAAAACGCTGCAGAGTGGCGCATGCTTGCTTCGGGGCACAGGGGACTGATCCATAGAACGCTCGCTTGGTCACGGACTGTCGTTGTAGGCCTGACGGGCCCTGTCAGCAGAAAAAACGTTCCTCTGTTTGAAGCCACCCGGCACCAATCGCCTGCTGCCTCTACGCCTTTCAAATTTGACTTGGGTTGCGGGAGCTGCTGGCATGGCTCGCGTACTGTCGCGCCGCATGAGCCTACGTCTCGTCCTTCAGAAAGTGAAACGGAATTGCGGCAGGAGAAAAACGTGGTTTCCATATAGGACAGACATATCGGCAGCGAGACAACCAAAACGACCGCCGCACATCACTTGATGCGCGAGCGGCCAGCAACCGTGTGACTGCGTTCTCGAAACGGTGTTTTGTCTTGCTTAAGGCGTATGAAGCGTTTTCTCCTGACGAAAAGGAAGAGATGAAAAAGACAGCCCAGGCTTTCTTCGAAGGCGGAACCGAGCTTATTGAGATTGTTTCACTCAGGTAAACCTTACTGGGCAAATCATCCCGGCACGCCCGTGATGACGACATACTACTCCTGTTTATTTCATTTCCAGTCTCGTTTGTATGTCAGACGGCGCACCACGGTGTCTGACGAATGGTAGTATCTAGCGAACTGAACAACTGAACTGCTGATAGCGACTTGGATTAAGACAGCACCTCGAAGAGCATTCGGTGTTGTGAGGTCCACTGCTTATCCTAGAAGCTTGAGCACACATGAAGGTTCCGGGAGGTTGGGCGGGGGGGGGGGGGGGGGTGATGCCCCGTTCGCCTGCTCTCCAAGTCAATAGTTTCTCGCTCGCCTATGCCTTGAGTGCCGGCCTTTGCACACAGGCAGGTAAACGAGTTGATGCGAACCATGCGCGAGCTATACCAGGAAGCCCTTGCCCCGAAGCGAGATGCAGAGAGCCAGCAGGAGTCAGCTGTATCGGCACAGGAACCGAGTGACGGCCAGAATGGAAAGCAGCGAAGTTTGCGAACCGCAGCAGGTTCCTCATCAGGCGGCTCTGCTGGAACGAAAGAAAACGTGGGAGCGGGTGCGACGACCCTGAAGGCTCAGTCATCCCCCGCTCTTGGGAAGTCGGGTCCGATACGTAAGTGAATGGAGGTTCGTGCGAAGGATTGACTCTCTGAGCGAGAGAGCGCTTCATGGTCTTGAATAATATTGTACGTTTGCGCTTGTGGTAGCGGCTCTTCCCAATGCACCTTTTACATATGAGACAGGCAATATGTGGAAGAATCTCCGATCCTTTTTCTTAACAGCATGCGGTTACCTGTTGCGAGCACAGCGCGGCAATCGTATCTCTCGGATGTGTAGCAAGACTGGTGACAATCAGTCGACTAGCAACCTTTGCTCTTTCTTCATGCCGCCTTGGCCTTATTGTGGATGGCACCCCATGACTGGTGCGCCTGCAGTAGTTCGCATGTGCTGGCAAGTGTTTCGAGCAGTAGGCCCCGCCTAAGATCGTTTTGATTGAGGGCTTGGTAATGGCGGTGAACAGGGGTTGGCGTCGAAGATACCGGAGCCGGAGGAGCATCGCTCGGCATCGATCCGGATCAGTCCATGCGAGAGTCAAGGCAGAGCATGGAGAAGAACGACACCCCACAGCAGGCCCAGTACGAGTACACGAAGACCAAGTAAGCGGCCGGGGGTACCTAGGAAAAGAAGGAGTTCTGTACGACTTTCGTTTATACTAGCATGGAGGCTACCTAACAGGGGCGATGTGGGTGCGTTTGCACAGTTAATGACTTCCGATCAAACGATCTACCGGCCGCCGAAACGCACTCTAGGCATTTCCCGGTTGTCGTCTGGGAACCCGCTCACTGGTCACTGATGGGTCTTTGTGGATTTGCGTTGAACACTGAACCCACGCGATGCAGAACGGCTTCAGTCATACGTCGCTCCAAGGGCTCTTGTCCGTTCCCCAACCACTGCGTGCATGCTTCGCAGGCAAAGCCTCAAGGACAATTCGCCAGCTCGACTGCCGCTGCTGCGCGCGCGAGAGGGAGAGGCGGTCGATCGCAAACAGGCGTATTTTGACTTCAAGCAGGGAGAGGGGAAGATTTATGAAGACAGCTTCATGCAAATCCGACAGGAACTGAATGAGAAGCGCTCGGCGTTTACAGCACTCGCCACAGTACGGAACTCACTGTCACCGTTACCCGACGAATATTCTGCTACCGCCCTTTTCTTCACTTCTCTCCCGCTGAAAACATAGCCAGAGTTCGGTGCCTAATCATCGAACAGGTGAACGCGGCCCACTGCCCAAAGGTTTTCATGGCCGATCGGCCTCTGTCCCAGTACCAAGCCGCGCCCCTCTATCTGAACATTCTTCACACGTCGTTCCGACGAGCCGACTAGTACGCAAGCGCAACGCGTGAATCAGTAGACTTTCGAGGGTATACAGCTCGGTGACTCCCGTCAACCGTCACAGGCCTTGTAGCGGTCAGCCGAAAATGCTTTGCCAGGCAAGGGTTGCCGGACTTCAGTTTCCGAATTTGCAAGAGCGTTTCAGACGCGCCGCTGTATCGTATCAACCGATCAGTTTGAGATGTTATTCAGAACATTACTGTTTACGTCGACGAGATGGAGGCGCTCAAGGAGAAGTTGCGACTTAAGCAAGAAGAAGTCGAGGAGTCCTCAATGCTGGTAGGCGCGCTACGCTTCCCCGTCTTAGGGTATTACACGACCTGTTTTTGTCATTACACGACCTGTTTTTGTCATTCCTGAGAACCATACCGATTTGCCACAACAGGAGTTTTGGCCCGTTTTTCACCGCGGTTTTCCAGCTTAAATGCCACCCTTTTCTCGGTGTACACCGGGACGTTTGCACATCTTGCTCACTGGGGTCGAGCCCCATTTTCTGGTTGTACCTGAGACGATCTGCGCCCGTTGCACGTAGGTACCTGGGAGGGAAGGACAGAGAGTTGTCGATGAGGAAGAATTCATGCTCATGAAGAAGCTGAAAGAGACGAAAAACAAGATCAGAGCTGCAATGAAGGAAAGGAAGAACATCAAGGCCGCCCTAACGCAAGGAGAACACGAGATTGCTCGCTGTAAAGTCGAGCTGGTGAACGCCTTCAGCGCATGGTACCGTGATCGCTCTCACTAGAGTCGCTATAGGTCGCAACTCGAGCGTGAGCTGGCATGTGTGCCGTTGCCACACTAGGCAAACTGGGAGGACACAGACACGATCCCGACATAAACGGCCAGAAAGAGTGTGGTAGTACAAGTGTTTCATCGTGCTCCGTTTGACTTGTGAACAAAAGACGTTACCCGTCCTGTGGCAGCCGCTTCCTTTTGTCCCTCCTTTCCAGGTATGATCGCATGTACGGAGGGCCGGGCATGTCTCCTCTCACAGAACAAACAGCTGTAGGAGCAGGTCATCCCTCTGATGGAGACGACAACGGAGAGTATGGGGTAAGAAGAGTCTCGAAAGTACAGAAACTGTCTTCCTGCAGCCAGCCAGAAATAACAAAGTCTTGTTGGGCTTACCCTTCGGCGTCTGCTCTGACCCCGTCGACATCGGCAGTTCACCCTAAAAGTGATCATACTCTTGCACCATTTTTGCAATACCGACGCAGGAAAACTATCTGACCGAAGGTCGGGAGGCGACGTCCGTCTGCGAGCATAACCTGGGGGGCGGAGGTTTGGCTGAAAAGATACTAGTTTTTGCCCCAGGCAGCATCTTCGAAGTATTTCGTTACGTTCGCTTGATTGTTCGGGCTCTCTCCGGATTCCATCCTCAGCGGGTCATCACTACATACGCGAGTTGGGGCCACGAAGTTGGAAGCGGTACACAATAAACCTAAAACTGAACCAGATTGGCCGGAATGTGTTTTGGACGTGTTGTATTTGAAGTGCACTTTCTTCGACGCCGATCGAGGGGGCGACTCAGCGGCCGAGACGTATTATAAAGCGATGTAAGGATTCCTGCTCTTTGGTAATTGTGGAAAGAGTGGCACGGCATGACGCATCCGGAGTATGAACTCATATTTGGTTGTACGTCGTCTTCGTATCGATACTATATCGATACTATCTGAGGCGAAAACGTAGCAGTTCTCTTAGGGAATGAGTAGCCATCTCAATGGGATGACTGGAACGTATGACACAATTGACCCAACGAATGACAAAGAAAAAGGGCGCCTCTAAACAAATCTCGAACGCAGATGAACCATCTGTGAGGTAAGAAAACGGTACGATTAGGACTGTTGTTTTGGGTAATTGCATCACTGACTGTAGCGGGTTCCATGCTCAGACTAGGTGACCGATGGAGTGCACACATGTGAAATTCTCGCTCTCTCATCATCCCGTTTTTTTCCATTATCCCAGATACGTGCTCTAAACGAATTCGCCTCTTTGTTGCCATGTGGCTCTCAGTCGAAATGCGAGGAGACACAACGCCAGCACATCCTTGCCCAAGGCGAAACGAGGTGTAGTCAAGCGATGGTGATCAAGAAACTGAAGGATCCACAAGTCACCTTTCGTGCACACATCCGTTCGCCCTTGTGTCTACGCGTATTCTTTTGAAAAAAGTATGAATTCCTGGAGGAGAGTAGGTGTGACTGGCTTATCATGGCCTCAAACCGGTTGTCTGCTTGCTTCCGTCTTCGCCACTTTCTGTGTAAAATTGCAGAACGTGGGTTCACGCTATAATCCTATACACTGCATAGTAAGACGCTGCTGTGCACCCGTCGGGGTGTTTCGCTTTTGCCTGTCCAGCTGGCGACCAGTCGCAGAGCGTACGCGACTGTCGCAGGTCAATCAATTGCTTGGCTTATGCGATGAGGGGCGTATCATCGACAATGCATAACTTTAGCTGCACGTCCCTAGCGGGGAGTCCGTCGGAAGATTCCCTTTCAGCTGCGTTTGCGGGGGAAAGCGGACAGGTCTGTGGTCTCGTGGCTTTGGTCACCGGACCTCTCTATAGTACGATCGCAAATCCTTTCCAAAAACTATTGATCGACTACGGGTATCCGTCCGTCAAACGGAGTATCCATGCGTTTCTGGAGCGTCTTATGTAACACACATCCGCTGCGCTGTTGGAGCCGTAGGACCGCTCTCTGACACGGTAGAGACGACCAGGTTACTACAAATGAAAATTTGCATTTTATGTTGGGTGGAACATCCCACGGCCGTAGCATTCGCCGCAGATAAATGTGAGAGTCGTAGCTCTGTGGAGCAACTGTCAGCACGAGTGCACGCCCTGCTTCGCTCGCAGATGACACTCGTGATAGCTGTTTTCTTCCGACACGGGTATCATCTGCCTCTTCGCTTCCCCTACAAAGGGTTCTGTGTCTGAAAAAGCACCTCGCCGAGGCGTCCCGAACGGCCCGAGCGCCAGGACCATTGGTGTTGTATCGTTCTGGAATCAGTCGGTTGACGGGGCGAACGCGGGACACCCGCGTAGACAAGAGAGGACTTGAGCTGACACATTGGAATACCGGAGAACCACTTGCACAATGCGAGCCTCCATACCGAACAGGGCACCGGATTGAGTCCACCTCAAATGGGGCACGAATTACCTACGTTTGGACACCAACCGACGCATTTCATTCAGGTTCCACGCGTCTCCTCGTAGCTTTCGGAAGCGGGGCGCCTCCGAACAACCCCCCTAAAAAGCTCGGAGCCGCAGGCCACCCGGGCGGAACATCGTGGCGAGGTGCGCCGAGAGCGACAGCGGCCATGGGATTCGGTACGGGGTGCATTTGCGGGTACAAATGTGCAAACGGAACGGCACCTGGAATCACTCCGGCGGCTAAATGCGGGTCGTGGAGACTGCCAGGAGGCGGACCTCCTGGGACAACCCAACCCGGCGGGACACTTCCCCCGGCCGCCGACGGGAAGACAGGTCCAATTGCCCCGGGGACGAAAGCCTCTCGGCCTACCGCACTTCGGACATGAATTGACCCAGGCGCAACCAAAAACTCTTGGCCAGGATACAAAAGGTGTTGATGTGGGACGGGATACGCCCCAGCGGCCTGGAGAGCGCGCACACCTGCGACCTGAGGCTGGCGGGCGCCTCCATACCGAGCAGGAGGCGGCAGCCCACTGGCAGCATGCGCCAGAGTAGCCGGCCATGGCGCGGGGCCTCCTGCCCCCACGGCCTGGCCGGGAGGATGCACAATTGGATGTAAATACGCTTGCTCCGCCAGTTCGCCGGATGCGCCGCCATAGAACTCGAGGTCGGGGGGGGTCGGAGCCTCATCGTCCCCGCTGGAAATATCTGACAAAGCGGAACTGAGCACATCAGCAGATGCCCGAGACCGGCCCCTGCCGTCGCGCGTCCCCTCTGCTCGCCGTCGATGCCCGAAGAAAGACCGCGGCTGAGACGACGACCGGCGATCGGGGAACGGCGACGGGGAAGGACCCGTACGGGACTCCGCGTCCTGCTCTTCCTGGAAACAAGAGACCAACCAGAAAACACCAGAAACGCATGACGGTAGCGTTGTTTGCGATTGCACCCCGGCAAATAACGCTGAACTTATGCACCCGAAAGACAAAAGAGACAAGGAGGCACGCGACCGACACAAAACAGAACAAACTCCACAACAAAAGGCATCTCAGCTGCTGGCCTTCACGCGGCGGCCCAACTGGAGCTTGACAGCACAGATACAGTGCTGTCGGCGAGTAGGTGGAAACGATGTTCAGGGTCGCCACAACGTCACTGTTCCAGCTGAGAAACCGACGTCCTTCTGACGCCTGCCTTTTCTGCCTCCCATCTGACAAACGTGACGCGCTCCACCCGTCGAGCATCTCACGAACTACCTTCTCTCAACTGGATTTCGTTCCTGGCGTGGCTAGATCCAGTTGTCTGAGTGTTTTGAAGCCTCCATGAAGCCCCAAGGCCGAGCGGCACGTGGGGAAACGTTCCCCTCTTTGTACTCGGCTAGCTTTGGCGCTCTTTTGGCAACGCAAGTGATTTCGTGGACAGGTTCACGGTGCATGCACTGTGCGAAACAAACACTTACATCTGCCGCCGCCCCAGCGCAAGACGCTTCGGCTCCAGGCCCAGAGGCTACCGGGGCTTTCGGGCTCTTTTGAACAGCCGCGATCGCCTGCTGTTGGATTTGCATCGCTCGAAAGCACTGGAGCTGCGAATGCCGCAAGGCCAAGAGATCCTTGACCTGGATCGGGACGCGTTCCGACTCTGGAACTTCAGGCAGTTCCAATCCAGCCAACGCAACCATCGTGTAGTCCACGAGATCCGCATCCACAACTGCGGACACAGGACACGCTTTCCTGGAAGAGAAGTGAAGACCCAAGCCAGCGTGGCCGACCACACCTTCTTCGGCCTTTGTTCTGTCGTCCAGCGAGCCGTGCCGAGCAGCCCGCAGAACAGCAGGTAAATGAAAATACATGCCGGCGCGTACACTGCATGGCTCAGCGTTTTGGCCGGCAGAGGCGCCTTTCCCTATCTGGTAACACGGAAATGTAACTGTGTTTCAGAGAAATCACGACTCCACGTCGACAGGCTAACATCCTGCAACTCGGCTTACAGTTTCGCATGTCGTTCTTCGGCAACAGTGCAATCAAGTCACAGAGAGCTTGCGGCGGTTCGACTGGACCCGCCTCCGCGTCCTCCTTCTCTGGCAGTGCCGCTGCTGCGGTCTCTGCAAATTTTCGTTTCGCGGTCTCGGCCAAGAGTTTACTGGCGTACCCCGCCCCGGTGCCTGCTGTGGGGCTTCCGCCTCCAGCCGAAGCCGCGCCATCTCCCATTCGCGTCTCCGTTTCCACCTTCCCGTGAGGATCCTGCGCTGGAAGGACACCCGAGGCAGTCAGGGCCTTTGCGTCCGGATCCTCACTCTCTCCTTTCCGCGGTTTCCCGTGTCTGGCGCCTCTGCGCCGTCCGCCTCCCCGCCGCTCTGCCTCTCTTTGAGTTTCGGCTTCGTCTCCGTCGTCCACGCCGTCTCGCTCCATGTCGGCCTCGCCAAAAACCGCTGCAAGCGCTTCCTCTGCTGTAGGCTCTGCCTCTTCGGCATCCGCAAAGAAAGATCGCAAAAGCGACGACCGCGGCGCTAGGTGCCCCAGCATGTGGTAGCAGTCCGCAATCTCGTTCAAACCATCTGACCGGAAAAAAGATACAGCCCGAGCAAACAATCAAGAGACCCACATTCACTAAGCCTCGGCGAAAGACCGCCACGCATCCAGAAATCCCTCGACACTTGATGTGCACCAATCACAGATACACAAGAGCACCTGCAGATACCAGCTGGAAACGCGGCGTCGGCCACCTCAGAGGCGCAGCGACTCGCCAACGCACTGCAAACATAAAGACACTAACACAAACGCTGTAATATATATATATATATATATATATATATATGGAAGAAACGTACATCAGACGCCACATTACCACTGTCCGTACCACTTGACTCCCGGATTTGACCGCGTATCAGGAGCGTAAAACGCATCATGACACTCTGTAAAAACGACGTCAGTCAATGCATCTCTGTGGAGACGGGGCATCCACGGTCGCAACGGACTGACGGTGTCTCTTTCTCTCTTGGCAACAGCTGCCGTCTCTGCATTTACCTCCGCCCATGAACTGGCGTTTCCGGACAGCAACTTTCGCTCGCGCCACATCGTCCTTTTCGACCGTCGTCGCGTCGGCGCCTTTCTCTTTGCCGCCGCCCTCAGCATGCGCGACTGAGTTTCTGTTGCAGAGGACAGCCATCTCTGCTCGATGGCGACTTGCAGCCTCCCCGGAAGGCAGCCCCGCCCCAGAGGCACCAAGAGGCGCGCCGTCGAGCTCCACCGAAGACTGCAGCAGGCTCGCGTCATCCAGGGACAGCTGCGCCCGCTGCTGGGCGCGTAAATGGATCACCCCCTGGAGTGTTGACCTGAAGGGAGAGAGACGGAAGACGAGGGAAGCAGGCGTAGGCTTCTCTCGTCTTAATCCGGTTGACGCGGATCCACGACACAGAGAATTCCATTCAGAGTAAAAAAAAAGCGGGGGGAGGGAACACGCACGCAGAACAAACGAGGACTAAAAGAGCTGACGGAGGACGAGACGAAGGAATGTGACGGGCAGAAACGTAGAAGGTCGGAAAGAGGAGAGGCCACAAAGACCGCCGGGGGGACGGGGCGACACCAAACGACAGCGAGGGAAAAACGCGCACACAGAAGCTCTCTTTGTGACTTGGGTCATCCGGATACAAGAGTTACAAGAGCCCCCTTCGCACAGAGATCAGCTATTTCCGTGTCACAGACCCTTCCAAACACAAGAGGAGTGAGGACCTACATGTCGCCATAGCGCAGCTCGAGACGAATCCATTTGCGCCACAGCAAGGCACTTCCAGTCCCTTTCTCTCTTTGCAGAGTACAGACGGAAATCCGGAACAGTTCTCGGGCAGCTGCGTCCGGACAAGACACACCACCGAGCAAAACGGAGAAGATTCACGGACGGCACGGTTTTTTTTCGCGTGTCGCGGGCGCACACACACAGACACTTGGCAGAGGTGCTCGCGCCACGGCATGCTGGCGTCTCGATCGATTGACGCATATCTGAGTGAATGCAGTGGATATCTTCTCCACTCCTTTAGCGCAAGGCGCCGCTTCTGAAGAACCCAATACATGCTGGATTGGCTCCAACTCCACGGAATACGTCGGCACTTTCCGCCCTAAGTCCGGAGAGCATCTACACATCGATACAGATGCTCGAAGCGCGCGTACATACACGTGCTTTGAGAATCCTGAAGAGATCTTTTTCCACTGAAACGATCTCTATTTGGCCGGCTCCGTATCTTAAGACCAGAGAGACACACGTCCGCGGAGGGAATGCGAACCTTAGGTTCATCTTTGCCTCTGTCGATCCGGCGAGCGTGGCGGCGGGCTGCGGTCTGCGCTGCCATGCGTTTGCCTCACCATCTAAACGGCCGATGCCGACCAGGAAGTCGACATAGGCGACCAGAAAGTGGACATGAAGCCGGTACCGGAGATACGCGATTCGTAGAGCGCGCAAGGCATTTGTTTCTGAGCGGTAGATGCGCCACTCCGCCTGGGCATAGGCCAGGAAAACTTCCCACGGGCATCCCTGCGGGACCTTGGCCATCTCGTAGAAGCTCGCCCGCCACACCGTCTCGCCCTGCGGGAAAGAGTCGGACGCGGACACACACCAGACAAACAAGCGGGGCGAAGGTATGACGGGTGGGCTATGGAGACGACGCGGAAACAGAATCCAAACGGAACGAAAAAACGCTCACTGAAAAAGCAATGCACTTAAGAAGCTGCGTCTGAGTGACGGAGCGTCTCGATACGGCCGAGTCAGCATGCGCCAGGCCTCGAGGGAACCGTTATAAGAAGGCCGCACGCGTTAGGAACACAAATGCATATAGGCGTGGGTATGCTGATAGGAAACGAAATGAAGACGGTGGCTCTGAGAACGACAGTTCTGGAGCCGCATTCAACACAGGGCACCGCTTGCGTCGCTTCGCGCGCTCGCGAGAGGGCCCGTCCCCCGAGAGTTCACCCGGGCAAGTTTTGTCTCAAGAAAAAGGAGACAGCCAGGAAGAGGACGCCTGAGGCACGCCAAGACCCGCCGTTTACGAATATGCGTAGAGGCAAAACCGGAAACATGCACACAGTATCTTTGCACAGAAATCGGGGGTTCCGCGCCTTTTCCCAGAGCCGCCACACTGCCGGGGGACGTCTCGGCCAGCTGAAGAACTAGGGAAAGCAAGCTGACAAAGCTCCCACCGCCCACACCTCTCTGTCTCTCGACGTCGCCTCGAGTGCGAATCTACGGTGTACATGGAGAGGCACGCCGAGAGATCGAACAGATCGTGAATGGCCATTTCAGGTCGCCTTTCATCCTGGGAGTCTCAGGCGACTCACTCCAGAAGGCACACAGACCAGGCTGGCGTCTACGACTAGCCACACTCGCCCTCGTGGACACAATAAACATTCTCCCCCATGTACAAATCTTCATCTTGGATCTATAGGCACAAACAACTGCATATATATATATATATATATATATATATATATAGATGCATTACATATGAGCGTGGATGCACGGATGTACATGAGCAACCGTTTAGATAATGTTCGGCGCATGTGCGTATGTTCCCGGGAGCAGCGTCGGCTTTACGGTGGACAGTTGACTTCGTACGCTCGGGGCCGCGCGATGTGAAACGCGCAAAATCTCCCGAGACTGTAAAGATGAAACATCCGACACTCTAAACGGCAGAGACGAGCTTTCTGCGCTTCCACACAGCTGCTGGACCGTTTCACGCACAGTGTGCGGGTCTTCTACTGAAGAATACGGCACGAGTTGCGACACGAAGGCAGGCGAGAAAAGGCCTGTCTCGCTGGAGAAAACAGTCTTTCTGCGTTGTACCCGCCCGGCTCCCCGCTCGAAGACGCGGTCATTTTGTGCGTGCGCACCGATCTACCGCGACTGGACCCTGGGCTCGCCCACGACACGCATTTGCTCGCCATGGAAAAAGAAAGCAACAAGGAAAACAGACCGCGCTATTTTGTTCACGCATGCCTCCTCTCTTCTGGATCCCCTTCCCTCCTCATTCTCTCTGCCTCCCTCTCACTGCAACCGTTTCCTCCCCGTCTACCCCCCTCCTTGTCTCAGCCGCAGTGAGGTGGACAGAAAGAGACGTCCGCACGTTTCCTTCAAAACCGCGCGCGACTTCCACAGGAAGACACGGGCGTTGGCCGCGCTTGCCTTCCCCCTCCGTGCCTCTCTGTTTCTCTCCTCCTGGCTACACCCCCCCAGTTACCGACAGGATCACCGGCGCATCCCGTCGGGCGCCTATCTGGTTCTTTTAATAGCGGGAATGCACGCACCTTCGCGAAGGCTTCACCGCGTTGCCCCTCGCGCTCAGAAAGTGAAACCGAACGCCCGAGCGGGTATAGTTGAGGCGCTTTGTCGGCTTCGAAAAACTACGGTGGGTTCCTAGTACCCCGAAACAGAAAGAACACGAAGGCCCTCCCTGATTTCCCGTTCCCTTCCGATCTTTGCACTCGCCCTGTATCTATCTATCTGTATATATATATATATATACATATGTCCACATGCAGGTAGACCTGCGTATATATATATATATATATGTATAGGCAAATATCGATACAATACATACAGATGGTTGTGGTGCACAGGGAGCTGAGCGGTGCACGGGCTGGGGAGGCGTGAAAGGTTTATACAAGAAACGAACAGAGACACGTGCGACGGGCGCCTTTGCGAAGCGCGAAGAGTGGTTCCTTCCTGGGTATCACGCACAGCACATGCATGCGACTTGGTCACGAGTCAACCGGCTGTTACGTGCAGCGTGCCTGAGACGCTCCTGTCCATCAGAGCGTCGAAGAGAGATAGCAGAGAGAGAGAAGCATCTACAGGAACCGGTAATCAAACGACAGAGATAGGTGCCTGGTCTGGGGGAAGCATTCCCCTGTCCAGAATCTCCCCCTGTCGCCCACGATCGCTCGTCTGTGCCGCGTGGAGACACTACGTGCAAAGGCGGCGCTCCCCCGCTATTTGCCAAAAGTGTGGACGGCGAGCCAAAAGCTGTGCGCCCTCGCGTCTCTGAGTTTTTTCTCTCGGGGCCCGTCCACAGTTCTGAAGGCGGAGCGTTCGTCCCAGCAGAGACCCTTGCAAGGCGTGCGACTGTGAGCGGTTTGTCTCTTCCGGGTGCATGGGCGCCTGGAAACGAAGCGATCGCCCGAGGACACACGAGACAGAAGACCGCTGTCGGTTGGCTTTCGCTCGCACACCAAACACCCCCGCAAGGCGATGGACAGAACGCAGAGACACGCAAAACGGAGACTGCCAAAGGGACAAGTCTGGTGAGATGTGCTCTCCGAGACCGACTCGTCTTTCTTTGCCGACGCCCCTTTTTTGAGCACAAGCAGTCACTCACATGCGTCCTCCGAATAAAGTCCAAGTAACGAATCAGCATGACAGCCGATGCGAGGCCTGCGGGGCTGTCTCCGGGCCCGTTCCGGCCTCCGTCTTGAACTGTCTCGGCGAGAGGAGACAGCGGAGAAGGCGCCGACTGCAGCTGCGCCTGCACGGCCAAGGCGGAGCGGTACACCGCGTCCGCAGCGTTCACCAACCGCCGGCTCTCGAGGAAATCCGCCAAAACCAGCTGGAGAAGTTCTGAAAAACACAAAAGAGACTGCTGATACTCGCACATATGCACCCACTTACACGCTTATATATATATATATATATGTAGATAGATAGATAGAGACATCTGTTTACACGACCTACGCACGCTTATGCGTGCTTGGATTCCGCCGCCCTGCAACAGTTCTTCAAAGTTCGTGACGAATGTAGAGACCAGCGCTTTTGTGCGGGCACGTGGGATGAGGACGTCGCCTCTCTCGGTGTTGTCAGATCCGTGCACAGCTCCCCGCGTGTGCGTAGCGAGGGACACGGAGCCCGGCGCGTAGAGATGCGTGCGCGTACGCAAACGAAAGCCTCGTTTCTCGTCTCCAGCACAGGAGGGGAAACTCCGGCCGATAGCCCAGAGAGGGTCGCGTGTCCTCGGCCTCTCCTCTCTCTCTTCGGAGACAAAGTGCCATCACAGGAAACCTGCGAGTCCGCAGAACATGCGACGACGGTCCTCGCTGCTTACTCCGCAGGGTTGTGCGACAAGAGACCGGACAGAAGAGAAGCACTCGCTCCTCGCGAGACACTGACAAAGAGACGATGCACTGACACGAGGAACGAACAGCCTACCGTCATCTGGAAGGAACTGCTCGATGGCTCGGCGCAAAACCGCCACCGCTGCGCACCACAAGACACGCACAAGAACCCAAATCCATTCAAACCCGCATGCCTACCAACATGCGCGTTAACAAAAACCAACAAAGGTACACACCTCCACATCCGATATACACATATGTACGTACAAACATACCCGTGGATGTGCATATACGTAAGTCTACATATATGTATAAATATATATATATATACGTATATCTGCAGGAGCTTCTCGCTCAGCTCCTGTGAGATGCGGGGGTCCATCGCGACCCGACGTGAAAGTTGAAAAGCACGTCAATGTGACAAGACGAAAGGTGACAGCTAGAAGGGACGTTTCCACAGAAGCGCTTCACGGTCCATGCGTCTCCTGTCAGACCAAGGTGAGAAGCCTTCACGAACAGGACTGCGATATCTATGTCCCAAATACTTCCGCCTCTTGCTTTCCTCCGTAGCTCTCTTCTTCTCCTTCATCTTCCCTAGCGTTCGTCGCTCCGTCTCCCTCGTTTGGTGTTCGCTTCTTTGGCAGCCTCTGTTTCCTTTCTGTTTTCTGTTCTCTGCTCGCTTTCCGTGTGTTCTGAAGACACCGTCCGCGCCGCACCTTTGTGGGGGTGATTGTGGGCGAGGAGGAGCTGAAAGAATTCCGCCCAGAAATCCGCAACGAAGGCGCAGCTCAGCAGACACCCTTGGAAAAGGTGTGTGAGGCGTCGCAGCAAAGGACTTGCTTGAAGACGCAGGGGATTTCGCTTCTCGTAGCGGAGGAGAGCGCGCCAGGCTTCCAGCTGGACCTGTACCTGCAAAAGAAGAGCCGAGACAGCAAACAAAAAGGCGACTCGAACCGCCCATCTCGGCCGATGACAAGCACTGGCAGGTCGCAAACGGATGTCTGTAGACGGATACGTGCATGCATACATGTACGCATATAGACAGATAGTGTCGGCGCCGTGCGTCATCCTTAGGGGCCCGGGAAAAGACCGTGAGTGGAAACTGCGAAAGGGTGGCATAAAGGCAGTGCCAGACGCATGCAAAGGACGCAGAGACTTCTCTCGTGTGAAAAGGCGCGGAAGCGAAACACGAGCGGAGATGGAGAGCGCGACGAGGCATTCGCCGTGGTCTGCCCGTGCAAGGGGGAGAGCCCCGAGACCGCAGCACCAGACAGCAGCTGGCAAAGCAGAGGAAAAGGAGCGCCGCAACAGAGGCCTCGCCCCGAGACAAGAAACGCCCCTCTTCTGCGGTGTACCTGCTCAGTCTTCACAGCCTCGTGGAGCGGCACCGCCAGCATGGCGGGGTCGATGTGCCTCGTCAGACGCACAATCTCCTGCAGCAGCCAAGACACACGAGACAAGCAGCTCATTTACGATGAAATTAACTCATATATATATATATATGCGTAAATGCATGCGTAAATATATATATATATACATATATACATATACATATTTATATATATATATATATATATGCATAAATATGTATGTATACAGAGATGTATATATAACTCGGGCTCCAACAATACTCAAGTCACTGCATGCGTCCGCTGTGTTCCCTTTTCTCTGAACGCGCGTGCTCTTCGCTCCAAGTTTCTACGTCCCAAAGCCCTCTGCGTGCGCCAGCAAAGATATAAATGAACCTCAGCTGATCCATCATGTGATCTACTAAATATGTACAGAAGTGTATAAGAATATCAGTGTGTGTATATGCATATGATGTATGAGTGCATGTACAGGTTCAATGCATGTCTAGTCGTGTGTGTCCAAGTATGGACCAAGTATGGATCAGGTGCTGAGCTGTGGATTGGTCGGTGTCCTCCGTTTCGACATTTCCTTTCCTGTGGCTACCTGGTAGGCGTGTTTCGATGCATCGTAGTGCGCCTCCATCTCGCCAGTTAACTTCGCGGCCAGCTGTGTGTTGTTGGCGCCGACAGCGGTTTCGAAGGCGCAGTAGGCGGCCCAGACGCCGTCCAGGCCGTCGATCGCGGTGGAGAGACACTGCAGAGCCGTGGGACGATCAGCATGGGGAGACAAACGATAGCGGTAAATCGAAAAAGCGACGAAAAGAACCACACAAAGAAGAGAAGGAAGCTGTGGAAAGGAACGTGATCGGGGGCAAAGCAACCGGGTGAAACGAGAGGCCATTCGCGACATCCGAAAGAAGCAGAGAGAAAAGCAGACACCAGCGAGACACACAGAGCTACGCCCTCGCGTCCTGACATTCACCACATTCGACAAAAAGGTCGCGGAAACACAGGCGAGAGAAAAGTTCTGCACGCAGACACGCACTCTCTTCCCCCCAGCCGAGACCCCCTTTATCGAGGCACAGGCGAGACGCGAACGGACTGTCTGTAGAAGAAAGGACTCTCGAGGCACGCGGCAGACGGTCTGCCGATGCCGGGCACGGGCTGGAGGGCGAAGCCGCGGGCTCTCGAGCCGCCGTGGACACCAGCGTCGACCTTGTCTGTGTCGAGAGGAAACACTTTGCATCCGTTTCGGTGAAAACCTGCCTCACCTGTTGGAACGCGGTTCGCAGCACATTTACGTCGGAAAGCTTCTCTGAGAGCGGACCCACAGTCGCACTCATGGGTCGACAGAAGCTGCGCTGTTCGGCCTCCGAGGCGAGGAGCGGCGTCGGGGAAAGGCCCGCAGCCGTGCTTCCCTGAAACACGTTGCAGAGGTGACGAAAAACGATAGGGAAACGCGCTCGACGCACGGGTATTGCTGCGACAAACTTGCGAGACGTGAGGAGCAAAGAGGGTAGGCATGACGGCTGCCACAACCCAACAATCAAAACATATGCGTTGCCTGTTCACGTACGAAAATGCGCAGCATATAGATTGCAGACATCTGCAATACCAAAATTTGCATACACATACATAGGGAGGGAAAAACAGGGATTCGCACACATATTCACACATGTATAAACGTGTGCCTATACGCGTGTCTATCGACATGCCCATGCATGAGCATTCGCACATATGCATGTCTGATTAGATGCAGAGCGCTACGTGAATTTTTGTGCAGTCTTCTGTGTCCTCGGCAGGCGCGCTTCGTCGCTAGCCAGAACCGGGAAAACGTACCGGGATGTTAGGCGCGGAAAGCAGGCCTTGTGTGTTTCCCTTCAGCAGCAAAAGGGTGTTGTGAACGCGAATGTACAGCGCTAGCAGCTCCATCCAGAGAGGCGCAGAGCGATGGCAAAACCCGACCTGAACGGCAAGGAGCAAAGAAGCAGAAAGGCAGTTGTGAGGAACGGGAAAACGCGAGAGAAAGCGAGAACGCACAAGTGAAGAAGATAAAATAAGGAGGAAGCGATGCAAGTGGGAGACCTCACCGACCTGGAGAGAGCGAGACGCAGGGATGAGACTCCCCGGAGATGGAATCCAAGCATCTCAATCGACACTACAAGCATACCTCTCTCTCTCTCTCTCTATATATATATATATACATACAAATATATATATATATATATACAAATATATATATATATATATACAAATATATATATATATATATGGAGTATGCGGATGTGGCCTTCGAGACATGCACCCACAAAGAGACAGGAGTAAAACGAGACTCATACCCGTCAGAGACTCCACACGCACGTTCATGCATGGATATATACCTATATGCACATACGCATATTAAGGATACGCGCAAATACATATAAACACATGCACACACATATAGGCATATATATATATATATATAGTTGTATATGTATATATGTCTATATCGTTCTCTCAAGATATGCCAAGACCCATGCAGAGCCATCGCTGCATGCAGGCGTCACGTCTAAGACCTGAGGCCTCCCGGGCGTTGGCTTCGAGTCCCAGAAGCCCAGCTCGTCGAAAATACTCCCCAGAATGTTATGCTTCCACGAAAAGTTCTTGTAACGTTTCTCTGAGGTTGTCGGACACAAAAGGCAAACCCTCTCAGCGACACACACCGGCGAACGGGCCGCCTCACCTTGTCGGCAGCCCTGCGGAGATTCTGAACGAAGTCCTGAAGACTTCCCACTCGATAGAGGAAGCGAAGGTACGAGAGCCAGAGATCTGCAAGACCCCACAGGAGAGATAACCCGCAGGCAATTCAAACAGCCGCAAAGGGACAGAGAAAGGGAGAGAGAAAGAACCAGAGCGGTCCATGGCTCCCAGGGACACTGTGAGCGAGTTGAGAGAGGCACGAAAAGAATGGAACTAGCAAGGAACGACGCGAAGCACGGATAAGAAGGTGAAGGGGAACAAGAAGAAAGGGAACAAGAAGGAGAACAAGACGAACGAGACGGAAGAAGATAGTGGGGACTCCGGTGGAAGGGAGAACAGCCCGGCGTGGCACAGAGCCGACGACCCCGGTCTTGGAGAATGAAAGTGAAAGGGGAAAGGCTCCAAAGAGGGGCTCACCAACGCATGCACGTCCTACGACCGGGAACCCCTGCACCAAAGTGTCCATCTGGGCCCCGTTACGCAGGGCCGGGACTGCTGACCACGCGAAACGGGATGTGGAATCGTACCTAAGTGGGGACAGGCATAAATGCAGCGTCTGTACACTGCAGAGGCCGCCTGAAGTTTCCCCGTTCGGTAGCAAAACTCCGCGTAGCGCCTCCAGTAATTCACACTCGTCGGGAAGCTCGCCAAGACGCGCTCGTACAGTTCGCTGCTCTCGTTCATCTGAGACAGGAAGAAAAATAAGAGAGCATGACTGAGAAGAAGGCAGGCGAAAAACACAAGGTTGGCGAGATTGCGAGTGCATTTGACGGGCTCGCAGGTCGAGCCGACAACGAAGAGCACAAAGAGACCGGCAAAAGGCGGGATGGCATCATGGCACGACGACAGAAAAGGACGAAACGCAAAGACGAAATCACACACACATCTTACCTTCCAAAACACCCGCGTTACCACCGTCACGTCGAAAATTGTCACGCCATCTCGATTTTCATTAAATGCAGAGAAAACTACCCACGCGTCGATGTCGGACTTCAGATATACATGAACACAGTCAATGTGTCTTTGTACACATTTGTGAACAGCGCGTCTCTTTGTATCGCTGCGTGTTGTGCCTTCTTCTGTCTGTACCTCGAGAAGCGCATCCCATGCTGCTGCGTCGAACGGGTTGAGTTGGAGTCGCGCCTCCAGTGCCATGGCGGCAACTTGGTCTCCGTCTTGGTCGATTTCAGTCGCTTGTTCTTGCACCTTTTCTGTCTCTGTTGCCGCCGCGTCTTCCATGGTCACGTCGCCTGCGGGAGCAACTCGCTGTTTTTTCCGATCCGCTCCCGGGCCGGAGTTCTCGCCTCTCTCATTCTCGCCCTTTTTCCCAGGAGTGCCGGGTGGAGAGGAGAAGACGCCATCGAGGGAAATGAAGAAGAGTTGGAGGACGCTTGCTCGCTCCGCCGGTGTCTCTTTCTTCTTCTCTGTTCGCGGCTCCGGCCCTGAGCCAGGCGCCGCTAGGACGCCGCCCCGGAGGCTCTTGACATTCTCCGAGGAAGTTTGAAGACTCTGGGGGACACTCTCGCCAGAGCGAGAAGGAAGACTCCCTGACGGGGTCTCCGCAGCAGCCCACATTCTCTTCTCTCCGGGATGTGTGAGGTTTTTGAGATGTATTTTTGTTGCGCGACAGATGAGGAGGGAAGAGGACACGGTCTTCTTCGCTTGATGCTCTCTCCTCGTCTCTTCTGGAGAAGAGTCAAGAGCTTCCTGAATACTCCCCCTGTCGTGCAAGTTGCTTCCGCTTCATCCTTTCGTCGCCCTCCTCCTCTGTCTCCCTAGTTTTCCTCACTTCACTGTTTTCTCCGACGCGTCTCCTTGTCCTTTCCGCGAATTCGTCGTCGCCTCTCGTCCCCTGCTTCTTCCTCTTCTGCCTCCGCTCCGGCGCGCGTTCCTCGCTTAGGCTTCTGTTGTTTCGTCTTAGTCTCTGTCGTCAGCTTCAGGGTCCTGGTGTCGCGACACCCGCGCCGAGGACAGGTCCAAAGAGAACGCCGTGAGAGCGACGTCGACGGGCGTCCGGAGCTGAGACGCGAAACAAGAAAGGAGACGCCTCGGGGGCGCGGAAGACACGGCAGAAAGGCCAGTGGAAGAGTGAGGACCCGGGTGGGTGGTGAGAGGTGTGCAAGGGAGTGGAAAGGAGGGAAACCGAAGCAGGAGGCGGAGGCAGACGGGGCACGAAGTTAGGAGACAGGCGTGGAGACAGCACGCGGGCCGTATCCGCAGACAGTCGAAAAGCAAGACGAAAGAGAAGAGAAGGCAGAAGTTTAAACCACGTCGGAAGTTCCACCAAGACTCTGGAAAGGCATACGAAGTTCCAGCGAAGAAGAGACGAAACAAACAGAGGCACAGCGAGCGCGGAAGACAGGAAGAGGCAGACAGAGCGGGAAAAGAGGTTTCCTCGCCAGTGGAAAAAAACTGTTTTTGTGTAAAGAAGGGAAGAGCTTTCCTCAGCAGTGGAGGGAAGCGACAACGCAGGAAACAACCAAGCACGTGGAAAAAAGAACCGAAGAACCGCCTTCTTCGCGCCTCTTCTTTCGGCAAGAAACCGAGGAGAGGAGAGCAACCCGCGAGCGGGAGAGAAAGTTGCAGGGCGGAAAGAGGTGACACGGCTGGGAGGAAACACAAGCATGCGCCTCGTCGCGTTCCCTGTAGAAGGAACACAGTCGTTTGAGCTGCTGACGATCTGCAGAGAGTGAACTGTACGGCCGAGAAAGAAAGCAGAGAAAAGGCGGGTGCTGTGTCACTTTCGCGCTCTCTTCAGGGGAACAGCACGGGGGCGGGACCACCGCGAAGCTGGCGCTGAGACACACAGAAATATCCCTGTTTCGAGGCATGAAAACGCGAAATTTCACCGCCGTATCGCGTGTTCTCGCGCGTAAAGTTCCGCTAGCGGCGAAAAGGGAATCCTCATGTCCCGGAAAACGGGCATGCAAGACGACGGGGTGGGATAGGCGAGGACGACCCTCGCGGCTGAGAAAAGCTACACGCGCGGCGAGAAAGCGAGGAACGCGATTGTGGCCGAGGGGGGCGGAACAGAGAGACAGTCGGCGGCCAGAAGCGGCAGGATATTTTCTGAGAAAACGCGACCGACCGAAAATTCGGACAGAGTCGAACTGAACCCGTCAAAAACCCGAAGAGGGAGGGGGTGTATGTACACCTGAATGGAACACTCTCTGCCACGGCGAGACCCTCGCGGGGGGTCGGATCGAAAAGAGAGGACAAGTTCCACGTGAGGCAGAAAGGACTGCGCAGAAGCGAGGAAAGGGGAGGGTAACAGGCACACATGCAAGTGAGAAGGATGAGCAGGCAATGAGAACATGCGAGAGAAACAAAGCGACAACAACGGGATTAGGTTGGGCCCCCTGAAGTGTACGTGAAGACTGTGTGCGCAAGGAGAAGAGAGGCGGGTGAGAGCTCGAGAGCTCGACTGGTGTTCTTTTCTTCCAGATGGGGGGGTGAACGGCGAGCTGTACGAGCTCGCCGGAGTAGAGCGAATCACGCTGTGTCCTCTGCAGTTCGCACATTGTGTTTAAACCAGGAAATCGCGAAGTGTCTGTGCCTTGATGGACGCGCAAGAGATGAACGATGGAAAGAATGCATAGACGCATTTTTCCAGCGAAAACCTCGTGGCTCTTCCGCTTTTTCCCGCCTTCTTGCTTTTTTCTGCACGGCACCCGAAAACAGGGGACTTCTGCGCGCTCCCGTTCAAGCCTGTCTGCTGTGTTGCTTGCTGCCGTCTCCGTGACCCTGTCTTCTCGTTCTCCGTTAATTTTCGTGATCTTGCCGTTCGTAGTTCCCCCCTTTCTCGCTTCGCTGCGCGCGTCGTCGTTCGAGCCCGGTGTACCTACACCGGGGGTTCAAGGATGGAGGGCGGACGGTGCAGCAAACAAGGTCACTGGGCTACAAAAGACTGCTTTCCCTTCTTTTTTGTGGCAACAAGCCTTAAAACGTGACAGAACTCCCACGCGTTTCAGGCTTTTTTGCTTTTCAACCCCGGAAATGTTGCCACTTTCCCCTTTTCCCGCCCTCAGGGACTACCTCTGCTTCGGAGCAGGAAAACACATCTTTCTCTGTCGCGCTTCTGTCTCTTTTCCTCGGTGACCTTGCACACTGATTCGCGTGGCTTCGTCCGTCACACTTCTCCTAGTCTTTCGTCTCTTCGAAAAGGTTCCCTTACTTGCTTCCGCTCTGCGATTCCTCCGGAGTTCTGTACTCCCTCGTTTCGATGAGCTCATTCCAAAGGCCTACCCCCCATCGAGCCCACTTCACAGCGTCTTCCAGGGAATCTCTCGAGTTGTTAAAAACCAGCCTCTTCCTCTCCTACACGGAGAAGAGGCTTCTTTTCGAAACCACCGTGCACATTGTTTTTCTCCTTCAATCTTTGACATCACACTCTCTTCCCTTTCTTCAGCATCGCGCACGTCTGGGCGGCAGCTCGTATCGGCATTTCGTCTCTTCCCCGGTTAAGCTTTTGCGGCAATCTCCCTTTTCGCGTCCCTCCTTTCTTTCCGTTCTTCAAGAGAAGAGGGTTCCCTCGTGATCTCCCCCCGCACCTGTCGACGAGATGCCGCCCTTCTCCCCTCCTCCGTCATTCGCGTCTTCGTCGTCTTCCCCCTTTTCCTCGTCTGTGAAGTTGGCGGTGCCGTCTCCCGCGCAGCCTGAGCCTCGAGGGAGGACAGAGGTCGAGGATCTTCCCGGCGGCGCAGCCTTTCGAGGCAAGTCGCGGGCATCCTCCCAAGCCCGTGGATGGGAGGGCTCTTCTCTTCCGTGCTCCTCTGTCTCGTCGTCCGCTGTCACGACACCTCAGGCGGACGCCTACGCGTTTCCCTCCTTCCCGCCTTCCGTCGCATCCAGCTCTCAGACCCCCTCCCTTTCTGTCACGTCGACCTCCTCGGGGCCGTCTCCGCCTCTCGGCCACCTCGTCGACTCTGCACATAAGCCGAACTGGACTTCAGCCAGTCCAGCCTCTTCACCTTCTCCGTGTTCGCCCCAGGCCTTCCCTTGCTCTCCCGACGCCCTGCTCGGCGCGTGCATCCCTCTGCCGCCGGTGGCTACTGGAGGCAAAATCAGCTGCCACGCGTCTCTTCCGCCCTTCTGTGTGATTGTGACGGCAGTCTCTCCTCTCGTTCACACCTCTTCTTCTTTCGCTTCTTCGTGTCCAACTCTCTGCTCCCCGCCGCGCCTCCAGGCAGGCTCTGCTGAAGGTTCCCGTGCCTCATCCTTCGAATCTCCCCCCGGTCCACCTGCCGCCCACCCGGCAGGCCGCGCGGCTTCCCCACACGCAGCAGCCGCTGTCTCTTCGTCCGAGGGCTGTCTCTCTCGGGAGCAAGTTGCTGCCTGTCTGTCTCTGTCTTCTTCGTTCGTTTACGCCGCCGCCGTCCACTCCTGCTCACAGCTCCGGTGTCCCCCGGACTGCGTCTACATTTCGCTAAGCAATGAGGTGTATCTCCTCCACGTTCCGGCTCTTCTTTTTGCCCAGGAACTTTCCCGCCCGACTTTGGCGGCTCCTGCTGAATCAGGGGCAGAGAAGGAGGCGCTTCGAGAGCCCAGCGCAGAGTCCGATGGCCTCTCGCGGCTCGCCTCCGTTGCGCTCTTCTCCCATGGGTCGCCGGCGCTCTGGGGCTCTCCGGTGTATCCGCTCAGAGGGCGGCGCTACAAGACCCGCGCATGTGCTGAGGGCGTCGTCGCAGCTGGGCCTCTGGAGGGAAGTCCCTTTGCGCATCAGGGCGCGGGGCGGCAAGATGCGTGCTTCCACGCAGGGACGCGGAGACGGTCTTTCCTCACAGAAGTCAGCTGTCAGTCTCTCTCGCGGCCAACGAGAAGTTTCTCCTCGGTAGGATCAGGAGACTCGGTCGCGTCTGCGTCATGTCCGGTGAGTCGAGGCGCGACGTTTTCCGGGGAGGATTTGTGGCACGGCGACCGCAGAAGCCAGCCGAGCTCGCGTCCCCCGTCCCTAGAAGCCCTGCCGCCTCTGCATGCACTCTCGGGTGTCGGGGTCGACGGCGCAGACCGCAGTGTACTTGGCGGCTTCCTTCTGTCTCCGGAAACGTCTGCGCTTTCTCCGCCTCCCTCCGTGCTCCTCTCGCTTCTCTCTAAAGTTCTGCCCGCTCCCTTCCCGTCGCTCTGGCCGCCTCTCGTTCTTCTCCAAACCCTCCGCGAGGACGGAGACTCCAGCGACGAAGGCCCGGCGCGTCTGAGGCGATTGCAGGCCAGAGAGGTGTCTCCGGCTGCGCCCCGACCGTCTCGCCTGTCGCATCGGTGTGCACACGTTTCGCCTCTTTCCGCCGCTTCCTCTTCCGCCGCGTCCTCCGTCCTCGTGCTGGGCCACGCCTACGCAATGAGCGTGTGCACACACATGGGAACTGTGCGGAGTGTCCAGCTGCATCCGGCGACGGCATGCACGGCGTTGCTTCTCTTCGCCGATGTTGAGGGCTGGGGCGTCCACGTTTGGCGCGAACGCGAACCTTGCTCGGGCGCCATGGAGCTCGCCGTGCGCGTCGAACTGTCGCTTCCTTCTTGCTTCGCAGTGGGGACCGAGGCCGACCATGGGAGACGCGCCGGGCGAGGGCGGGAAGCAAAGAGGAGGACGATGCGCGCCGAGGAGGAGACAGAGCCCGAGAGTGCGCCTGCCAGAGGTCTCGAGTCCAGATTCAAGCGAAGCGAGACCGAGAGAGACATGCGAGAGAAGACGAAAACGGGCTCCTCGCCACGCTCGTCGCTGCGAGGTGGCCGAGCCGCCGTCCAAGTCGCGGTTCTCGAACTCGACGAACGCCAGCACGGAATCGGGGGCAGCGGTCTGTCGGCTCTAGACTTTGGTCTCACAGACTGTTCGCCTTTTGCAGCTGTGCCGAGACAGCACATTCTGTTCTTCCACCTCGCGTCAGAGGCGTGCCTTGACAACGACGTGTCCAACTTCTTCTCCACACAGCGCCGCGCTACGGGAGGGGCGAGAAGCCCCCGCGCCGCCCTCGCCTCGGGGCGTTCCTCGCTGTATCCGTGTTCACGAGGGCAAGAAGCCACGGCCTTTTGCACAGGCTCCGACGAGAGACGGCCGGGCGAAGGCGAAGAGACAGCGCGGCGCGCGGGGGGGAGAAAGCGATCGAGGGAGAAGTCCGAAAGGCGACAGTTCGCCTTCCTTGGAGCGTTCATGGTCGACGGGCTCTCCAGAGGAGCCGTCGGACGCCCCGTCGTTCAGCGCGTCGCCGGCCCCGCTCAGGTGCCTGTCGACGCAGGGTTGGATGTAGTGGCGATCGAGAAGGCGGAACTCTGCGAAATATCCCTGATGAGTAGGCGACCGTGGGTGTCTTCTCTTCCTGTGTAGAAGGGCGCGACGCTCCGTGTTGCCTCTGTAACCCCTGGTGCTTCGCGACGTCCATGTAGTTGCATGAACAGAGCCTGCAGGCGACAGCCAGAGACCCCACGGAAATATCCAGGGACACAACCCCACAAAACGAGCTAGGCGCGTACAGACAGTCAGAGAGTGCCAAGAACAGGGACACAGGGAGAAGAGAGAACAGAGACATGCGAAGGAAACGAGACAGAAAAGAAACACACGCGAGAGAAAAGAGACAGGTAGCTATATGAGGGATGAGGCAGAAAAATCGATGGGACCGTTAGGTGTTTAGCTTGAAAACCAATCGTGGTGGACTGGGAGATATATCGACCTGTAATGGTTTGGAATACAAATGCTATTGCAAGTAAAACACCAAAGCTAAAAGACGAATTTAGTGTGGCGGTCGGGCCACCGCTCTCCATTTCGACGTCGGAACCTTCCTCTTTGTCGGTCGCTCCCAGGATGGCCGCTGTTGAACCCCCCTGCCCCCCCCCCCCCCGCCGCCGATCGTCCGTTTTACGATGTGTGTTTTCATTTCTCTTTTTGCGTGCCTTCGTTTCCGAGTTTTGTTTCTGCCGCTATCATCTGTCTTCTTCAAACGTCATTCGTCCTTTGCAAGCTCCTCGCGTGGGTGTCTGTCCTGCGTCTGTCGTTCTCAGCCTCCTTCCTGACAGTCTCTTCTTCGTCCGCCGTCCCCCCCGTCCCAGCCGGCGTGGTCGTGGGAGCCGCCGTGGCTGGGGGCCTTCCACTGTGCGGCGCGAGCGCCGCGATTCCTCCCCTCGTCGGTCCCAGACAGCAGCAACAAATTTTGTCCACGCAGCGCCGCGCGAGTGCAGCCTCGGCGTCGGTCGCAGCGATGGGCGGCAACTTGGTGTGGGGCGAGCTCTCCGGGCTTCTGGCCTCTGCGATTCCGCCCTGCCGCCTCACGCTGCGGACAGGCGCGCACGACCTCGTCGAGTTGCTCCTCTCTCCGCTGGTTCTCTGCTGCTCGCCGGAGGGGCCAAGTCCCCACCCGGAAACGCAGCTGGAGGGCGGCGCAGCTGGCGAAGACAACGAAGGACACGCAGAGAGTGAGCGTCGCCTCTCGTCTCTCTCGCCTCTCGCGTCGCTGTCTGCATCTGGACATCCCCGCACGTCAGCTGCCGCTCGGCCTCCCTCCGTGGTTGGCCCGTCTCTGCACTACGCGCTTCGCTGTCTCTCGTCGGTGTCGCGGAGCTTCGACCCTGTGTCGCCCAAGGCCTCGCTCGGGACCCTATGGCCCCCCAGCAGGAGCGGCAGCCTTTTGCGGCCTCTGGGCGCCTTCTCCTCGACGCCTTCTTCTCTGTTGCTGCTGCCTCTCCAGCAAACACTCGCACCCTCTGGACTCGCGACGCCTTCCCAGTCTCACTGCGCGACGCAGCTCGTGCCGCCTTCGGGGGGCGTTGCGAGTTCGACCTCGGTGTGCGGCGCTGCAAAGGCAGAAGAGGAAGACCCGCGCCTTCCGCAGCAGCGCCCCGGCGGACGCGTGTCTCCAGTCCCCACTCCCGACTCAGGACACGCTGGCTCTTCGCGCGCTCAATCTCCGTGTCGTGCGCCTTCCGGAGCGCCCCCGGGCGGCGACCCCACAGAAGGGACAGCATCTCGCCCCCCCGCCTCGCCGTCCGCTTCTCGGGCTTCGCCCTCTTCGCGTTGGGTGCGTCCTTCCCTCGTGTCTCTGGCGGTGCTCCCAGCTTTCAATGTGGCTGCAGGCGTCGTGGCGACGCCGGCTGAGGGCGAGGCCGCCAAGGGCCGGGTTTTCCTCTGGTACTACAGCGACATGCTTGCAGGCAGTCCGCCGGTGTGCTGTCTCCAGTCTCTGCTCGTCGGTGGGGACGGTCGCGTGCGGCGAGCCGAGCCCAACAGGGACAGCCTGCGGAGGGAAGGGCGCGCGAGCGACAAGAAGGCTGCCAAGCGGGGAAAACCCCTGCCGTTGATGCGCACAGTCTCCTGGCTTCCTGCCTCGTCCCTCGCGCTCTTTCAGCGCACGTGCACCGGAGCTGGCGACGGCGGCCTCGCGTTTGGAGACTCTGAACACGAGACACTGGAAAGTCCGATCCGCGTTTTCGCAGGAGCCGGCGAGAGAGAAAACGACGAGACACTGAACACTCGGGACATGCTGAGCGGTCGCTTGCCCGTCCTCGTCTGTGTCGCAGCAGATTCGGCCGACGAAGAGGACGCATGCAAGCTCACAAAGGCGCGACGCCGGCCGTTTCTGTATGCTTTCGAGGTCGATCTGCTTCACGCCCTTTTTGGAATCCGCGAGGTCTCTCTCGCCTTCTCTCCCTCCCTGTCGCCGCTTCTTCCTCAGTCTCCTCCCGGAAGTGCTGTCTCCTCTCGGTCTCACTGCGCTTCCGCAGCGGGGCGCCGCTCGCCTTTCTTCCCGTTCTCGCGCATTGTCGCCTCGCAAGTCCTGGAGCTGCCTGTCGTCTTCCTCGCGCGAACAATCAAGTCTCGCCTGCTTCTCCTTCTTTTGGTGGAAAACGGTCCCGACGGAAGCCTGCCGCCCGCGGCCTCTGGGACCGAAGACGTGCAAAACGCGACATGTGTCGAACCTGGGAGCGCGCGACTGTCTCCCCCGTCTGCGTCGCTCTCTTATGCTCTGTTTGTCTATGCGCTTGGACCGCTGCGGTCGGCGCAGGAGGCGTCCTCGATCAACGAGCAGCCGCGAGACGCCGGGCGTACGCAAAGTCCTGCAGAGGAAAATCGATCACGGACGCGATATCGCGTCGTGTCCTCCATCGACGGCTTCGGCCGCAGAGGCGCAGGGTCGCTCTGCTTCGAGCGGCTCGGTGTTTGGGCAGCCCTCAGCCCCGGCGAGATGCACGCGACTCTCGGCTCTGTCGGCGAGCCGCTTCTCCATGCATGCGTCGTCTCTTCCTCAGCGCTTCTTCTCGCTTCTCCGCTGTTCTTCCTGGAGACTGCGGAAACCAAGTCCCCGGCCGCACCTAGCTCGCCGTCCTTCGGCGCCTCCCGCCTCAGCAGTCAGCATTCCCATGGACAGGCGGCCTCTTGTGTCCGACCTCACAGGGGGCGCGCCCGTCCGTCTTGCTCGACGTCCGTGGGCGACGCCAACGCGTCATCGATCTTCTCCGGAGGCGCAAAGTGCTTCCTTTTCCTTCTTCGTCTTGCCAAGCCACGCGCTGGCACCCAGCGGCTGCGTCGATCTGCGCGGGGTCAGGGATTCCCTGCTGTCTCTCCATATGGAGACTGGGACGTGCCAAGAGCGGGCGAAGAGCGTGGCGGCTGCGCACTCTCGAGACTGTCGCTGTTCGCGGTCGCGACTGTCCCTCGACGCCGCCGGGTCGCGTGCCTCGCCCTCGCCCCAGACGCTCTCGCTGTGGGGACGGCGCTGGCCCCCTCATGGTGTGCCGGGCGAGGCGAGGAGGCGCCAGCAGTTGAGACCGACTCCCCCCTCGTCTTTGTCTATTCCCTTCGGGGTCTCCCTCTCGTTGTCCCTTTCTCCCCCGAGGCGACGCAGCTCGCGGCAACCCTGCCGTGCCTCAGCCGGTCGGTCCCCGTTGCAGGTCGCCCGCAGCCTGCCGACTCCGAGGCGCAGCCGTCCTCTGCCAGCGCTTCGGAGAGTCAGGCTCTCTCAGGCCTGGCGCAAGGCTTTGCATGCGCCAAGGCTTCCGGCGCGGGCGTGGCCTCTCTCACCACGACCGCTAGGAGGGACGGCCCGTGCCTGGCGTCTCCGAATTCAGGTGTCTCTTCTCCCGTTCTCGCCGCAGACCCCCGCGACCAGGAACTGGACCTCGCGCGGGCCCTCTCGGTCCTCGCGGCTGTGGCGGCAGCGCCCCACGTGGAGCCGGAGGCAGCGTTGCCGCTTGTTGGGTTCGGGAAACCGACTCCTCGGCAGACCACGCCTGAAGCGGCGAGGCGCGTCGCAAGTGGAGTCTCTGCGGCGGGCTCTCCTTCGCCAAACCCATCTCACCCCTCAGCTCCTAGTCAGGTGCCGCGAACTCAAGAAGTCCCGAGCCCCGCCGCGGGCTACGCCTCGGCCTATGGGAGACTGCGAAGCCGGCGCCGGGGGCAGGGAATGCTGGCGGTGCCGCCGCCTGAGACGGAAGACAGAGACCAGGGAGACGATTGCGCAGAAGGCGGCGGGTCACGGAGCGGAGGAGCGCCCGCTGTCTCTGAGACAGGACGCGGCCTGGAGCCGTCTTCTGGAGACGCGAGCAGCTCGGAGGGCGTCCAAGAGTCGTCGGTGGCGCTTCGTCGGGTCGCCCACATGGGATTCTGTCGCCTCCCAGGAGCCGCGATGGGTCTTCTCGTGAAGACAGTCGAATGCGGGCGTGACCGCGGCGCTGCCGAAGCCTGGAGCGATCAGGGCGACGCCGGCAGTTGTGTGTATCTGTTTGTCTGTGTCTCGAGATCGCAGATGGGAGACGGTCGCGTTCCAGGAAGCGGGTCTAGCCGCCTTGCCCCACAGTTCGCCCCACACATCTGGCTCCGACTCCTGCCCCTGCCGCCTGAGGACTGTCTCCCCTCGCAGCTCCAGGCCTTTTACCGACACCCTCTCGTCGCGGGTCTGCGCGACGCGTGGTGGGGCCCTGAGGCGTCTGCCTCGCTCCTCGCCTTCCTGGCGCTGCCGCCCTCAGCCTCCGGTTTGGGAGGCTTCACGGCCGCCTCCTCGCTGGACGAGGAGTCAGGAGACACTTCCCGGGCGGCCCGCGCCCCAGCCCTGCCCCACCACACCCCTGGAGCCCTGTGCGCCCTCGCCGTGAGTCGCCAAGCCGCCGCCGATTTTCCTGTCTCTCCAGGAAGCTCCTCCGTACCGACGCGACACCGGCGCGCGGCTCCAGTCTCGGCCAGGGCCCTCCTTGTGTGTCCCGTTCCCGGCCTGGTCCAGGCGTTCTCGCTGCACACCCTCTTGCCATTTCTTCTCCCCGTCGCTACGTTACCTTGGGCACCGCTCGCGGGCGCGCCCGCCAGTCCACCCGGGGGACGCGGAGCCCTCGAGGGGCCTCCCCACTCGCTTGCGTCTCCGTTGCGCGCCCCCAAGAGGGCGACGTCGGCCCTGAACCCCACCAACGCTGCGGCCGCGACAGTCGCCTCAGTTGCCTCGTCCCAGTCGGCGGCGCAAGCGTCGCAAGCTGCGATCGCCCAGCAACACGAACAGCGGGAGGCCGAGCGACGCATGCTCCAGGTCGGGGCTCCGCCCCTGCTTCTCCCTTACCACCCCGCAGTCGTCGGGTCTCTCTTCTCGAGCGGCTTTGTCGGGACTGTGAAGTGGATTCTAGGAACTCTGCTCAGGTGTCTCCGTGCCGCCGGGCTGACTCCCCGAGACAAAAGCGCCGCGTCGCGCGAGGGGCGCGAAGTCGGCGGTAACGCGACAAAGGCGGCGCGTTCGGAGACCGAGCGGCTTCTCGGGGGACACTTTGAGGACGAGGCGAAACGCTCGAGAGGAAGCGAGGCAGGGTCGGATGGTTTGTGGGATCCTGCGCCTCCTGACGAGGCCGATGCAGGAGACGGGTTAGCGAGTGTCGGCCTCTACGCGCCGGCGGGAGGCGCACACGCCGTCTGTGCCTGTCCTGAACACGCGGGCGGGAGAAGGGGAACTGCCAGGCCGGACGAGCTTTGCTGCTGCTGCTGCGTCCTCCAAACCCTCCTGCAGGCCTCGATGACGTGCCTCTCTGCGGTGTTTCTCCAGTTCGCAGCACAGGAACAGGAGCTCCTGGCGGCGCGCGCCTCTCGGGTGTTTCGAGATGATGGACGGAAAGGCCCGCGGGACTCGGGAACTTCTTCGGCGCGGCAAGCGGCCGGCGCAGCCTGGGACGGGGGTCGCTCTGCTCCCTCTGTCTCCGTGGAGGCAGCCCCCGGAGACGGCGGCGTGCCCCTGGGCCCAGCCACGGGGAGGGAGGCGTTCTTCGTGGCCCTGCTGAGGCGGTGTGGGGTGGCCGGCAGAGGCGAAGCTGCAGGGGCGAGCGACACAGAAGGGAGAGACCTCAAAGGGGATGGGGACAGGGGTGACGCGGCTGCTGCCTCAGGACGAGACGACCTGCCGGGGTTTACCTCGACGAGCTTCGTGGCCGGGGCGTCGCAGCCGAGAAGGAAGCTCGGCGAGAGAGCCGAGGATTTGTTTGGGCCCGCGTCTGGGCAGGACGAGGACGACCCCTTCGATGTGTCAGACCTTCTCGGCTTCGGGAAGAAGAAGGAAGTGGATTTTTCGTCGGGGTCGAGCACCTGCGGGGCTTCGCGTTTCGACCCAAGCGCATGCGGAAGCCAAAATGCCACTCGCCCCGCGTCTCCCCTCTCGTCTACGCTCTCGTGTCTGTCTGCCTCCTCGGCTGCGTCGCTTGACCCCCTCGCTGTTTGCCTGGCGCAGGCCGACTTCGAGATGCTTCTGCAGCTCCTCGCTCTGGAGATTCCGGGCCTTCGCCTGTCGCCCCTGGAGCAGCGACAGCTGTGGGGCTTTGTGGCTGCGCTCAGGGCTCTAGAGCGGGGCCAGGGCGAGCGGGGGTACAAACCTGTCTCCACACTCGTTGAGGATTTCCCGCTGGTCGCGGCGGCCGTCCTCGAAGCTGCGGGCGCCGCCTCAGAGGCTCTTGTCGCCCCGCGCGACGCAGGAACCGAGCGGACCGGGGACGAAGGCCTTTCTGCCCGTGCCGAGGGAGTTGTGGCAATCCGCTCTGCCGCGCGGGCGAATTGGGGAGGCTGGGAGGGTGTCGACGCGAAGGAACCTGAACCCAGAACGAAACGGGACTTGGGCCCCGTCCAGGAACAGGCGGCGCGACTTGCAGGCAACGCACTCCGCAGTTGGGCGCTGCGGACGTCGACTGCTGCCGCAGACAGCAAACGCCGAAGGGCCGGCGAGCTGGACAAGGAGGCCTGCCTAGCGAGAGCGCGGCTAGGCCTTCTCCAGTTGGCGGTGAGGCGGAGAACCGCGTGAATGCGAAGGAAGGAAGGAAGGGGCTAGAGAATCGGAGGGGGAAACGCCGTGGATCTGAACACAGAGATGAGCGCGGGGGAGGAAACGCAGATGTCCCTGAAGGAGCAGATACCGCGTGTCGCCTCGAAGGCAAGGCCCCACGCACCCGCGCAACACCAGAAAAGAACAATCGGGGGCCCCGGGAAAGGAATGTGATCTTTCCGTGTCCCCGCGCGAGAGAGGCGGGGGTTTGCCTCCTTGTGGCAGCTCCGGGGTCCGAGCCCTTTGCAGTTTCAGGGTATCTATGGCTCTCTCTGCCTTGGTTGTTTTGCCTCCCTCGCTTCCAATTGCGCAATGCGTCGCTACATCGTTCGCGTCCCTCCTCCGTCTTCGCCCTCGAGTTCCGCCTCGCTTCGTTTTTCGCCACAGTCGTTATTCGCCTGCTTGTGCGGTGCGCGTTGGTGTCTCCGTTTGTCGTAGGAGGCGGACGCAGACCTCTCCGGCGCTGGTGCTCGACGCGCGGCCTCACGTCAGTCGTCTCGTCCTCTCCCTGCGCTTCTGCTGAGCAGCGAAGACCTCTGCTGGTGTGTCCAGGCAGATGGAGAAGAGGCGATGCTCGCGGAGGCCGTCGCCGCTGCCCGGAAGGCCACCGGCGCTCAAGACAAATTGCTTTGGTCCAACATGAAGAAAGTAGGTTCAGGCTGTCGCGGGAAGGGAGAACACGACAAAAGGAAAACACAAACGAAAGGCGTGGAAGGCAAACTCGGTTCTCGACACCACCAGACACCCCAGAGGCGGAGCCTCGTGCTGCCTGGAGGGGGACGTCCCCTTTCTGGCTGATTCGTACCACGTGTTTTCTCTTGTCACTGAGCACTCGGGAGAATTTAAAGGCTTCCCTTGCGGCCTGCGACGGGGTGTGTTCTCTTCTTTCTTGCATGCGCGTTCGATTCGATGCGTTCCAGCCGCTGTCGCGTTTCTTCCACAGGCGCAGAGAGTCCACCACGCCCTGTGTGTGGGCCGCCAGCCGGATTGTGCCCGCATGTGTCGCCTGCTTCTCAGTGACCACAGCGCGAGCCTGGGAGCTGAAGTCAGGTGCTGATTTGCGTCGTCGCGCCTCTGCGTTTTCGCATCCGGGGTCGTGTCAAACCTTCATTGTCGGCGCGAGTTCCTCAGCGAGGCCTTGAAACTGTCGCTTTTTCCCGTCTCTGTTCTTCAGCGCGGCGTGGGGTTCTGGCTGCGAAGTACCACGCAGGTGCGTGCGCTCGCGGACTTGCTTCTCAAAGACGCTACCGTGCTGGCGGCTGCCGAGGCGGCGGCGCAGGGCGCGTTTGGAGCCCAAGGCGGCCCCGACGGAGACAGGGCACCCTTCGGGTCTGCCTCGGCCTTCTCGCTCTCCACCGCGCCGGCCGCTGAAGGCGAGGGCCGGCAAATGCCTGGTGCCATCCTGTCAAAGGCAAATTCTTTCCACCAGGACTGCGCAGCTCTCTGGGCCGTCGCAAGCGACCGGCTCAGCTTCGTTAAGGCAGCCTACAAGCAACGAAAAAACATGAAGGTGAGCTCTCTCGACTCGGAAGTCGCGTCTGGGCGAGTGTCTTTGAGCAAGAGAAACACTGCCTAAAGCGATAGACACACAACTATGGCTCTCAAAAGACACGCCATTTGTCGACATATACATATACATATATATATATATATATATATATATATATATATATATATATGTATATGTTTTTGTATTTCTGTGTCTAACTGGATCTGTGTCTGTGGCTAGGAACGCGGTTCTTTGACAGGGAAGATACGCCGTCACGCGTGTGTGGGGGGTGGGTGTGGCCTTTTCCCCCGTCACTTGTTTCGTGGGTCTTTCTCTCTGTGTCTTAGGTCGTTGAGTTTCTTTCACGCGATTTCGGAGACCCTCGTTGGCAAGCTGCTGCCGAGAAGAACGCGTACAAGCTCGTCCAGCAAAGGCGGTACCATCTAGCTCTCGCCTTCTTCATCCTGGCGCGACAAATTCGCGTGAGCTCCCTGAGCAAAAGCAGGACCATTTCTCTTTTTCCCTGTCTTCCTGGACTGTTTCGATGTTCTTCGCTCCTTGCTCATAATTTCCCCTTCCCGCACTCTCTCTGTTGCGTTTCTTTCGGTGCTGATTTCGCCATCGCCTCCATGCCAGGCTCGCGTTCGTTTCCCTCGCGTGTCTCCTCTGACGCCGTTCCTTCCAGACCTCTGTGCTCTCGCGGGGTTTTGTGACGCGTTCTGCCCTCTTTGCAACGCCTCCGTCGGATTCCGGTCCCGAACACATCTTTTCTTCTTGCCCTTGCCGTGGGTACCATTTGTTTCCTGTTCGTCCCCGCGCAGCGTCACTTTGCGACTTTTTCATCTCCCCAGTGTCTCCTCGTCTTGTCTCGATCAGCCGAGTGCACGTCGCCTCGCTCCCCTTCTGTTTGCGCTGTTTTACGCAGGAGGTGTGCGACCTCTGCTGCCGCCAGTTGGAAGACGTCCAGCTGGCTCTCTTCCTTTGTCGCCTGGTCGACGCGACGCAGAGACCGTGTGGGCCGCCGCTGGGGACCGAGCCTTTTTCCTTCGCTTCGGCGTTCTCCGCGCTTGGAGGCAGCGGGGCAAGCGACGTTCTCTCGCCCAGTCCCCCGCCAAAGTCCGGCGGCGCGGGGTCGGCTTCTCCTTCCTCGCCTGTCCTCGGCATCCCCGGGCTCTCCGGCAGTATGCACCACCCGTCCCTGTCTCCTCCTCCGCTATCTTCTCCGACGCTCGGGGCCGTCTCGCCCCAGCCGGCCTCGGCGTTGCCGGGGGGGACCCTGTCTCCGTCAGGTGTCTCTGCGTCTCCCTCCTGTCCTGCGACCGAGTATCGCCGCGTGTTGTTTCACCGCGTGGCGCCTCTCGCGGCGGCTGCGGGGGACGTCTGGCTGCTCCACCTGGCCTTCTGGCTCGCGGGGGACCACCGGGCGGCCTTCTTCGTTCTCCTTCCCCCCCATCTGCCCCCGAAGTCTTTCTCCCACTTTGCACCCCACATCCGGCCGCATGCACCAACGGTTTCTCTCCGTGCCGAGTCCGCGCAAAGCAGCGCGTTTCCTCGAGGCTGCGCGGGACTCGTCGATCGGACCACGAACTGGCTTTCCGGGGGCAGCGATGTCTCCACTCTCACGCCGTTTGACCCGCGTTCGTTCTTCTCGCAAGAATCCCCGCTCGCCTGGGTGTCCCTTCTCTCCTCGCCCCTCTCTTCTTCGGTTGCGCAGTGCGTCGCCAGTTCCTCCCACGTCCCGCAGGCCTTGGGCGTCTCTCCCGCCGCGTCGGCCCACGCAGAGACGGGGCCCTCTTTCCTCCACCCGGGCATGTCCTTTGGCTCTTTTTTTTCGAACAGCAAAGAGGCGCCGCGCGTCTCCGGCCACGTGCATGCAGACGCCGACAGCTTCGACGGCGGCACCCTCAGGCACTCTCAGCTGTCTCTGAGTCTCGTGGCCTTCCAGAGCGTCGTTCAAAACGCGCTGCCCATCAAGCGGCTTCGCGCCCAGCTCGAAGAGCAGCACGCACAGCTCCAAATCGCCCGGGAACTGCATGCGCAGCTTCGCAGCTGGCCGCCGTCGCAGGGCCCTCAGGGCGCTGCCTTTCCCAACTTCGGGCCTCGTGAAGACCCGACAGGGCAGAGTTGGAACGCCCCCGTCTCGGACCCAGACTCTGTCCTGTCCGCGGGCTCGGCGACTGAAGACGGAGGCTTCCCCGGGGCCGCGCAGCACAGCCGCAGCTTCTCGTTTGCCTCTCTGCCTTCGCGGGGGTCTTCGGTGCAACGGCCCTTCCATTTTCTTCACCACAGCAGCGGGTCCACGCTCACAGGCCTCTCGGACACGACCCGAGGAGACTCGAGCGAGATTGGAGGCGGGGCGGGCGGAAGCGGGCAGCTGTCTGTGCGCCGAGGAAGAGGGACAGAAGATGCAGACGGCACTGTCGCGGGTGTCTCCCCCTCCACCAGTGGAGGCGGCTCTCGAGCGCCAGAGAGGGAACAAGGAAGCCCGTTCGACAGGGGCGGCGGTCCCCAGGCTTCGCACCTGCCTGACCCTTCCAATTCGTCGCGGGAATCCGCGGCGGAGCCCCATGCCGGCGGGCGGGGCGCGTCGGTCTCCGTTTTTACGGGGGCTGCTGAGCCCACAGAGGCCCGCGGGGCGTGTGGGGGGGTCACGCCGACGGGGGACAAGGGCGCAGGGGGATGCGAGGTCGGGGCGGATGTCTCCGGAGTGCCCGAGTTCTCGGAAACTGCGGTCATTGGCGAGACGTGTCTCTGGGCTCTGACGAATCCTGCAGCTGCTGCCACGTGCGAGTTCTATCTCCTGACCCTCGCTTACCTTCAGCAGAGGCAGGCCTTCCTCGCCGCGCTCGCGTCCACGAGGTTTCTCGCTCTCGCTCGAGGCGGGGACCTCGACGAGGAACGGCGGAGACGGGAAACGCGCCGTGGCCACGTCCAGGCTCCAGGGAGAGAAGGACGTACGCTCCGCTCGCTGGGAGAGGAGACGGAAGCAGAGGCCGGCCGCCGGGCGACCGACGGTCGAGATCGGCCTGGGGACAGTCTTGACCTCGCGTGCTCGGTTGTCGCCAGGGGAGCCCCTACAGCGCAGGCGGCATTCGACCTTCTGTTTGCTTCGTGGGTGCCTTGTCTCACCGTGGACCGATCTTTGCTGTCTTCAGAAGCTGCGCTCCAAATCCGGCTGCCGTTCCCGGAGGATCTCTTTGTGAACAAACCGGGGAGAAGCGCGACCCATCGGCCGTCTGCTGATCTGTCTGAGCTGACTGGCTTAAATGCAGGCACATTGCTCCTTCTCCCTGAATCGCCTTTTGCCTCTCTCGTCGCTCGCCTCCCTGTCTCCTCCGCAGTCTCTGAGAAGCCGGCTCCCAGCTGTCTCCACTGCGGCGTCGCTCCAGAGGCTGCCTCAGCTTCTCTCCAAGGCGTCGCCCTCAGTCTCCCCGACACCGTTGCGGCCTGCTTCGTCTCGTTCCTCGACCGCTTCTGTGGGGACTCCGCGGGTCTCGTCCCCGTGTTCAACAAGGCCCTTCTGGCTGCCAGTTCGCTCGCGGCGGCCGCTGCCCGTAAGAGTGCCGCCGCGTATCCCTTCAGTCCCCACTGTCCCGCCTGTCGCCCCCAGCCCTCAATCGTGGACGCAGAGACACCCGCCTCTTCCTCGGCCCCAGCGCCGTCTCCGTGTCCGTCTGTCCCTTCAGTCGCAGCTCCACCCGTTCCTTCTGCCGGAGAAGCCGCTCTCACTTCGACCGCCACAGCCTTCCAACACAGAGTCGCGGGCTCGAGCCCGATTCGCGCCCTGGGCCTTTTGGAATGCATCGCCTCCCAGCTGCTGCTGTGGTCGGACAGGCGCCGCCGCAGTTCAGGCCTGTCGGCTGTCTCCGATCTCTGCGGAGACCGAGTGAGTGACACGCGAGTCGGCGCCGCGTGCAGTTGCGCGGAGAAGCGACTTCTCCAAGCGATTCAGGCAGCCGAGAAGCTCGGAGGCGGCCGACGCCTTGCCGCCGTCGCCGCCAATGTCATGGCCTGGGCCGCCGGAGTAGGACCTGTCGCGACCGCTGTCCGAGAGCAGCGGTTTCTCCGGCGCCTTCGACGCGCCCCAGAGACCGACGGAGAGGCCCCTGGAGACGCTCGGGGCTTTGGAGACGACCGGGGGACGTTTTCCACCGAGAAGGCGGGACGGGGTCGGGCCGCTGTGGACGGGAGTCCCCAACCGGCCGACAGCCTTGTCCCAGCAAAGGTGGAGAAGGGCGAGTCCTCGGCGACCGTGGTCTCGCCTTCTTCACCCTGCTGGGCTGTAGCCGCGGCCCTAGGCGGGAGGCTTCCAGCTTTCTTTGAGGAAGACACGCAACACCTGGCCTCGAGCTGCTTCCTGGCAGCGCTTCGGGCGGCGGCTCTGGGGCGCCGCGCCGCAGTCGCCCGACGATGCGAAGAAGCCCCCAGCACAGCGACAGGGCCCAGCCGGCTCGTCAGCAGGCGCGGGCGGAAGGCGGCCTGGCGCCTCGCCCGGTTCTGTGCAGCGGGGTGGGTGAGGAGCGAAGCTCTTCTCGACCTGAGTTGGCGGCGCGAGGTTCAGATCCTGCAGCGGTTGCATGCAGACGAAGCTGGCGAGCTAGGGCGCGCGTGCCGGCTGGGCGTCCGAGGCGGAGACCCTTCTGGTGGCCTCGAGGGAAGGGAAGCACGAGAGGCCTTTTCAGGCGACGGGACCATCGGCGTCCTCGCGAAGGAGCTAATTGCCATTTTCGATGCTCCGGAGCGACAGCTGTTTGATTCCTTGGCGCTGTTTTGCTGCACGGCGGCGGCGGCATCCGCGCTCGATGTTTCGCTCTCCGCCGATTCACCTTCTGTCGGCGGCCTTGGAGGAGATAGGCGACACGAAGAGACACGACCGTTTGTTTGCAAATCCTGCAGAGAGCATGGAGAGGAACTCCAAGGGGTCTCGGCCGGCTCGCGGCCCTCCGCGTCTGTCCACTCGCTTGAGCAGCTCCAGCGCCTCTTCGAACTCGTCGTCGTCGCCCTCGCCTGCGTCAGCCTCTGTCTCTCGGCGGCATTTCCTTTCCTTGCTCTATTCTTCTCTCTCCACCCCAGCACACACACGGGTGCACACCACGCCTCGCCCTCCGGCCGCATTGACCGGGGGCCCGCACCCGGTAGCGCGAAGCACCAAAGGGAGACAGCAGGCGGGGACGGTCGCGCGCTGGCGTCCTCAGGGACTTCGACAGGAGGACCAGATCTCCGTTCGGACGAAGCGCGGCCTGCAAGAGTCTCCGCTCCGTCGACGCCGAGAGCGGGGGCGAATCGTGAGGCCTCGAATCGGGATCGAGAAGACGGAGGCGAGTTCGGAGCCTCAGGAGACGCTCGAGGGCCCGACCTTGGCGAAGACGACGGTGGCGACGCGCGGCCGTTCCACCCGCTACAGATTGTTCTCCACATTGCTGTCTACCTACAATTCATCCTCATGCAGCCGCAGAGGTCCACGTGGCGAGTCGAGCTCCGTAAGCATCTCCAAGACTTTCTCTGGCCTCGGTTGCAGTTGGTAGGCGCCGCTGAGGAGCCGAGCAGCAGTGCCTGCGAAGCGAAGGAGTCAGCCGCAAAGGACGCTCGGGGCGAGGTGTCTCGCGGAAGCAAGTCGGATTTTTTCCCGGCGTCCTCGAGTCTCCTCCAATGCCTGGCCACGTGTTTGAGTGTGAAGGTCTTTGAGTTCCTTCTGGATGTGCTTCGAGCAGTCGATCGCGAAGCGCTGCGTCTTCTCCACTTCCTGCAGCTTCTCTCTCTAGTGCCCACTTCCCGTGGAGACTCACCATGGATGACGGAAACCGAGCGAGAAGGTGTCTCCGTGAAGGGAGCGGCGGTCGGGAGCTCGGATGCGCCGTCTTCTTCCTCGTCCGGGGGGCTCCTGCCTCCAATTGCGTCAGGCCCCGAGGCTGAGGGTTTCACCGTTTCCGTCCAGATGCGGCCACATGCTCTGTGGTTGCAGGAGCGACAGATTAGCCATCTGCGGGGTTGGATAGATCGTCTCTGTTTCTCTCTTTCGTCGTTCCTCTGCACGCATCTGCGGCCGCTCCTGACGCGCGCGGCGCCTCCAGCTGCTGCGGTTCTCTTGCCGCTTCTCTGCAACGCAGACCAGGGCGATCTGCGCTCTGGAGTCCCGGGCGTCGAGCGGTCTGTGAAAGGCCCAAGCGCGAGCGAAGTAACGCGCGTGTCGCTTCTCGACAACTCGTTTCCTGGCCTGACGAAAAGCACGAAAGGGTCGCTTCTTTGCAGGTCGATCTCCGTGCTTCTCGGCGCAGAGGCTTCCCAGCTCTGGATTCTCCTCGGGTGCACTTCCCGCCTCCAGTGGCTCTTCTCTCAGCTTCCACTCCTCCCGCTTCCGCAGCCAGTCCCTCCGTCTGGGCCCCCAGGCGCCGCCTTCGCTGCTCCGTCCTCCGGTGGAGGCCATGGCAGGCCGAAGGACGCCGCTGCGGGCCTCTCTCCGGCGGGTCCCGGTGGAGCCCCAGCGGCCACTCACCAGAAACTGTCAGTCGCAGGGGTTGTCGAGAGAGCGGCTCGGGCTGCGGTTCTGCCTGGCGGCCTCTCAGGGGGGCGCGGGATGTGGGAGAGCGCAGGGCCCGGTGTCCATGATGCAGGAGTCGGCGGTTTTGGAGGCCGAGCAGGAAAAAAATCTGCATGCGGCGATTCCCTGACACGCATGCAGCTTCAGCAGCAGCTGGTGCGGGCGGGCATTCCGCATTTGCTCGTGGCCGACCGGCCCTATCCTACTCAGAAACACAGCGGGTCTGGGAGGCCTCTCTCGCGTCTTCAACAACAGATCTTGGCCGATCTACCGTCCCTGCGAACTGCCGACGAACTGGTTGCTTCTGGGGCCTTCCCAGGCGTGCCGTGTGTCCTCGGCGGCCTGTTTCCGGCGGGGAAAGTCTGCAGCATCGCGGCGTCGCGACCTGCAACAAACGCTGTAGATGCTTTGCGGAAAACGTACGACCATCATCTCCCGTCCTTCCTCACTCCGCAAGCTGTCGCGCTCCTTCTTGCCGAGGCAGCCGGCCTGCCATCCCACACGAAAGCCGCAGTGGACGCGGCTCTCTCTCCCGCCTGTGCGGCCTCTGTTCGTCCTTCACATGCGTCGCCCTCAAGCGTTTCTTCCTCGCTGTCCCCCTGGTGGAGTTCGCCGTGCTGCGCGATCCCGCTGTGCGCCGTTCTCGGGCCCGTGACGGCGGCCTGCTGCGGAAGCAACCGCCGCCGGCACTTCCCCCCCGTCGGTGCTTCGATCAGCACCGACCTGGCGATCGCCGTGGGGCCTCTCGAAGGCCTTTCTGCCCAGGGAGGTAACGCAAGCAGCTACGTGCTTCGAACTGTGCGCATCCCGCCCTCGCTCTTGGGGTCTTCGTCGTTCGGAGGCAGCACTTGCACGGCTTCCCTGCTCTACGGAGCCGCCGCCGCAGTCCACGCCACGGCAGCCGCGACGGCTGCTGTCGCTGCAGCTGCGGAGGAGGACGGCGCGAGACGCGTCGCTCGGAGGCAGGCCGCACTAGCGCCGTCCCCCGAGGTCGACGATGTGGGGACGGCCGACCAGGCGGCTCGCCCGGATCCTCCGGGAGAGCCCGCGGGACGCCAAGCACAGGCCCCGAAAAAACCCTGCCACGCGGACGCGCCGTCAAAGCCCTCCGCCACCCAGTCCGAGGGGCTGTTCTGTGTGGGGCAGGGTGTGGGCCCGTCTGACGCGGAGACGGGGACAGAAGTCGCGAGACGCTCAGAGGCGGCCAGAGGCCTTTCGCAGCGAAGCGAACGCGCAGAGGCTTTGCAGGCGGAGGCCCGGTGGCTTCTCTCGGTGAGCGCCCCGCTTGTCAGCGAGGTGGGCGGCCCAGGCGGGGCCTTTGTCGGCATCGCTCCATTGCGCCGAGCGACTGTGAACAGCTCTCAGCATCTCCAGCGGCGTCTCCGCATGCTAGCGCCTCTCCGCCACCGGCAACTGGCCCCAGGGCTCGAGCCATCGAAGCCTGGCGGTTCGGAGCGGGCGGCTCCTCCGGCCGACGCTCTGGTGAAAACGTCGAGTCTCCTGACTGCGAGCTGGGCCGAAGGGTCGGTGCTTCTTTCCGTCTGGTTCGGCTACCTGTTGACGCGGGACACTTCCCTCTTCGCGTACGCACAGGTGGATCGGATGAGCGCGGCGATGCGGCTTCTCGCTGCCGCCGCTGCAGCGGATGTGGCCGCGCCCGTCCAAAAAGAAGGCAGTGGAAGCCAGGGCGCGGCGAAGCCTGGCGGTCCGGCGGGAGGCGCGAAGGGAGCAGCCGCGCATCCACTTTCTCCGACTGGCATGGACCCCTCGGCAGGAGGCAGCAGTTCGTCGGCAGCTCACGGCCTGCCGACATCCACGTCGTTGGAGCCCACTTTTCCGTATCAGGCGTTCCCCAGTCTCTCTGTCCTCCGGTCCCGGTTCGCCTTCACCGGCGCGGTCAGCGCGCATCCATTCCTGCCGATCTTTGCGGCGGCGCTCCAAGCAGTCGATTTCCAGTCCTGCCCAGCAACTGCGTTCGCGGCGATTCTGCGGCCCTTTGGAGCCCACGCGCGGAGCTTGCCCAAGGCCGCTCCGGCGGCTCTCCCGCCACCGCCGGACAGCTCGGCCAGCGACGCGGCGAGACGCGAGTCTGAGCCGCGAGAATCTGGATCGGGGAGTTTGAAGGGGGACAGCCGCGGCGCCGCAGCTGGGAGCACAGTGGCGAGAGACAAAGGCTCCCACAGCGATTCCCAGACGGACCGCGCGCGTCGAGACACACGACCTGGGGCTGAGCAGCTGCGGGCGGAAGCAGAGAACGCGAGGGTGGGGGAGCTAGGACTTGGTGGGGCGAAAGGTGTGCAACTGGGTCAAGAGACGTCGCTTTTAGACTCCCGTTCGGGATCCCTCAACATGGGTGCTCTCGGACGTCACGAGGGGCGCGACTCGGAGACAGGACAGGCCGCTTCGGTGGGGTCTGCTGAGCGTCGCCAGGTGTCTCAGCCGCTCCGGACAGAGTCAACCGACACGGTGGCGGATCGTGGCGAAGGCAGTTTCTCTTTCGACGGCGGCCTTCCCGCAGAGATGGGAAAGGGGGCAGGCGCCAAGGGGCGAGCCGCAGGCGCCCGAAGTCCTGGCGGCGCCGGTCTCCGGGCGGGGATCGGCTCGAGCGCGCTCGCCGCTGCGTCGCCCGTTGGAGGCGGAGCGCGCTCGGTATCGCGGCCACAGCAGGAGGCGCGGTTACAGAGTTTCGGCAACATCACCGCCGCGGTGTGGAGTGAATCTGGAGACAGTCTCTATCTGGCAGATTCGAATGGGTGGGTCCGAGTCTTTGGCCTGCTTCGCGGGCCCCTGATGCCGCCGTCTGCAGCCGTCTCGGTTGCAGCGGCTGCAGCAGACCCCGAAACTGCCTCGCGTCTGGGGATGTCTAGCCACCTGCCACGTGGGGGTCGCGTCGGCCCCAGTCCCGTGCTCAAAGAAAGCATGCTGGCGGCAGCCCTGCAACAAGTTTCTCGGCCGACAGTCGCCTGGCGCGCCCACATGTCAACGGCCGAAGTGCTTCCGCTCTTCGGGTGCGGATCGTGGCTGTTGACGCGAGGCGTCGGCCTCTTCCCGCATGCGATTCGCCAGAATCCCGTCCTGGTTGAAGGGTGTCCTTGTTCTCCAGGGGCTTCAGATCCGGAGCCGTGGGCCAAAGGCACCGGCGCCGCAGAAGGCGTGGCAGAGAAACCAAGAGACCCCACGGATCCCGATTTCCTCTACAGAAGGGGCCGGGGCCGAGAAGAAGTCGATCGAGCGCGCGGCGTGGGACGCAGTGCCTCCGTTGGCGGCGGCGCTCCAGGCGAAGGCTACGGAGACGACGAAGACCACGCGTGTGGATCCGACGAAGGTGGACTTCTCCGCGGCGAGCGGGCCGTGGAGAAGTTGAAGCACCCCATGCGGGTTTCCGTTCAAGCGCACAGTGCTGGCGCGAACGGCACAGGCGGAAGCAGCGGCGGTCTCGGCGGGCGCGGGGTCCGCACTGCGACGCCTCCCGGGAGAACTCGAGCGTCCGCGGGAGAAAACCAGCGGTCTGGGCCGGCGACGACTTCACAGGGTTCGAGTGCCGACCTCGGAGAGAGTGGAGAGGAACTGAGGCGTCGGGAACGAGGGCGATGTGATTCGGCGACGGACACGGCGGAGGGCGGGGCGAAGGCGAGCGGGGGTCATCACCACCATCCGTTCTCAATTTTCCGGCGCGGCCGAGGCAAAGGCTGCTGCGAGGCGGCCGCAGCTGGTGCAGGCGGGGGCTTGGGGCGCATGCGGACGGCGTGTCTCCCGGGGAGGAGAAGGGAGTCCGTTTCGGCAACGACCGAGACTGAGAAGGAGGGCCCCGACGATGTCCCGCTGGGGTCGAAGAGGCGGCGGGTCCTTCGCATGGTCCCCAACGCCGCGCGGCGACGCTTCAAACGCACAGACGTCATCGCGAAGATCCACTCGCGGCTCCTTCAGTACCAGAGTCTGCTGCAGCTCCGGCACGCCAGTTCGCAGCTCCTCTCTCGGAAAAACAGTCAGCGCGACGTGGGCGAGGCAGGCAAGTGGCGCAGCCAAGGCAGCGGCGAGTCCAAGCCGTCGGTTCCTGGGGCGGTCTTCGACTACCCGTACTCTGGGACGCTGACGCGAGGCCGCATCGGCCCCGAGGGCTTCGCCAGCCTCTCGGGGGACTGTGCTCTCTACAGCGACGGCGACGGGAACGACGACAGCCAGTCCGGAGACGTCGGCCCTCTCGCGACAACCCTCCCCCTGCAGCAGTGGACGTCTGCTCTGTTTGGGTTTGGCGGGCCGGGAGAGGTGTCGGATGAGGACGAGTCGCTGAGTGGCAAGGAGCGGTTGCTCGGCAAGACCAGCAAGCAGCTGCCTCGAGTCGCAGGGCCGTGCATCTGCGTTTGGGATCTGTGGGACATGACTGAAGGCGGACCACGCCTCGACTGCGTGATCACGTGCGACGATCTCCTCCTCACGCGTGCGCAGCACCACCTAGCCAGCGCCGGCCCCGCGGCGACCGCGCGCGTCTCCAAACGCGGGAAGAAAGCCAAGAAGAGCGCTTCAGCCTCGGAGACGCGCCCCGGCAGAGACACGTGGGAAGTCGTCCCCACGCACACTCCGACATGCATGTGCGTCGCTGTCCTCCAAGACGGCTCCGCTGCCTGCGGCTGCTGTTCAGCTGCAGCCAGCGGCGGGTGTGCGTGCTCGACTGCGGGGTCGTTGAGTGCGGCAGGCGGCTCACGGACCTGGAGCAGCGCCGGGGCTGGGGAGCTGCGAGGTTCCGGAGGCGCCTGCGCCCTCGGCAGCAGCTGTCGGTGTTGCAGCTGGTGCTGCGGCTCCATGCGGTGCGTCTTGTACGGAGACACAGACGGCTTGGTGCATGCAGTCGATTTGGCTGCTCAAGAGGAAATCCACCGCTGGCGCGCACATCCGTCTGCCGTGGTCGCGTGTGCGGTGTCGCGGCCTGCGGCGAGCCCCTCGCACGCATCCCTCCCCGCGTCTTGGCTGATCACTGCCACAGTCGCCTCCGCTGCGGACGCGACGTTCCGGTGCTGGAGTCTCTCCTCGCTTGCGGGAGGTCCGCCATTCCTTCTCTACGAGTTCACCTCGCCGGGGCACGTCCCGCGTCCTCTCCGGGAAGCGGGAGGCCGCGCACCTCGGGCCCCGGCAGGCGCAGAAGTGGGAAAGCCTGGCGGCGTGGCGGGCGCCGGGAATGCCTTCTTCAGCAGCTGGCATGGAGAACTGGGGGATACCCCTGGAGTCGTCGTAGGAAGTGTCGGCGCGCACCCAGAAGAGCGAAGGAATATGGAGGCAGTGGGACTCTTGGGAGAGGGGGAGCGTCCAGGAATGGCGCAGCAGCCGCCTCAGTCGGTTTCTCCTTTTTCGCCCTTCGCCCCTTCGTCCGCGAACGCGCTTGTGCGTCTTCTCGGGGGAGATGCAAGGGACACGAAAGAGACGCAGCCGCCGGGGACTGCAGAGGAAAGCGTATCCATGATGCAAGTCGTCGGTCCTGGACAAATCCTCACGGTCCGCCAAGACGGCATTGCCCTTTTAAATCGCTTGTGAGGGGAGGAAACGGCTGTGGCGTGGTTCCACTGGGGGGGCTCCGTGCGGTTCACGCTGAGTCGCTGTGTTGCTGGTTCTGGAATTCACCTCGTTGAAGCGGCTTTCCGTACTCGAAAAACTGTCCGACTCGAAGTGTATCGCTGGCCCACGCTGGACCGACGCCCTGTCGAGAAGGAAGCCTTGCTGCGTGCGTCAGAAAGGTGGTGCATCTGCGGCACGGAAAGCCCGCATGCATCTCGCCCGTCGCTCACCAGTCGGTGCTAGGTTAGGGTGCTGCGCGGACTGGGCCAGGATAGTTTATCATGACAACTACGAGTGCCTACACCTGGCGTTGCTGTTCAAGGCAGGATTCCTAGCCCTTTGAAACGGGCGGCGGCGGCCCAGACGCACGAGGCTGGTCGTTTCCTCACGCCTAAGGAATGCGAGAACGTGCCTCTCGCGTATAACGGACTCTGAAATACGCAGCTTGAGACGACTGTTACCGGCAGCAAAACACCGGTGGCAATGACACAGGAGGAACCTTACAAAGACATCCGGTCGCTCTTCGGTGCTCATACTGCACGGGCCCCTGCAGAAAGGCCGCGTCACTCGCTTCTATAGTCAGGGAGAACCACTCGTGTGGGTCTACGGAAAAGGTGAAAAAACGCGACCCTGAGGGACAATGGATAGAAAAATCTGCACTGAAATCGAAAGGAAGAGGGTACAGGACCGAGACGGTGATACACCGAATCTGGAAGCAGAGAACGCAACCGCCAAGAGTCGCGGCGGAGAGGCGTCTCAAGAATGCGTGGCAATTCCGCCTGGGCCGAGGGACACAGATGGAGCCGAAAAAGCTGCTCCAGCGTTGCGTTGCAGAAGGCCCAGCACCCGCCATGTCATTGCACTTTTAAGTAAAGCTAGAGAGGAAGTCATCCCGGTCGCGACGCGGCCTTCATCTTTTTGTGAACGTGCTCTGAAAAACAGCATGGCGTTTGTTTCCTCTGCATCTTTTCCCGAAAGGATATTCTCTCATCGAAGCCTTGCGGTAAACGTTTGGCAGATGTTGCTCTCCTGCCTCTGGCTGTGAGTGCGGATCCCGAGGAGGCGGCGCCGTCTCAGGGCGTGATTCTCGTGTCTCTCCGATTCGTGGAGCTCATGCCTCGACTTGGCTGCTGGAACTCTTTACCCTATCGGGTGACACGCAATGAAAATAACGCCTCTGCACTCGCCACCCCCCAGGACGCTAAAAACGTACGCCTGCTTCAAGTCAGCTTCAGACAGATGAATCTCTGACAGATGTACGTGAGTTGAGTGGATTAGTTGACTGGTTTATCGGTGCGTTCGGAATCCCAGTAGCCAGCAGCAGAGAGCCGCCGCCTGTAGTTAATTGGAAAAGCATCTCCAGTTGTGAGGAAAGACTCAAACGGTTGCTTCAATTGTTTTTGCTGAGTGCGATTCCGAACGCCTAACCAACTTTAGCTTCCTGCATTTTTCGTCACACCAGCATAAACAACAAAAGGGAGAAGCAAACAAGGGCAGTCGAGACGGAATGACGCTCGCCTATCCCTCTGCATCTCTTTGTTGCCGCCAGCGTTTTCAGCGCAGGAATTATGCGGAGCTAAATGATGTAGTAGCCATTTTCTTGCATGCTCCATTCCATGGTGCGGAGTTCAACGCCCTCTGTGCTCAGTGTTGCTTCATTTGGACATTTCTGTGTCTTTGACTTCCTCGCAGCCTCCTTACGATGCCACGCACCACTTCACTATGACGCTTCTGTGGGAAGTTGAACTTCAAACGGACAAACGACGACGGAGAAGACCGTACCGTTCGGCTATCCCGAAATCGATAGCGGAGAGACTTCCCGTAGTAAGAGGTGACCCGACTTAGTATCACACTGGAGACTGTCCCGTTCTAGGCGATAAGCGAGAACCTCCGGTATGACTAGGACCGTCGAGCATCGTGTATTCTAACAGAGAGGCCAACTGCGAAGTGTTTCGCTGGTGTGTCTTTCTTGCAGAACCGAAGTGCAAAAGTAAGTCACTTAGGAGGGCAAAAACGTGTGCAAGTGTGCATCTGCGCTCTTGCAGGAGAGGCAAGAAAGTTGGCTACCGTGTCTAGGTAGAGGAATCGACTTGAAAAAAACGACTCGTGTACGGCACGTGAATGACCGTAAGTTTACAGCCTCGGAAAGCCTGTAGACCCGCGGTCGCTTCACACAACCCGTGGGGGGATCCGTACCTTTTTTCGCCAGGCTAAGTATGTCGGTCTTCCCGCTAAAGCTCTTACAAAGGATACGGAGTGAAATCTCAGAAAACGGTTGGTCACACGACACAATGGGGCCGTAAGATATTTCTCCCCTCCGCTGTCTCCACCGGTGGAAGCGGACGGTGTCCGTGCGGTGGCGCCGGAGTTTTGCGTGGCCGCAGCGTTAGAGGTTCTCTCGCGGTTCCCGATTTTTCGCGGGTGCTTTTTCAGCTCTGGAAAAGTGGGGCAACGAGCCTGGCTTAGTGGCACATTGATGCGAAGGCCGATTCGACAACTCGGGAGAAAACGGAGAAGAAGGGGGCGGGTCGTATACCTCCCCGTATCCCTGTGCGAAGCGCATGCATGCGGATCGTGGAGGGAAACGCCGAGTAACCGAGAGAGGACAACTGTGCGAGTGTGTAAAGGAGGGAGGTTACATCGGGGCTAGAAGCGCCAAGAGGAAAGGTGCTCTGAGCGGAGGACTTGGTCGCTGTGAACTAGGAAACCGATGCCGTTGCGGTGTATGTTTTTCCCTTTGTAAACGGCACTGTGTGAACACGGAGAGGACAAAGGTAGCAGTTGTCTGAATCGCTTTCCACTTCTACACCCCCCCGACTCCCTCGTCCTCGGGTGTCCTGCGTGTTCCGCAAGCTTCTCCCAGTTTTTCCAATTTTGAGAGAGAAAGCCACACCAACATGGCGCTCGCAATCTTCGGCGACCGTCAGAGCGGTCAGGACGTCCGTACCGCCAATGGTAAGTACATGTGTGATTCGTGTCTCCCGGCCCCGTTTTTCCCCACCGGCGCCTTCCTTTTTGTTCCAGTCCGCGATTTCTCTCACCATTGCTTCGCACGCTCAGCTTCGCCAACAAAAAACGGGACACTTCGGTTTCATCCTTCCGCCGACTCCTGCGGAGGTTCCATGAACAGTCACCACCGGGGAAAAGGTGTTCCTCTGCTGTCGCGGGCCTTTCCTTTTCGCCTCACCCCCAGAGAGAGGCGTGTTCACGGTTGTTTCCTTTTTCTGCTGAGGCCTCTCTCGTCGCCGGGGCCTTAAAACTGCCATGCGGCCGGAGCACCTTGTTTTGCTGAAACCCGCAGATGATTCACTCTCCTGCGAAGTTTGAACATCCCGTTTTCTTTCCACTGAGCGGACGAACTCGCTCGCCGCTGCCCCGGGTGTCGGAGGCTCCAGCGTTTTGCTCTCGAGAGAGAGGGAGAGCGCTCCGCCTTGGCAACTCACACAGAGGGATGTCTTGTGCTGGTGTCCGCGTGCGCACACAAAACTGGATGCCGAACGCCTCATCGGCGTTTGACCGCGGTTTCTGCCGGGGGGAGGCGTGTCTCTAGGTTGGCGCTTTCCCCGCGGCCGCTTCTCTGAAAGGCGACTCTCCACAGACTCTCTAAAGAGAGGAGACTCCTGCATCCCTCTCCGCGCATGCACTCTCCGATAAAGAAACCTCGCGTCCTTTCGTCGGCTTCCCGTGTCCCAAAGAACAGAAGGACAGGGTGTTTTGGAGAGGAGCGACGCTCTGTGTACCCCTTGCGCGTGGCTCCAGGTTGCATCCGGTTGTCCAGACCGCCCCGTTGCGGTGTCTCTGTTCCTCTGGTGTGCAGCTGCGGCGGTTCAGTCGATCGCGAACATTTTGCGGTCCTCTCTCGGACCCCAGGGTTTGGACAAAATGCTCGTGGACGACATTGGAGACATGACAATTACGAACGACGGCGCGACGATTCTCAAGCAGCTCGAAGTGCAACATCCTGCAGCGAAAGTCCTCGTGGAGCTCTCGGATCTGCAGGTAAAACGCCCGTCCCGGTGGAGGCAGACGTGGAGAGACGGGACGGAACGCGCGTGACGACTGCTGGCTTGGAGAGAGGTGCCGGGAAACGTGACACGGCGAAGTGGACTCTCTCCAAGTCAACGCCTTTTTCCGAGTCGCCCAAAGACGCGCTTTCCACCGGATCTCTGACAGCAACGGGTTGTGATGGTGCGAAATGCCCGATCCGAAAGAGACGTGTGTAACCAAGACCGGACATTTGGGAATTTGCGGTGTTCTGTCCACGAGGGGAACCTGAGCCCCGTCTTGTCGCAGTCGGCGTCTCAAACAATCTGCCGTTTTCGCGCAGCAGACTGTCTCTGGCGACCGTTGTTTCCGATTTGTCTGGGCCTTTCGTACAGGACAAAGAAGTGGGAGACGGCACCACGTCCGTCGTTCTCCTTGCCGCCGAGTTTCTCCGGGTCGGAAACCAACTGGTGAAGGAGGGTGTCCACCCCACGGCTGTCATTGCTGGCTTCAAACTCGCGATGAAGGTAAGAGCATTCTTTTGCGACGAAAGTCCTGTCCAGCGAAAAAGACGGGAACTGAGAAGCACGAGAGACCCAAAACCCTTATCTCCAGCAAGCAAAGCAAGCGCCGTCCAACGACACAAAGCCTATGTACACATTGGCATTCGTACCCGGTTGCGTATAACGTACATGCATATACGCGTATACATGTATATCTATCTATCTATCTATCTATCTATCTATCTATATATATATATATATATATATATAAGTATGAGCATGCGGGAAAGTTGAATCGAATGTGGCGTGTTCTTTTGTCCCCCTCTCCTCACTGCATTCTGTCGAGCTGCGATCGCCAGCTGTGTTAAGTGCTCTGCCTTCTGGCCACGTCCTCTCTTTGTTCCCCCTGGTGGAAGCCTTGAGGGCTTGTGCGCATGCGGGGTTACGACACTTTGCCAGGGGTGTTTGACGCCTCTTTTCCCGTTTCCACGGAACGCGAGAGGACCATTTCAGAAACGCAGGGAGAACAGAGACACTTCTGGCCGCATGCGCGCGGACACGCAGCCCCTGCGAGAACTGACGACTGCTTTTGGTGGACCTTTGCATGCAGGAGAGCGTGAAGTATATTCAAGAACATCTGACGTCGCGAGTTGACGCGAACAACAAGGAGGTTCTCCTGAACGTCGCAACAACGACGATCAGCTCCAAGCTCATTGGCACTGAAACAAACCACTTTGCAGATCTCGTTGTCCGTGCCATTCTCTCCGTCAAGATGGTAAGCCGCTGCCGTGTTCGTGTCCATCTTTTCTGGTTTTCTTTTCAATCGGACCCAGCTGTCTCCGCGCTCGGCGCCGCGTCCCGACTCTTCCGCGCGCCTCTCCCGATCGGTCTGTGTCTCCGTGTTTCCTCTGGAAGTGCGCCCCTTTTCTCTGCGCGCGGTGTCTTTCTCTTGCATGAAAATGCAGATCACCGAGCGAGGCGACGTGAAGTATCCCGTCAGCTCCATCAACATCATCAAGACCCACGGCAAGTCGATGCGCGAGTCCACCCTCGTTGAAGGCTACGCCCTCAAAGCGGGTCGCGCCGCTCAAGGTGAGAGCGACGCCCAGCGCATGCACACTGGCGCATGCACACCGGCGCACCTTCGTCCGGACAGCGATGCTGCCGAAAGACAGAGTGTAAATGGTTCCGAGAGCGTCCTGCGTCAGGCGTCTTCCCCTTTCTTCAATTCACTCCGTTTGTATAGGCACGTGTCGAGGGCGTTGGATCATGCGCCACGTTGCTTTCTCTCAGTTAGGCAGCAGGCGCAGGGGTACGCCGGGGTAACTCAGATAATCTTGGGAGCAACACGAGTCCGCTACGTTGAGTACAGAGAAGCCGCTTTGCATCCCGCACCCGACCAGATGCAAGGCTGCGGCGCGTTTCGTTGCCTTAGCTTCGCCTAAAATGCTCAAGATCCACGTGCTGGGCTATCCCCATAGTTCACGCACACTCTCAGAGAAACAGGGCACGCAGCGAGGCTCGATGAATAGCTTGGAAAACATGTAGCTCCAGACTGCTAGCCGTGCATCCGGGGCACATGCATGCACGGGTTCATTTCCCTCGGTTTCCTTCGGATCTCAACGCAAGGAAATGTAGCCGGCCAGGGAAGTCTAGAAAACGCGTCGTGTTCGCGCCGCACAGCCCACCCCTCATGACTCGAATCTGCGTACTCTTCTTTCCTCTCCCGCGCAGGCATGCCCCAATGCGTGAAAAATGCTAGAGTCGCTCTCCTCGACTTCAATCTTCGTCAGCACCGAATGCAGTTAGGTGTGCAGATTCAGGTCGACAACCCTGAGGAGCTGGAGAAAATTCGGCAAAAGTAAGTTTTTCACACGTGCTTCATCCGTCTCACCATACCTCGCGCCCGACTTCTTCCCCAGCAAGCATCAAGGATGAAAAACCGTCGGTCTGTTGTCTGATACTGGGCATCTGGATTTAAAGACGGCTTTTCCCGTCCTTTGTTTCCTCTCCTCAACACCAGGCATGAGACGAACAACGGTGGCAGAATACCTAAACATCCCAGGATCCTTTCGACTGCATCGCTTGGTGGTCCACGGGGCGACGGGGTCTCCTTACCAGTGCTTCTCGCATGCGTTTTTGGAGTCGAAATGAACTGTCGAGTCGTGCGTTTTATTGTCGCGTAGGCGCCGTCGAATGCTTCAGGGTGCGCGAGTTCGGATGTTGGATCAACTGTAGAGACACTGCTGATATGTCTAAAGCGTTTATTCCAGACTTTCCCTTCGACACAGCGGGCGCCCCACCACAGAACTCAGGAAGCTGGGGAGCTCGTGTACCTATTTAGTTGGACTTCGCGTGCTTCGAATCGTTCAGACCTCGCCGCAACGTTTTTCTGGTTTTCTGCTGTCCCTGGGAATCTGCAGGGAAAAGGACATCACAGCGGCGAAGATTCAAAAGATCCTCGCTTCAGGAGCGAACGTCATCCTGACCACGCAAGGAATCGACGATATGGCTATGAAGTATTTCGTTGAAGCTGGAGCCATTGCTGTTCGCCGTGTCGACAGAAAAGATCTCCGTCGAATTGCAAAAATTACAGAGGGTACGGGGGCAGCACAAATTAGAAAATGCACCTTGCTCGTTCGTTCCTACCCTCACAGTCAACTCGCCGTCGCTCTCAGTGCGCCAGGGGACCCTACTGAATAGTTAATTCCCAACGTGAATGTATTCATAGACGTCAGTCTATCTATATAGAGAGAGATATATATGATCTATGTATGTGTATAGATGGATATAGATACATGTGTATATGCGTTCAGATCTCAGTGTCTGACGCCGGCCAGGCGACCAATCCGTAGATGCTGAGCGTGCATGCTGTGTACGGAGGATACGGGAACGTCTTTTTGTACCAGTCGACGCTGGGAGTTCGGAAGTTGTCCCGAGGACTAACGCCACCTTTCCTAGGACCATTCTTGAACTCTTGTCTGATCCGCAGCGCTGTCCCTTTTCTTTTCCGTTCCGAGGCTCCGCGTTTTCTGTCATGGCGTGCGTTTCGTGTCCTGACGTTCCCTCCCTGCGATCAGGCACGGTGGTACTCACCATGGCGACTCTGGACGGAGACGAGAAGTTCGACGCTTCCTGTCTGGGATCTTGCGAGGAAGTCTATGAGGAGCGTATCGGTGACTGGGACCACCTTCTTTTCAAGGGCTGCAAAGGCGGAAAGGCTGCGACTGTCATTCTTCGGGTGGGTATCTACCCGTCGGGGACAGCTTGGATGGGGTCAACATACAAGACACCTCGAGACGGGAAGGCTGCTCGAGACGAAGCAAATGCTCATTTGGACAGATCAGGCATCGGTTTCGGCTTCACGCCTTCGCTTTCCCAACTGCGCAGTTTACTCGCACACCTCTTTTTCGTTCAGTGTCGTATTTCTGCGCCGTCGATCGAGGCGGCAGGGGGCGGTCGCAATTTGTGTCGCGGTCTCTCGCGGCCCAGTCACAAACAGCACGGGAGCTAGCTTTTTCCGGTGTTCCTCAGAGGGCGGTTCAGGAACGCTTGAGGAAATGCTGTACAGAATAGAAAACCTAGGACACCGGGCGCACGCCTTTTTCGTCCGCTGCTTACCGAGAAAACAGCCAGCAGCTTTTCGTAACTTTTTTTACGCGGCGTGGTTCGTTGTGTCTGTTGTGTGTTTTCGTAGGGAGCTAACGAGTACATGCTTGACGAAGTGGACCGGTCGGTTCACGACGCTCTCTGCGCGGTGTCTCGAGCTCTGGAGCATACGCATGTGTGCCCAGGTGGAGGCGCTGTCGAAACGTCGCTTTCTGTCTACCTGGAAAACTTTGCTCGCACTCTTGGGTCGCGGGAGCAGCTCGCGATTGCAGCGTTTGCCGAGTCTCTGCTGATCATTCCCAAGACGCTCGCCGTGAACGCAGCCCTCGACGCCACGGAGCTCGTGGCCCGTCTCCGCGCGGTGCATGCAAAGGCTCAGGGTCAGTTGCCGGACGCAGCTGGGAACGGGGACGACGAGCTCAAGTGGCATGGGCTCGATCTGGTCACAGGCAAGACGCGAAACAACATGGCAGCCGGCGTCATTGAGGCGGCTGTGAGCAAAACGAAGGCCCTCCGCTTTGCTACGGAAGCTGCAGTTACCATTCTCCGTATTGACGACCTCATTAAAATTGCTCCGGAACCGGAACGGGGACAGCCCGATGACTAGAGAGATGGCCTTTACGACGGCCTTCTGTGCGCCCGCTGACGCATGGCGCCCCTTTCCCGCACCGAAAAAACGATTCGTTCCACGTTTATACGGTTGGCGAATTCTTCCGCTCTCTTTACGAGGGAACGCCAGCCCTCCGCACCTACATTTTGTGGTGGGCAAACACCTACACAGTGCTGGTTTCGTCTACAGCCTTTACCGCCTCGGCGAGGGAGCAGCAGCGGTTCGTTCGTGTCAATAGGCACGTCCCTCTTCTATGCATTCGCTGTCAACCTGTGCTCATGTAAAGCATCTGCTGTCCAGTTGCGGAGGACAAAACGGGGCAGGCTCACGGGGGTGTTTTTCGGTTGGGCCGCCTCTTTGCTTCTCCCTGGATGACTCGAAACAAAGGTGGTACCGCTCTGGGCTAGTGCAGCCGCAGCTGTGTAGGATAGTTCAGACAAGAGACCGACCCCAGAATTGCCCCGGTGTTGCGATTCTATAGCACCGTATACCATTTCGGGAAGAGAAACAGTTTATTACGTGAGGCGTCTGTCTACTGTTCGCATTCTTGGCTCCAGTCTGCTGACTTTTCTGTTACTCCGTGCTACGTGACAATTGTTCCCCAAACTCGACTGCTTGCTGCAAAAACAACTAAACATATAAAAAACGAGTGCTGGCCACTGCGCCATCAACACCGGTCCGCAACGTATATATATATATATATATATATATATATATATACGTTATATACATGAGGCATCTGCTGATACGCTGCAACGCCATCCATGTGCGTACTACCGCCGTTGGAATCCCGTGAGACTCACCACAGTGAGTCTGTTTGAGCCTCGAAAGCAAATGCTATGGTACAGCCCACACTGACAGCTTGTAGTGCCGTGCAGGTGTTATGCCCACATGTGTTCTGAGAAGTTTGCTTGTGGAGGAAAACGCCGCTTGACGGCACTTTCCACTAGACATCGGATGCGGTCGAGTATCCGATGCTCTTTTTGGTCGATCGGCAAGAGTCTCGGCTCCATGCCCCACTTGGTGCGTGCGTACTGCTCACACAGTACGGCATTGGCCAGCAAAGGGTGGCATGTCCTGTCGATGAAGAGACTTGCACAGAATTGCCGCTCTAGACTTTGTTGCTGGAGTTACCTGGATCTCTATCCTGCTACGTCGGCAACATGTTTGCTGCACTTGTTATCTTCACTGTTGCCCTTGTTGAAGGTTCTGTGTTTTTGCAACGTCTCACTGCTTCGCCGGATTCTCCTTCAGATGCCACCACAGTCGCTCAGACTCGACTTTCAACATCCCATTTTCGACACACGTGTCTGATGCCAGAGCACCGCAATAACCGGACAGGGGCCAGCTTCCTTCTGCGAAGACAGCCCTGCACGTTGCGTGGAAGTCAGCGAGAATCCAAGGTGCGTTTTCATTCTGAAACAAGGTGTCCTTCGCTTACTCATTCCGGGAACAGCAGGTGTCGGCGGGAGCCGGAGGATCTCTAGTCCAAATACTCTCAAAACGCCTTCTGGGTAGACATTTTTTGATGGTGGGAAAACGAATGGACCACAAAAAAGCAAGTTACATCAAGGGTGACACCATGAGGAAAAAAATCAGAAAACGCGAAAAACTGTCCGAACCAGGAATCGAACCTGGGTTTACACGGCCACAACGTGTTGTCCTAACCTCTAGACGATTCGGACCGAAGGTCGCTGCTCACCCAGTAGGCAGACAGCGAGTGCTGGCGTACTGCGAAGTTGTGAAGTATCACTTCTTTGGAAGAAAAGGCCTGCTTCGGTTGCCTTTCTTATGCAGAGAAACAACGCAGTGTTTCAAGTGTGTAGGAGAGGAGCAAATTGTGTAAGCGGTGCCATTCGGCGGCCCAAGGTTTGACCGTCTGTCAAGTCAGAGAATGCACCGCCATGGGGATGTAGAACCGTTCCCTCGTAAGAGAAAACACAGTAGTTCTGCGTATTTTTGATGTTCCATGGGACACACTGAATCGTATAAGCGAGCGCATGAGCTAGAGAACCCTGACTCCTGTTACCATCGCGAAGAAGACATTCTTGACAGGAGGGAGAGGATTGTCCAGCGGGCCGATAGTTCAGTTGGATAGAATGCCCGGCTACGGACCGGGTGGTCGTGGGTTCGAATCCTGCTCGGCCTACACTTTTTGGCGTGGTTTTATTGAGGCCTTTGCTCTTTAATTTCAAGCGATTAGAAATTTCTCTCCCGAGCCAATTGGTGGAGTGACACAACTGGTCAGGGGTTCGCGGGAGCAGCAGGCGTGAGACGCCGCACCTTCGTTTTTCGTATTCAGTGACACGGTTGACTGAAACATAAAAACGCCGACAAATGTTGCCACTATCACGCCCGCGACAGAAGGGGTAGCATCGAGGAAAAGTGATGTGAAGGCTGGCACCAAACCGTTGCGATGGCGTCGTCAGCACCATTAGCGATTGCTCATGTTTTTTCATCAGCTCCAATGAAATGAAATATTTCTGCAGCAGTCCGCTTCCAATTTCAAAGATTGGACACGATTCATGTGTCCAATCTCTTCAGGATCAGTACGCAGCTGAGCCTAGCGACTCCACAAAGGTTTCCTGGTGAAGCCGCTTTCAGGACACTGTACGACAACACAGGAGACGATGGCGCACTTTCCACTCTCTTTACTGACCTTGCCTTGTACTTTTGGGCATCAACACACAACAAAACGGCTCCCGGCAGCAATTTGCGGCCGTGCAACCCATCTAGCAAAAGTCTTTTGTTTTCACCACGGCAGCATGACTTGCTTGTTATTGCACGCGAGAGTCGACTCCGAAGGCACTTTCGTTCCAGGACAAGCTCTCTCGATATGTTTTGAACGAAAAATACACCCTATACCCTGGGTGACCCCCGCCTGTAATTGTCGAATGGGGAGTCATTCGTTTCCCGCTTTCCCATCCCCGCGGGCACGTCATTCCACACTTTTTTGGCCACGTGGGGAAGACATCCCCTGCAGCCTGCTCTTTGTAAAGATGCCTTGCTCGTCCTTCGTTCCTTTGCTCTGCATCTGCTGACTCTAAACCCATTTCCAGTCTGTTTATGTCCGGTAGATTACCATAAACCCATTTCCAGTCTGTTTATGTCCGGTAGATTACCATACACCCGCTTTTTCAAGCGGCATCCATCATGTTGTTTCGGGTACGTGCTTTAGGACCATGACAGCATTGCCCGTCCAGAGAAATACCGGTGTACGGGGCGCAGAGTGGGATGAATAGTCTCTGGGCAGGATGCCTTTTAAGCTGGTTCGGCGGAGTAGATGCTACGAGTTGAATTATGTCAGTGTCGACCCGGTCCGCATGTCTAATGTCCAGGGGTTCAGACCCTGTGGTTTCCTGCCAACCTCTGAAGACCATTTCGTTCGAGTTCATGTACCCCTCGAAAACAAAAGCGAGTGTTGTGTCAGCCCAGCTGGCGTCAGCGAACAGGAGACGAGCGACTGAGTTCGATGGCAGAGAGGCAGCCAGATGACTCGTCCAATGTTTTCTCACAATCAGTGTAGTTAGACACCTAAAACTCGAGTCTCTTTTATACACGAAAGAAACATGGAATGCGTGCCGTTCACGTAAAGAAAAGTGCGACACGGGTGAACGCGTCCCTGAGATGCCAACATCTGTCGACTTAGAAGCTATAAAAGTCGAAGTCGCGTTCGTGCTTGCGCACGTGCGCCTTCCAGCCCTTCTCGAAATCCTTCGGCAGAATGACGTATCTGCACAAACACAAAACACGCTCGACTGTCTACGTGTCCTGGCCTGCCCCGGATATACAAGAGGCAAGATTTTCCTTCCAGATTTGCCAAATACTGCCCCCGGCACACGTCTCCGCAAGATGAAAGGCGTCTCCCCGGTGCGCATTTCCGCTTGCGTGGTCATGGCAACGGCTCAGACTGACACGGAAAACTTTTTTGTGGTTCGAAGCCAGCTCCGTTCTTTGCTTCCTTGCGTGTGCACTCTGGAAGCTGGCTAGTGTATGTAGAGCAACAGCAGAAGCGAGGCAATCATGGAACTCACCGGTTCTTCCGCACAGCTTGCATACCCGCCTCCTGGCAGATCGCCGCGATATCAGCTGCCGACACCTTCTCCGGTCTCGACACGTCTAGCAAAAGACAGGCAAAACCACACGCGACCTTATATGCGGGTACGTCGGTGCACACGATTGGAGATACGGATACGCACGCAACACAAGCATTTGCACAAGTATCCATATGCAGATATCTAGCTCCAGACAGAGTTCCATTCAAAAAGGTTCCTGTCTCTGTCTTGCCATCGATATCCATATGCATGGATGCAATCTACAAGTAAAGCGCATAAATGGGTGATTTCCCCTTTGTCTCGGCGTTCTTCCTTGTCGTCCGTGAGCACTGCTTATTTCTTGTTCCTCCGCAAGCTGGAGACCGCCCGGCAACGGGTCGCATACACGCCTACCCCGCCCTTCCCAGGAAACGCCATCGCCGCCTACACGCCGGAGGCCCTCAGTGTTTTTGCATGCAAACTGGGGTCACTGTCTTCACAAAGAAAACAGGACAACAGAGCGACTTACAGTCTTCGAGATCGACCTCATCAGAGAGATTCATCTTGGCTGTGATCGTTTGAAAAATTAAACGCCGTTGGCGCCTGTCCGGTAGAGGAAATTCGATTTTTCGGTCCAGGCGTCCAGGACGCAGGAGAGCCGGGTCCAGAGTGTCAGCGCGGTTTGTCGCCATAATCACCTGCAAAAAGAATCCAGAAACGAGGCGTGCCGACGCACAAACACGCACACGCATGCTAAATCGCCTGGCAATACACATGTAGGATGTATCTGGGAAAATATACACGCACAAACACAGAAACGGAGACAGATTAGCTTCGGTACCGGCTTGCGGCACAAATATACGTTGTCCGAGTACAAATGCAGTTTCCTAGATTCTCCTGTCTTGCCTCATCTTGGTCGCCTTGTTGACGTGATCGTGCGTTCCACTCTCACGTCTCTTCTCTCTCTGTCTGTCCTCTCACATGTCCGCCCCTTTTGGTTTTTCGTCTCGCGCACCCGCCCTCGCGTGACTTTCTCTGCCAGTCGACTCTGTTACCTTGACTGTAGTGGTTTGATCGAAGCCGTCCATTTGATTGAGAAGCTCCAGAAGGATGCGCTGCACTTCACGATCGGCTCCTGTCTGAGCATCGAAGCGCCTGCACGGAGAGACAGCGAGACGCACGGAAGTTTTCGAGCGAAATCGAACGAGCAATCCGAAGAGAAGCAATGAAAGGAAACGAGAGAAAACGCGAGAAAGAGAATCGTTGGGCGGAAGACAGATCCTCGACGCAGAGAGACGAAAGGCCCTCGAGAGAGGGGAGGGAAACAGGGAACGAACAGCAAGGCGCAATGTCAAGATCCGGAGACAGAAACCTAACTGGAACCCGAAGACGAGATAGCTCCAACACACAGGCAAAATGAGACGGTCGAACACGTACTTGGTTGCAATGGCGTCGACTTCATCGATGAAGACGATCGCAGGGGAATTCTCGCGCGCCTGAAAATCCGAAACCAGACAAAATCTGTTCCTCTTGCAGAAGCAAGACACTTCCCCGCCAGCCCCAGTCATTCCTCGTAGCACTACCCTGAAAAGGGATTCCGCGGAGTTTTGAGTTCAAGGACACTCACACGCCTCAGCAACTCCCTCACAGCAACACACACAGACACACGTGTCCAGGGCCCCCGCGAAATGCAACACGTCTCGCATACACATACACATATGCGATGTATGTACACGTAATGAACCCGAGACGCACATATATTGACGTCTTTATCCTCTTGCTCCTTTCCGCAGGTGTACGAAGAAAGTGGCGCAGACCCCTTTCTGAGCCTCACAAGTTCTTGGGTGCAGACGAGCTCCGTAAATGTCCCCTCAACCCGAGACATCATCGGCAAGGCCATATATATATATATATATATATATATATATATATATATGCGTATGTATATTTATGTATATATGTAGATGCGTATGTAAATTTATGTATATATATATATATATATATATGAGCACAGAGACAGTTCGCTGTCTCCAGTGTTGATAACGAGTCTGGACAGGTCTGTTTGTTTCGAGAGGAGACTTGGGGTGTCGCGCAGTTTCCCGCCTCACCAATCTGAAGACGTCGCGAACCATGCGCGGACCCTCTCCTAAATATTTTTGCACGAATTCGCTGCCGACAACGCGAATGAACGTCGCAGTTGTGTTGTTGGCCACAGCCTTGGCTAGCATGGTTTTGCCTGAATCACACAAAGGTGGAGATACACTGGACGGCGGGGGTCACGAGCAAGGACACGCAACAGAAGTGGACAAAGAAAGAAGAGAAAGCCCGCTTCCTCGGCAGCGGCTCTTCGTCCTCTGTTCTCCACTTGGAGAAGGGCATCTTCGCGCGGACGAAGGACACGCCGAGGACCGAGAAGTTGGCAATTTGCGAAGAGAGCTACGAGAACGCGAAGGAGCAAAGAGAGAGAGACAGGGAATGGCAGAAAGGAAATACCTGTTCCTGGAGGTCCATAGAGAAGGACACCAGTGGGCGGGTCAATGCCAATTTGCTGGTAGAGCTCCGGACACGTCAAAGGCAGCTCCACAGCTTCGCGGATTTCTTGCTTCTGGATGTCCATGCCTCCGATATCCTAAACACAACAGACATGTGGATAAAGGCGCGCTGAAGGCGATTCACCTGCAGGCATACCCTTGAACGCCGCCATATATATATATATATATATATACACGTGTACACATATGTGAACAAATACATGTAGATATATGCTTGTCGAAGTGCCCTTCCCTACGCGTACACTGGACGGTCCACACAGAGAGGTGCATGCATCTTAGGAGTAAGCGCCTAGACCGCTCGTCTTCCCTTCAAAGGACAGTAGGAAGGCGCACAACACCAACGCAGAGTCATATATATATATATATATATACTTATGCATGCGCATAATAATTGTATTTACTTCTCGTTGGTGCATGCATCGGGAGTGCCGACATGACGGGACTGTCTAGCCGTGTTTTTTAGTTCTGTTTTCCTTCCGGGGCACGCGAAGTGCCTCAGTGAGTTTCGAGACCCGCAGCACCATCCAGCGTCGTACCGCACAAGGCCCTCGATGGACAGAAAACGTAGATATTTACACCATACCTATTGAGAAAAAGCCCATTCATTTACGACGTTTTAAAGGTACACTTGCGCTTATATCCATGACGAAAGACATGGAAAGGAGAGAGGTACCGAAGAGACACAGGGAAACCACCCGAGAGACACTGTACAGACACCGGCTCTCACCGAATACGTGACATCGGGTTTTTCTTGCATTTGAAGCGTCTGGATCGTGGAGTCGGCCTCCGGAGGCAGAATGTCGACAACCGAGTGAGAGTGGCGGTGAAGGGCGACGCTGCATCCTGTCTTGAGGAGCTCTCTGCACGCACATCCACACGGAAACGGCGGACCGTTAGGCGCGTTATAGCCAACGTGCGGAAATAAAAACTCACGTGCATGCGCGAAGCTCCTACATAGAGCCACCTTTTTTTCGGTTCGAGGCAAATCGCACGATTATGCATCCGTCAAGAAGTGCAGCGCATGCATCGAAAGCTTGCATGAACACCCGGCGAAGCACATGCGGCGTACACATGCGTCCGTTTGTTGCGTATGGCCCAGAAATGTGCATGCACGCAATTCACATGGCGTTCACGCCGAAACACCGCAGAGGCGCCCCCAGAAAAAAAAAGGTTGTTTTGTGGAAGGAGACGAACCAGATGGTGCCGTCGCGAAAGCGAAAAGCAGAAATCCGAGCACAGCGACAATTTTCCCCCATGTTGTCCACACACATTCGCATACGCTCAGAAATTTATCTGTATATACACATGTATATATGAATATATATATATATATATATATAGGGCAGTTAGATATACAGGTGGGAATACCCATATATATATATATATATATATATATGAGATTGGAGAGATTCAGTTATACACGATCTTGAGGTCACATGCGTCTTTCTTGCCTGTTGAGGGTCGAGAGAATACGGACGACGTAGCTGCTTCCGGCAGTGCTGGCGACGATGCCTTCATTGGCGTTGATAAGTTCCATGAACTGCCCAATAACGAGAGGAACGCTCTGTATGCGTTTCAGCTCCTCTCGCGCGCGGTAGAATTCTCGCTTCAGGTTCTTCTGTTCGTCTTTGATATATTCTTCCTGTAAACGACAGGCACGCGCGACGCCTCTGCGATGTGCGAGTGACACGAAAAGTCGCAGGTTTGGGCCATCTGCGCTCTCTCAACTTGTCAAAAGTGTCAAACACACAGCTGCGCAGCTTTCTGCATCGACCCATGCATACATCCAAGTCTCTGTATCACCCTCTATTTGTCCCAGCGAGCACTGGGGGAGAGACAGACCGATCGCATCGATGGATCCGTCTCCGGGTGTACGTACGACTCTCCCGCCCACTGCTACGAGAGAGTCTCGTTCTTGGGAGAACCCCGGTTGGAGTTTCCTTTTTGTTGGCGTAATTTTTTCTCACTATAATTGCTAAAAGCTTTAATTTTTGTAAAAAAGGGTAATCTGGGAACCTCCTTGGCATAACATTAAATCCAAGTAGATGCATAGGTATGAAGATTAACATAATCCTAGCCCAGAATACAAGAAACGTGAATTAAAATACACACGAATACGAAAGAGGCAGCCCTCAACGGAATTCACGTCCCAAGCCTCTCTCTTCGCCCACGGAACACAGCCCACCCGGACGAACAGACAAAAAAGAGAAAGGAAAGGACAAGAAAGGGCGAGAAAAGTCAAAAAGAAAAGAGAGAGAGGACAGCAGATTGCTGGACTTCAGATTTGCAGCCGTTCTTCGAATTGCCCCGGCCGCTTGTGGGGGCGTCTTCTTCACCCGATGACTCCCAGGCGACATCAACAGCGACGCGAGTTACCTGGATGTTTAGGAATTCGAGTCTCTTCTGGAGAGCCTTCAGCTGCGCGTACAGGTCGCGACTGTGTTGGGCAGATTCGCCTGCCGCCAACTCCGCGGAGGACGGAGACGCCTCTGGAGGGCGCTGGAGCACGGTTGCCGAGCTCATCGTGGGAAAACGGAGAAAGGACAGAAGCGCAGACACGCGAAGCCGGCGAGAAATGAAGCAAGAGAGCGGGCGCACAACACCCTAGGGAGTATGCAGGAGCGGAAGAAAGGCAAGACGGCGAGAAGACGGGGAGAAGAAGGTGAGAGGAAGAGGAAGAAGAGACAAATGGAAGCAGTCCTTCCAAAGACACGGAAGGCTTGATCGAGGGACGCCTCGTGTCGGGAAAGAAAATGAAAATGGCGAAAGGCCTGGGCCTCTCGTGTCTAGAGTGTCCCTGCAGGTGTAACGAGTAGCGGGGCGAAAGCGGCGGAACCGGCCGGAGAAAGAGGAGATTCTTTCGTGGCGGTGGAAACCCTCGGCCTCCACCCTCCGCGGCTTTTCGGGAGTTTCAGATGCAGCCGCTTCCAAAGAAAATGCGCCCCGGACGGCCGCTTGTCTCGATGTATCGCTCGTGACACTGGAAATCAGGAAAAAAGAAGCAATGGAGAGAAATGGAAAGAGAAAGGAAAGGACAGAGAGAACGAGAAACAGGAGAGAGTAGCGAGACCGTAGCAGGACTTGTGCTCTTGTCTCTGGGAGAAACGAGCCGCCGCCGCGGAGTGAGGTGACTCTGTTGCGCGACAACGGACAAGAGAGACTCCAATTACATCGGAAAGAATGTGAAATGGCCGAGAGTGAAGTGCGAGGTGTCTGCAGCGAGAAAAACGCAACACGATGTGCAGGAAAACACGTGCAACACATCTCTTTCGCCGCCGCCCACCGCATGCAAACGCGGTTGCCTCAAAAAGGAAGACAAGCGATCGGTCAAACCCGCTGACGGCACTGTAGCCACAGACATGCGCTAAATGAAAGTGTCAACGAAACAATGCGTGTGCCATAAAAAACATCCGAAAACCAAGCTCTCTTTGGGAGAGAGACGCGGACCTGCAGGTCGACCGGCAGAAGCAAGACAAGCCAGGAGACGGGTGCTTAGACGGCGGGGGTTCCTATCGTCGGTGGTGAACAGGCGTGTGAGACTGGCGTTCTAGGCTGTCGAAGAACGAAGAGAAAGTTTGAAAGAAGAGAGAGAGGCACAGGAGAGAGCTCGTCTTTATGACTCAGAGTGACAGTGTGTCGGGGAGGGGAGAAGAGGCAGGGCGGTAGGGCCCGGGAGTACATACAGTGCCAGGTGTCTACACATACATATTTCGTATTCGCAGGAGAGAGGAAGAAGGGAAAAGAGACCGTTCTGGAAACGACGCGGCGAGTTGTTCGCGGCGAAGAAGAGAGAAAACGGAACTGCGGCGTACGAATGTCTTTACTCTGCGCGTCAGATGCGGCTAGCGGCTGTCTGGAGACACTGAGGCTTTGGCGTGAAGCGAGAGAAAACGGAGACCCGACTGGGCGGAGAAAACAGATTGTCTGAGACGAAACCGCAGAGCTTTCTGTCCTCACTAGACAGCGGCCTCCGCCCATTTGCGAATCAAGCAAAACACGGAAGGAGAGAAAGAGGCATAGAAGACCAAACGAGAGAGAGCTCGCCAGGAGATAGGTAGAGATAAAGGAGAGAAAGAGAACAAGAGAAGGGAGAGAAGGCCAGTCAAATGAAGAGGCGGAGGGCCGAAGGAGACGAAGTGAGCATAACCGAGACGAAAGGAAAGAAGTGTTGGTATGCTTATGCACACCTTCATTTCACTCCAGAAACATGTGGAATCCGACCTCGTCGTAAATGCTCCTGCCCATAAATATATCCATTATACTCATATATTCGTACATATCTACGTATATAGTTGATATATGCACAGGTTTATATATGCATCTGTAAATACAGCTGTGTGTAGGAGCTTTGTGTAGATGCACTCGTCGATGTGCGAGTACGGAGTGCAGAGGTTTGGGTATGGAGGTAGGCAACAAGAAATGGGAAGGCCTCTGCACGAAGAGAGAAAGTGGGTGTCTCTTGGTTTCCATTAACGCAGTTACCTATTCGATTCTCTTCGCTACTCCGTGGAAATGAAGAGCCTTCACTGGTTGTATTGATAAAAGAGTGATGAGTTCACCTAACCGACGCAATCCGGTTGCAGGGGAACAAAGCCCTTCAGGGGGGGGGGGGGAGGCGGGAAGAGTGGGGCGCGGCAGTTGCAGGTAAACAGCCGCCCCGGCTCTCTGTGTGTCGCTGTGAAGGCTGTGACCCTCCCTCGCCACCGCACTGTGTGACTCGCATGTTGTCTCTGCATGTCCCTCAAAGTTCCCGTCGCGTTTAAAAGCAGAGACGCGTTCGCGATGTGACTAAATATCCCTATGCGGGGGAGTGACGGGCACGGAAAAGTCGAAAAACTTTACAACCGCGCGGATGCGAGGAAAAGAGACGGAAGCAGAGAGAGGAAAGCGAAGAAGCGAGAGAAAGAAAAGGAAGCAAAAGGAGTCGAGCAACAGACAACGAAAGTAGCAGAAAAGACTGTTTGCGCGGCGACTGAAAAAGGAGCAGCGTCGTCTTACGTGAACGGCCCTGACATAGAGACGGCCGCGAGAGTTCAACTCCAAATGAGAAACACGAGGATCTCTCTGCCGCGAACAAGGGAACCCCCGGGACGGAATGGGAACCTGCAGACCCCTTTCTTCTCTTGTACACATTTCTGCTTCTCCTCACTCTGGCCTTTTCTCTAACAGAGAAGAGGGACGCCTCTCTCGTCCGCAAAACAGAACCGGTTTCTCGGTCCACACGCGAGCGCTCGTACATCCAATCGCCTCCCCACGCGCGGGTGTCCCAACCCCGTTCACCGGCGATTGAAAATCTCCCTGGCTCCCACCTGGTTCGCGGCGAGGACGGGCTAGGCCACATTTTCCCTCCTCTCCTGCGTTAGCGTAGACCTGGACCAAACCGGAAACGGGTCGCCTCTCCCCGCTCCGTACGTCTCTTGCTTTCTTTCTCTTTTTGGAAACCTGGGGTGCATATACAGCCGCCTTCCGACACACGAAAAGGGCCCGCCTCGTTTTCCCAGCCTTTTCCTGACCAGCAGATGCACAGACGGCGGGGGTTTAGAGAGCTGTGCCACGCTCCAGATTCTGGCGGATCTCCAGAGAGCTCTCACCGAAGGCCCTCTCGATTTTCTCGTTGTAGATCCTGTTCCTCTCGTTGATGTAAGTCACGTTGTCGCTTTCGTCGAAGACTCTTCTCCTGCTGAAGTTCTTGCGGCGTTTCTGCGCATTCTCGATGCTGTTGACCAGGCGGTCCTTGGCGGCTTCCGAGGCCTGGAAAGACACCCGAAAGAGTCTCACGAGACAGCGTAAAGGAGCGCAGGCGACAAGAGACAGAAAGGGACTTGCGGACCGAGACTCATAAAGCGCGAAGACTCCAGGGAAGACGAAGAAGCGAGAATGAAAACCGAGAGGAGACGGAAAAAACGAGGAGTTCGAGGAAGAGAGACAGAGAGAGATCGACAAACAGATGGCCGATCAACGCGAGACGCTCCGGAAGAACGAAGGAGAAAAGAAGAGCTCGAAGACGACAGCTGGGCGACTTTGAAACCGAGGAGACATTTAACGTGCACGTCCACCCTTCCTCTATCTAGCAATGGAGATGGGAGAATAAACAAAAAAGACTGCAACGGAGAACAGACCTTGAAATCAGAGGCGACAAGAGCTGAAGCAGGGTCGTAGAAAACGTCTCCAAGGGCCTCCTTCTGTTTTCGGTACTCCTCTTCCTTGAAAGAAACCTCGGCCAGCCTGTACCAACGTGCATGCATTCATCGTTCACACATGCATACACACACCCATCACTGCTAGAGGTATACATGTATACAAATACCTGTGTTTGTATATGTTTGTATGGGCGGATGCACTTCGCATACAGTCTGTGTACTTTTATTGACGTGTGAAGTATCTTCCAGGTGTGACGATACATCCCGATGGAGACAGATCGCGCGGCAGACATAGCAGACAGCCACGGTGAAAAGGCTCCAGGGATCTGACAAGAGGCGAGAGGCCGAAAGAGAGGGAGAGAGGAGGGAAATTAAAGGCGCGACCAGAACAGAAAGACGAGAGAATCTTGGGGACGTCGACCGCCTCCGAGGGTAGCGGACCTCGCCGTGTTCTCCCCTTGCCTCCCGAGACAGTCATGACAGGCCTTCTGCTTTCTGAGGATGTGCCTGCGATCTCTCACCGCTTTTTGTGGGCTCTGTATAAGGCGTCTTGGTTGAACACGTTCCAGCCGAAGGTCTTTTGCCCGCGCTTTTCTTCCTTGAGTTTTTTGTCTGCAACCAGCGCGGCGGCCTCGTTCATGTAGCCTCTCCGCAAGCGGGATTCCTCTGCGTCTTCGTCTTCGCTCTCGCCCTTCTTCTTCCCTTTGTCCTTCTTCTTGCTCTCGTCTTCCCCGTGCAGCTGCCTCAAGACCGAATGGACGAGAGCCTCTGCCTTCTTCTTCTCGTACTGAGGATCGTGCCAAATGCGCTTCTCCTCCAGAACCTAGAAAAACAAAGAGCAGCGGACAGAGAGAACAACCCTCCGGTGACCCGAGGCCGCGACAGAGAAATACAGAGGAAAGCAAGTGCCGACTCATGGTGGAGCTGAAGAAGGCGAGATGGTCTCTGAGCGCAGTTGTCTCTCTGGCCCATGCCGTCGTGGCCGGAACGCGCAAGACAACATCTAGACATGCGCCCAATATGAGACTGGCCTTTTATACCTGTGTATATGTATGCTTAGATACATATATATATATATGCGGCGAAAAGAAGAAAACGACGTACTTCCTTGTTGTTCAGTTTTCGTCCTTCATTGATTTTCATTCGCAGCGCAAGAACCCTTCGTTTTTGTTCCTCGTCGTCGGAATCTTCGTCCTTGCTGCCATCGCTCTCGTCACTGTCGTCTCCGTCCCCGAAAAGCATGACGTCGATCTCTTCTTGCCTCGCTGAGTCTCTGCCGCGTCGATTTGAAGACGTGTCCTCCTCTCCCTCGCTTCCTGTCTCTTCGTCCTCTCTCTCTTTGCCAGTTGCTTTGGCCCCGCTCGCGCTTGCCTTCGCCGCAGGCCCCGCCTTCTCCGAGTCGCTCTCGTCCTCCGCGAGGGCTTCCTCTTTTCTGTCGTCCACCAACAAACCTGCGTACTTGTCCTTCAACTCGTGCGCCGCCTCCTGCTGGATTTGCTTCAACAAGGCTTCGCCTTTGAACAAGGCGCTCTTCAGATAGCGTTGCTTCTTGCGCTTCAGCCGCTGTCGCCTCCGACGGTGCTCAGCTGTCTCGTTCTCGCTGCTGCCGCTGCTGCTGCTCCCGTCGGTGTCGCTATCTGCAGGCGAGACAAAGAGCCGGCGCGCAGAGGCAACGCGTGAGAGAGGCAGCTGGGCCGCAGAAGAAGACGGAAAGAGCGAAGAGAGAACGCGACAAAGACAGACGGACCCCGAGAAGAAGCTGCGCGTCGGCGACTGCGAAAAAAGGGAGATTACCTACCGAACAAACTCGGAGGCGGCGACACCGACAGAGCAAGGGAGACGAGCAAAACAGAAGGGAGAGGCACGGAGATAGGCGGACGGAGCGAAAGGAGAGGCACGGAGACAGGCGGACGGAGCGAAGGGAGAGGCACGGAGACAGGCGGACGGAGCGAAGGGAGAGGCACGGAGACAGGGGGAAAAAAGGCGCGAGACTCACCGACGATCTTATGGGCTTCCTCCTGCTTCTTCAGTTGTTCCTTCACATGCTTTTCCATCATGTCGTTAAGCTGCATACGCGTCGTACTCATTGCGTCCAGGCGCCTGACAGCGACGCCCATTTCACCGCATCCTTGCGAACAAAAAACGCGAAAGCCGAGACGAGAGGGACAATCGAAAAAAGAACACACACAAAGAAGAACGCACAAGAAGACTGAAAGACCTGTCGTTTTCTGTCTCTCCGGTGCGAGTCGGGAACTCTCTTGTTTCACCCTTGTTTCTCCGTTCGCGGTCTTCTCCCCTCTCTTCTTCTCGCCGTTTCCTCCATGTGTGGACGCGTCCAAGCCCACACGACCCCCTCGGCCCGAGACATTCGAAATCTTCTTGCGCCTCCTCTTTTCGCCGTTTCCCTTCCTCTTTCTTTTGTTTTTTCTCCGCTCACCCGCAACCACGACGGGAACTTTCGGCTTTCCAGTCTTCGGGTCTGTCGGCACGAGTTGCATCGCTCGCAACAGCTCCATGCCGTCGATCAACTGTCCAATGACGACGTGTCTGTTGTCCAAGGATGAAGCCTTCTTCAGCGTGATGTAGAACTGGCTGCCGTTCGTGTGCCGGCCGTTGTTCGCCATCGCCAAGCAACCTAAACATGGGAGAGAGTCGAGGGAGAACACACATGAGAGACGTGCACAGCCGCGGCGGAGCCTGCTCCTAAGCGCTTCTCGCGACAGCGCACGGACCGAAGAAAACAGGGGAAAAGAGAAAAGAAGCAAGAGGACAGAAGTGACCGCAGTGTGGCAGTAGGGGGCTGTCCTTCAGGGTCCAAAAGCAAGGTACAGAGACACGCAGACGAGACGGAGAAGAAACGAACGGCGAGGAAGCTGTTTTTAGGAAAAGAAAAAAGAAAACAATCTGTTCAGTTCAACAGAGCATCTCCTGTGGCGCAGGGTCACCTTTTCCCCGAACCTCTTTTCTCATCTTCTCGAGAACCCATACACACCCTTACCAGCTGTTCAAATGTGTTATGGCCTTCACTCACATTGTCAGGTACACACTGGCATACACGTTGACTTGCCTGCGCGTCTGTAGCCTACACGCGTAGATGGGGCATGCAGACACAACGAAACATTCGGTGTGACCTCCTTGGGTTTTGCGGTCTCTCGACAACACCGTTTCTACATGCTGGAATGCGAGCAGAGCGAGGGGAGTCTCTGAGTGTCAGGCGCCGGGGCGCTTACCAGCTTGCGCGTGTCGGCGAACGAAGTTCTCATCTCGAAACGTTCCTCCCCAGACGCACTCGCCGCCAGTGCCGTCGTCATTCTGGATGTCTCCACCCTGGATGAGGACGCCTGGGACCACTCTGAAGAAAGAAGTCCCCAAGTAGTGCAGGGGTTTGCCAGTGCGCCCGGACAGGCCGTACTCGCCAGTGCAGAGGCCTCGGAAGTTCTCAGCTGCTTTGGGGGTGATATCCGTGAAGAGCTCGAAGACGAGCCTCCCCCCCGCTTTGTTTCCGATGCTAATATCGAGGTATACAGTAGCCTTTCCCATCTTGCATGGTCAGTGCGGCGAAGGAGACAGAGACTGGAGACACCCGCTGTCGGAGCCGGGCTGAGGCGAGCGAGAGGCGAAATACGAGGTGCACGAGAAGGACGAAAGAGAGCCCATGACCCGAGAAGGCAGACGCACGAGCAGGGATGTGCAGAACGAGGGGACGGAACAGAAGGGGCCGCCGTGAGAGGGTCGGCGCGAGCGAGAGGAGCGACGCTGGAGTCTGAAAATCTACAAAAAAAACGGCAGGAAAGCGTTTCTCGAAAGTGCTCGAAAAGGCGTCCGCAGCAAAACAATGTGGGAGATTGGCCGGCCCGCTCGACGCACGGAGACAGGACAGCAGCTGACCAACAAAGGAGGCCGTGTCAATTTTCAAGCGACAGAACGGCACGCCGAGATGGGTGGAGAGTCCACCCAACGAAAATCCGACGAGAAGGCGTCGAAGAGAGAAATGGTGGTGTGAATTTTAGGGGAGAGAAAGGGCAGGAAGCCGAGGTGAAGCGGCTCCACGAGGAAGAGGTGAGAGTGTACTCTAAAAACGACGAAAGACAACCGAGTGCGAAGGGAAATGCGCATTTACACAAGTCAAAAATGGACTCATTCTGGGCGAGCCATGGTTGTGCCACAAAGACAGACAGACGAAGTGGAGTTCGGCATCACCCACGGACAAGAAACAACGTAGCTGCCAGTACGAGTAGAGGAAGACGAGTCACGACAGCGTGCTGAACCAGAGAAGAAGCGAGACAAACGAGTGAAAACGGAGCCTAAGGACACCTGGTAGACCGCAGAAAACCTAGTCACGACCAGGCAGAAGTACCTGTGGAAACGAAAAAGAGTGACAGCTTGAGGCAGAGCAGAGAAGGACAAAAAGCTGCGTACCAGTCCCTGGCAGTTGACAGCGCAGGCAACGGGAGCTCGCTCAGTTTCTCGCGATTCAGCTCAGACGCAACGGTTCGAACAAGCACAGAAAAGCATGGATCTGTAAGGATCTTTTCGGACTGGGATGTGAGTCAGTTAGCGAAAACGCTGCACTGCCAGATGCAGAAGGCCGGAACGGAAAGACGAGGCCGGACCGTCGCCATTTCCCCACGTGCCCAGGACGACCAGTGGAGGAAAACGGGACACTCTCCGTAGTCGTCCACGACGAAACGGAAGTGCATCTCTCCGCGCGGTGACAGAAAATACGGGCGGGAAAAGGTGACAACCTTAGAAAAAGGACCGCAAAAAAACCAGAGGAAGGGAACAGCAGCCAGCTCCTGTCAGTTCGTTTTTCTTGGGAAAAACCGCGTCCGGTTGACGGGCTGCTTCGCTGCTTTCCTAGAGAAACAAAGGGTCTTTTGCGAAAGTCTTGTGACAAGAATCACCGTGAGGAGAGGAGAAAAAAAGGCCAAGTCAACATTCGGTTGTCCAATAGGAACCGAGGGCAATGCATGTCTTCCTCACTGAATATACCCAGCACATGCAGTCCCAGTACAACCAGACGAAAGCGGATGTTGCATTCGGTCACGCCGTATCTGCCACGCTATTCAACCAGGAAAACGGCCACGGCACGTCTGGTCAGAACCGTAATCCATGCATTTGAAATCCGCTTTTCAGCGAGGAACGTTCCTGCAACTGAGGAACGTTGACTGAGAGCAGCAGTGCTCCGTGGACGAGTGGGGGCCTCATAACTCCCATAGATCGAAGCCGTGCACTACCAAGTTCCAAGGTACCGTAATTTCCGTCATCGTAGTGTTTCGCAGTCTTACTTCAATCTATTGTGTGCTTTGCCCTCAACAAAGTTTGCACAGCTTGGGCTATCTTCTTTACTCAGGTTGCAATTTGCCGTATCTGACAGGTGGAATTACGGCACCGCGAGAGTCAGCACCGGCGGCTTCCAGCGTGGCCAACGCTTCACTACGACAGCAAGTTTCGATGAATGCCAAGTGTTCGACAGCGCGAATAGGCAAGGACAGTTTAAATGCTCTGCAGTAGCAACGCATCTCTGGAAGGGGGCACCAGATGTGCGGCATTCGGTGGCATACCGCGAACCGTACCCGAAGCGTCGTCGTCGGTCCCGAGTGTTACGATATTTGAAGATGTGTGATAACCCTCCTAGAGGTTCTCTGCTGAGAGGAAATCTTGTTGACATGAATGATAACAAACCACCGGTATTACGCCCACGAACGTGTCTACGTTAGACGCTAACCTTTGACGCGTTTCCACTCCGCGTAAGAGCACGATACAGATCCGCGCGCAGGCTTGGGGTGAGGAGCAATTCGCTCAAATAGAATGAACGTGGGTGTGTCGGATGAAAAAACCGGCAAAAGGAATACAGTTCCACTTACACGTTTTCCCGAAACAGGCCATAGCAACTGTTACTCGACACATGCTACCCAGTGCCTTTTTTTTATAAGTGACTGTTCATAGAAGCCGGCACGGGATGACCCATGTTGTGACGCGGCCTGCTTATACAGCAAAGAAGTACGCTGCCCACCCCACTGTGGGAAGTTTATGAAAAACTTCGCCGCCTTTTTCGAGAGAGTTCGAGAGAGAATCGCCTCAACGAACATGAACCAGCACAAATCATGACTTCTGAAAGTTTTTGTTCACGCCACGGATATCTGGAGTCGAACGGTCGCAGATATCGGCGAGCGTTATTTGCGCAGTAGCTCCAGATGCACCTAAACTTCCAGCCTCTCCAAAACCGCTATTGAACTTGGTCGAGGGCGTGTCTACAGTCGATGGCCCGCCATGCGCGTGAACGCCCGTGAAGGTCGTTTTGTCGTCATAGAAACGGACGGCATCTGTTTTAGTACCCGAGAATGATGGCCCCGCTGAAGAACACAGCTGCTGAATAATCTCGTCCACGGGTTTCTTCTTGCGTGCCGCGATCTCTTCCACGACCTTCTCGAAGTCGTCGGCCGTCAGGCGCTTTGCGCCCTGTTGAGAGAACACATTGAAACGGCACACCAGACGCACGAGCATAATCGAATAATTGTTCACGTCTCTCAAGAGGACAACTCCACAAATGAGAACCAGACAACCGGGACGGGACTCATCAGCGCTGTAACCTATCTCAGGGCAGCCTATCTGAAGTTGAACCTCATCGCACAAAAGTCTGAACATGCTGGAAGCCTACCCTTGCCTTGCATTTGGTGAAAATCAGATCAATGTCAGTTGCTGTTGTTTGCTTGTCGATCATGCCGGTTTCCTTGCACAATTTGACAAGGGTACGGCTATCCATATCACCCTTTCCTTGGGTGTAGCTTTGGAAAACGCTGGCCAGACTCATTTTGCCTGAGGGACGCGCAAGAAACGTACCACCGCATTAAGCCAAATGCCACAGAAACCGGTTCGAAACTCCCTTAACTTCCCACACTAGGCCATACTGGGCACCATACGGATGAAACAGCCGTCGAAAAAAAGGATATACCCTCTCGAATACGAGAGTGTCTGTTCAAAATTGATCCCTCTTTCGATAAATGACCCGGCTGTGTTGGCAGCCTCGCCCGACCGCTTTCGGCAAAAGGCATATCTGCATCCGCAGTAGCCATAAAAATTCGAAAATCGGTGATTCCATGGGGGCGCTTGGATCTGCGACACCCTCGACTCTCTCCTCTGCACAGACGCTAGTAAAAGCGTTTGGCTATTGAAGCGGCGACATGTGGGTCAGCCGCCCCGAACAACGCCTTGCTAGGTCTCTCTACCACAGCTGACACTTTCCTCAGAGTCCATGTGCATCCGAATGCCGCAGATTCACCCTCGCATAAAAGAAATTGAAACGGGATGTGGAGCCAGGTGTCAAGTGTCAGAAAACTCACGCCCCTCTGTGGACACAAAGCGGACGCCATTTTAGTTCCTGCGGTATGCATACCCGCATTCACTTACCTCTGCGCAATGACGAACGGAGCTACGATGCATGAACTACGAAGGATGCCAAAAAATTATCGAGTAAAAGCAGGTTTCACTGCATTCGTTGAGACGCGCAGAACGCCGCTTCTTTTGAGGGGGTCACTTGGCGGCTTCGATGCAGCTCCGGCAAACGCATGCAGCTAGTTCTTGGTCGTTTCCGTGACCGGAATCACATGGATAAAGCAGCCGCTGCGGGATAGCTAGGCGTACCGTTTACGTACCGTGCAGCTCGGTCAGGGGTTTAAGCAACCACAAAAAAGTTGAGTCTGCCCGTAAACATCATTCGCTGAGGCACTCAGCTAGGCCACTGCGTGTCTTTCTGCGTTTCGCGTTGCCGAGGTAGACCTCTTTCGACATTTAGAACCGCAAAACTGTCTGAAACACTGTACCGGATGCACGCTGCTCTGTTCACAGCTGCTCCCCAATAGCCCATTGTTGAAAACTGTAAAGGCTTTTGAGAGCAAACGGCCTAGGCTATCGCCTCGTATCTGATGAGCTGCCCTCGGATATGTCACCGGCAGAAAACGCATTGCGCTGACTACGGCCGAGAGGTACTGTGTGCCAATGCCGCCCGAGTCCCCCCTCCCGGTTCAGGATTTCGGCGGAACTGTGCAGTATTTGGGGGTATTATCACTTCGAGGAACACTGGTAGCAATGCTACCTTAGTGCCAAAACTTAGGCAGGGAGTGGATCTGCCCGTGAATGCTCAAGAGACTTCGCCTTATCACACCGCCCTCGGCTGCCCTGGGGGAGGCGGCGCGCGCGTGTGGGTTTCGGATGGCAAGCGAACACAGAAGAAATTTTAGTATATGCGTTCCGGAAAGCCACCTGCGTGTTTACCATGAGCCGTAAAATCTCACAGCCATGCTCGACGTGGCCTTCCGAATGCGTCCTGTCACGCTTGAAAGGACGCGGTGGTCTACGTGTGAGATACGGCGTTCGGGAACTGAGGCATTGTGCTTCGGTTGCCACGTGGGAGCAATCGACACGAAACGAAGAGCTTGTGTTTAGGATGCAGTTTCCCACCGAAGAAAAAGCTAAGAGGATGACTGTGTCCTTGCGGGGGTGAGAGAGAAATGCCGCGCGCATGTAACACCGGGAGAGGCTACGCGCGGTCAAATGCGTACGCAGCACGTGACCGGCAACTCCTGCGCTGAGGTGGAAGGAGGGGCCACATTGCAACTGAACACTGCAGACACCTCGCTCCTTGCTGTGGAAATGTGTAACCTCTCAAGCTGCCTCCCGCGTTTATTCCTCTTTCACTACCATCGTGCACACGTGGCGGCACGACACAACTTTAGAAACGGATTCGAAGCATCTAGACGAAATGTTTTACCCCGGAAGCATACCGGAAGGGCTGTTTACTTTGAGCCAAGAACAGAGAGATACGTGAAAACGTAGCAAGGGAGGGCGAGAGGTAAAGTGTCGATACTGCGGCACGCAAAGTCCACGACACCAACCTCACGTGGGGGACGCCTGCGGAATGTGGAGGCCGCAGGGCACCCCAGGCCGATCCCGGTTGTATCTGACTGCAACATATCGTAGCCGAATGTGATATGCATATAGGTACATGTATGTAGATTTAGATGTATATGTGCAATCTGTATGCTCAAGACCTCTCTCGTCACGAGTACACAGTGTGCAGTAGAGGGGTCTACCCAAATGTGCGTGAGGCAATTCGCTTCAGCTCGGAGCTGGATACACAGTGGGGGCGAAAAGTAGGGTTCCGATACTAGACAAATCTACGTAGGCGGTCAAGGCTATGGATGGTCAAAAGCCATCGTACAACTGTGGAGAAGAAGGAAAGATCCTGGGTGTTTAACGCGTATTAAGATCCTGGGTGTTTAACGCGTATTAAGCCGAATGACGCATAACTCGGGCAGTCACAGCCGAGCTGCATATATTTTTGGCAGACGCCATTCCGAGTCGTTCTGGCCGAAAAGTCGACAGAAGTTTTAGGAAATGCCAGATGATAAACGACCCATACAACCGAATAAACATTGTGTGTTGCGGACGACACTGATCGCATCAGTCGTGCCGTCAACAGGGCCGTTGAAGGGGCTGCTGAAGTATCGGGTTCAGTGAACGATATCTGGTTCCCGATTTTCTCCTTCACTGGCCTAGAGGATTGCTTGTGGTGGACTATTTTGCGCAAAGAGAAAACCAGAAATTTACATTACAAACAACGTGGGATTGTCAACACATCAGTTTACAAAAATGCCGGTTCTCCGGTCGTCTGAATATATATGGTGGCTGCTGCGCTGTATATTCGAAGAGTTGGCTCTCGTTGTCTGTGATCCCTGACCGGGGTATATGATACCTTTCGGGGTCGCAGGTCGGAACCTTTTTGTTGCTCCTCTTTGTTCTCTCTCTGGACAACGCCCGAATTCGTCCTACTGTTCATGCTCAGCTTCTTCATTGAACATCCGGTGGGGATTTGCGATTCCCAGTGAGGCGGCGAAGGAGTCTTGCCCTTCGCGCCAGGGTATTTCTTCCGCAACCTTGCCTGCTGGTCCAACTTGTAGTTTTCACGTTTTCGTGTTTGTCGGGCTGACGCACGACAGTTTAGCCCTTCAACACGCGTTTCTTCTTCATTTTCTGAGGACAGGGCCGCACACGGTGTCGTCACCATTATCCTCTCACGACTCGGGAGCGACAACAATTCGTCCTGCGTTTCTCTCCTTCGAAACCGGATTTTTCTCGGGAACTCTTTCGGGGAAACCGAAGAGAGGAGAGTGGATATGGTGTAGGTTCTTTCCAATTTGAATATTGGAGACAGCATCCGTCTTCACACGAAAATGGCGGCAGTCGCGCGTCAGTTGTTCCTTTCTTTCCCAGGCATGCGGCCAGTTGGCGCTGCCACAGCACCTCTCTTCAGTCGGTCCAAGTTTCCGTCTTGTCCCGGCCTGCCGGCTTCCGCGGTCCGTCGTTTCTTCTCTTCATCGTCGTTGGCACCATGTTCGGCTTCGGTATTCGCACAGCGAGCAACGTCGTCTGTTCCAGGAGTTAACGCCGCGCTTTCTCAGCAGACGCGCGGCATGAGCAGCCACGAGGAGTATCCTCCGGAGCTGACTCGAGGCGCGAAAGACTCGCTGAACATCCCCGTAGGAGGAGAAGGTCTCTACGCACGCGGTACTGGCGCCGGTTCCCCCATGCTCTTTGTTATGCAGTGGGATCGCCCTACATGGCAGCCAGTATGGGAAGATGAACACCAAGTCATTCCCAGGGACGGTTTCGGGTACGCCGCATGACGAAATTGGGTGTGGTATCGAGTCTTTCTGGGGAAAAGGTTTAAAGATTGGAAGGGGAAAAGACGTGTTTCTCTTCCTGAGGCATTCGTTGCTGGGAGGGATGTGAGGGCAGGCGGTGTAAAATAGACAGTTCTGGTACGATGGGGACGAGAGACAACGCGATGGTGGTGGAGCACAGGTTCACACTCGATACCGGACACGGATCGAACAGCCGCACACTGCCTACATGAGTAAGCGTCGCTGTGCTCTGCCGGTGCACCGAGATGTTTCATCTGCGTCAAGAGTCCGTTTCTCTGTTGTTACGCTGCAGTGTGCCAGCCCAGATTCCTCCCGAGGTGTCTCAGCACTTCAAGCACGTTTACTACGTGCCTCCTCAGTTCTTCCCTTTCCTCAAGAAACTCGCCGACGACACTCCATCGCTGCAGCCGTTCATGTACAAACTGATCAAGGGCGACTTTACGTACGACGACTATGAGGAAATGTTCTACAAATTCGCCAAGCCATTGAAGATCTACCGAAACCAGATACCGATGCCCTACCGAACTCCCGAGGAAGTGGCACGCGAAGAGGAAGTTGCTTGGGAAGGCGCGTGGCTGTCCTACAGACAAAAAGTCCTCTCATGTGAGTTCCAGTTCTCCCTCGTCTGCTTTGAAATTTTCACCTACCATCCATGAGGATATCTACTACTTTCCTCTTCACTGCCCATCCGATCCTAGGGTAGTCTTCTGCAGTCTTCTCAGACAAACCTCACCCACGTAGTCGTATCTAACTGCCTGAGCCTCAAAACCAGTCCAGTGACCTAGACAGTCGTAGAGATCCCTCGCCAGGTTGCTGCAGGCAACAAGACACTCAGTTCGCCTTCTTGTATCGTCTTTTTGCGTGATCAGTCTCTTTTTCCTGCCACGCGTCTGCACGCAATCGTGGGGCATGACTGGCATCAAGAGACTATTTGAGACAATTCGGCATTGCCCATGGTTGTGTTTCGCTGATGTGAATCGCAGACACCCCGCGAGGGTCACGCTCCTCTCGTGCAGGGGTTTGCTTCTTCATCGAGTTATGTGTGTGGTATTTCGATCTCGTTTTCAGCGTACAACACGGCGATGTTCTTCAGAGAGTACCTGTTCGGCGCTTTGATCGGCGTCTACTGCGCTTTTCTCTTCCTGGACCAGCACCGTCAATATCGCGTCGATATGAAGCTGTTTTACCTCGAGGCCCCAGAAAACAAAGTAAATTGGGTTGTGCCTAGGGGTGACCTCGTTTAAAGTCAGAGCCCGATACTTGTGGCCGTACACCGATGGACGATGAAATGTGGATGCAGTGACAAACGGAAAACGGGGATCGATGAATTTTTGGCATCCTTCCCTGTCGCGTGGTCCGCCAGAGCATCAACTGCCCTCGCAGGTGCACGCGCGTAGGGACAGCCGACGCCATGCGAAAAAGAGAAACGGTTTGTGAGAGTGCTTGCGAGCAGGCTCGGGCGCAGTGCTCCGCCAAATCTGTTCTGGCGGGGAAGTTGACGAGGCACGCAGCACCTCTGCTCACTGTATTGCCATCCATTTGGATTGACCGGCCAGTCGAGTATTGTCCATGAACCCCTGTTCATTGTGAGTAACGTCCAGGCATTCCGGACTGCGAACGTGCCAATGAAATTTTCTGTGCTACAATTCCGGTGGAAACTACGCGCCTTGTGCAGTGAACTGTTCCAGAAGCGGGGAGCGGGAAAAACAGCAGGTCGCCGATGTGTTCTCAGCAGCTGACAGAGGAAAGAACGCCGAGAGTAGAAAACTACATACCAGAGAGATTCGTAGGTGTGCGGCAGCAGACGTTTTACAACCTGGACAGGACAACCAAGTACTGCCTGGCCCTGGTAGACGCACGCGTGTAATATCTAGCGCAGTGTCTTAGTGCGTGGTACTTTTCTTTTGTACGTCATGGAAGCGGAGTCGTACGTGTCTAGCGAATTGCAATTTCCTCTATTGTGGTACACGAGAAGAACTGCCTGGCGAGCGCATAGCCGGCACTCCCGTAGTGCAGTTGCCACTCCGATATCATAGATGCGTTTCTGCACGGCAAACAATCTTCCGCAGTGGTATTGTACAAGGCAACAGATAGGATATTTTTTTCACAGGCAACCATTGAGCATTCGGATCAAGGGAGGCGACTTTGCACCAAGCGCACAAGCAGAAGATTAAGTGTTTGACACTTCAGAGTCTCTGGGTTTCATTGCAGACACACCCGACTTGTACATTTTCGCTTTCCTCCCTGTTGGGGAGAGCCTCGGCCGGGTTAGTCGCCGTTCAGCACCAAAACTGCAAGCGACACGACAGTGTGCCTCTCACCGATATAGGACCTTACGCGGGGCTTCAGATTGTTTTGCCTTGAAAGCAGTCGTCTTTCACAGTCCGTTCGTAAGGGAAAACTCGCCGGGAAAGCAGAGCGGTTTTGAATGCCAGGCGGCGATCCACTCGATGCGTGGCTATTCTGGCAGAGCCACAGAAAACTGGCACGTGGTCGTTCTACATCCCTCGACATAACGAGATCTCAATTGCTATTCAGAAGTTTCGAGTGGGGTTCTGCAAACAGCTACAATGAAGTCGACAGATTGTAAAAGGAATTACGGGGCCGGGAATGGTTCGGAACACAAATGGCGTAACGCGGCGATAATCGGTTTGCGTCGGTGACTGAGGTCCGTTGGAATGGCAGAGATTCGTCTGTCTAGGAGGTCGCCAACTCTCTCCTGACTGACCGCGTATGAATATTGGAGCCGTGCTGTACTCTGTGTGAGTACCACTTACACATGGTGGTTGCCCAACTCTACCCCTCTTTTCATTCCTGATCTAGTTCCGCTGGTCCACGGGTAAGTAGTGAAAATGGATGTTTTTTTCTTTGACAAAGGAGTGCGAGGAATGGCTAGGCACGATATGTTGATAACTGGTAGGCATGCGCATGCGTCATACGAACTTTGGTACCAAGCCATTTTCACACCAATCTGTCCCTCACTTTCCCGCGCTGGAAAGTTGTCTAGTGTTTTACGCAAAGTAGGGAGAAACTCGACAAGCCCTGAGTTGGGTTAACGAGGAGTCTCAAGCCTAAAATGAGGCCTGAATTGTGTCGTTCTCTCCTCGCGCCGGCAGTAACAACATAACGCGAGGCAGCACAGGCATCAATTGTGAGTAGTTTCCTTTTGAGAGTAGTCTTTGCCCGTAGTCTTTGCTTTCTGTCTCCGTACTCGGATCCTACCTTTCTTTGACGGAATATATGTTATCACTGGCTTCCTTATCTTTTAAAAATCGCCTGTTTTCGACCGGTGCGTCGGGGGACGACGAGTGATCGTATCCACTCTGAAACAGGAGAATCCGATTCACGCACCTTACACACCTGAAAGGAGAGATTTCTCCTAATACACGACCCGCCCGGAAGCTTGCCATCTTGCAGTGGATACTCAGACAAAGGAGATAAAAATAGGGAAGCCGAAAAGCCCGAATAGCGGGGAAGAGTTTAGTAATACATCCGCAAACGATAAACGCGTCTTAGAGAAAGAAGCATAGGATAACGAGGTTCAGAGTAAACAAACCTGGGCCACGGGCTGTTTGGACAAGGGAAGGGAAAGCTGGTGGCCATCGTGTGTTGGTTTTCATCGCCTCTCCTCCCGTACTGCCGACAACATCAGGCTTCCTGTTTCTGATGCTTCATAAAGAGACTGCGAGGCACCATGGCGGAAGGCGCCGTTGGCCCCAGCGCCACGAAAAGCGCTGCAGTTCAGCTGACTCCCGTCGAGGCTTTTCGGGCTTGTGTGCTCTTAGACGAGGCACTGAGGCAGCTCAGTTTCGTGAGTAAACTGGTGCCCGCTGGACACACGGCAAAAAGAGATGAACTGTCTCTGTCCAAGGGCGACGAGATTGTGCGCATGATTCAAGAACAGAGTTCTCTGCAGGAAAAGTGAGGACAGGGCTAAAAATCCATTCATCGTCACAGATCGACCGGCCGGTGCTTTTACACTACACCCGCCACTTTTCCAACATGACTGGTCCCCCCTCCGAAACATCTAGACTTTCGCATACGACAAAAAGGCCGCAAAAAGTCTCTTTGGCGCTGGAATGGAGACTGCCTGCCGACAGAGACAGGAGCGCATGTTAGCCTGTGTTCAACATAAAATGTATATATAAAAACAAGGGTTTCTTCGTGGGAGCACAAGCCATCGCCAAGCTGAATTTCTGATGCTACACCTCGTAAAGAACAGATTCTAAAGCTGCGACACAACAATCGTTCCACCTGAAAAGGTGTGTTTTCCGTGGAGCCGCAAGTTTATCAAAGGCCTCTAATTTCCCGTCTTCTAACCTCTGAAGTTGGTAGGGACCTTCAGATGACGCTCCGCAGGGCAAAGCCGGCTGGCAGCTCGGGGGTGTGTTACTACGGCGGAGGGTTTGACAACGCCGCAATAAGATACGAGTAGTATGCATAGATGAAGGGCGGTTCGTATCTATGAATATGCACTTGACTACTTGGTTGGAGCGCACAGACACCTCTCGTTTAGTATGCTGGTGGACGTGGATGCCTTGATATTCAGGGCTCTGTAACAGACATGGTACAAACAGAGAGCTGCACCCTCTCCATGTGACCCCTGTTTGTACCCCGGTTCTGTCGTATGGGATTGATTACCAAGGCTAGGCGTCCTTGTGGTGCGTTTGATGATGACATAAAAAGACTCATGTCCATGCATCTATGCTTTTCTGGAAGGGTCTCCGTTGCTGCCTCACAGATTTAAGGAGTTGACCGACAGGAAGCAAAAGCTGAGAGGCTTGAGCAACATCGAAAAACTGAAGAGAGCGGAAACCGAGCTTGAGGAAGTTTCCCAGAAGTTGCGGGAGGCGAATAAAGAGCTTTGCCGGAATTTGAAACAAAACCCAAATATTCAAGTAAAGGGACTGCTTGCCAAATGTTATTCTTGGCCCACCGCTGAGTCGTGACCAGCAAGGACGCCCCCGTATGCAACTGGAATGCAAACATAATAGCTGCCATGTGGGCTGGTACATGACAGTCTATTCTGCATCAACAGGGGATCATATTACCAGTAACGTTTCTTCCTGTCCGAACAAATGACGTTCCAATACTACGGGACCGTTTGTCGTGCCGTAGACTGAAGAGCGCCCTATTGCGAAAATGAATTTATTGCGCGGCACTCTCCGGTTTGATTCCGTGACATGTGTGGACACTTATGTGACGATGTTCCAATGGCCGCCACTATTTTTTCTGTAAGATTGAGACGGCACGGCGAAAAAGTGCCCAGATATCCATCTGTCTTCATGTCAAGGCGTTTTCCACACGGAGGCTGAACGAGCGAGCGATGCGCACTCTGGCTCTTGAGTGAAATACTGATCTCTCAGAAGAGATGAAGCCTCCCGCGTAGGAAGTAGCTCCTCGAAAGAAGGCAACTGCGCACGAAGTGAGCCGCCTCTGGCTCTGTCGTTATGTGCTCGCTGTCCCAGTGTTCTTCCCACTAGCCCCCTGTAGAATTAGGAAACCGGTAACGTATCACCGAGGCCACTCTGTGTACTCTTCTAGGATTTATTATACATTTGCGACTTACCGCCGGCCTCCAGCTCATGTCTTTGTCTTTGGAATGCGATTGCTGGGTCCTTGAGTATCTCCGTTCCACTTCTTTGCCCTCCAGGAGAACGCCGTCAAATTGCAGCTGGAGAGACAGAAAGTTGAGGAATGGTATGCTGGCGTACGAGACGAGCTGCAGGAGGCTTACACCTTCAAGTCCCTGCAGGACAGAGTGGCTACAGAGAAGCATCAACAAGAAAAACTCAACGAGGTAAGTGCTCCCTGCCCCCGCTCGTTCTTTAGCTGACACACAAGGCCGATTCGTCCTGGGCAACCGCTCAGTTCCTCGCCAGAGAAGACAAGCATCTACAGAAATGGTAGTATACACCACCCACGCCTAGGCACCGAAGCGAGGAGGAAGACGGTATGATTGTAAGGCTGCGAGGCCTACGTTAGCATTATCTACGTGATCTCAGCTAGTGGCGGCGAAAGTTTTGATGGATGGTTGGGAACAAGCACGTGGCAGCTTTTGGTTCCGTCTCCGTCTCAAAAAGAAACAAGATAGGCTTTCTCTACGCTGGCGCTCTTGCAGCGATGGGTCTTGCCGCACTCATTTCATGCCCACCCTTCTCAAAAGGAAGATGCTGGAAGAAACGGAGGAATGTGCTGCTGCTTAACGCGTGATCACCGCAGGTTTTGTTAGTGTGTGTGTGGACAACAGTAAAGCTGTCGGGTCCCTACGGTTGTGAACTGCGCTCGGCACAGGTAAAGAAGAGAACCAGGGAGTCGGCGCAAGCAGTACGACTTCTTGAGGCGGAGTTGAAGAAGGAAACGGCAGAGTACGAGAGGGAGATGAAACAGACAAATGCAGAGATCTCCACGTTGAAAGAGGAGCTCCAGCAGAACCGGCTGAAGTCATCTCTCAAGTTGTCTTTCGAAGAGAAGCAGCTGGCGGCTCAGGAACAAGCGTTGCTGCGTGTTTTCCATCAAAAAGAAATCGAGCTTCAACGGCAACTTGCGAAAGAGCAAAGCGAGGCTGATCTCGAAGACTTTGCACACACGGAGATTCTCAAATTTTCGCGGGAATACATTCAGAACGTATGAGACCTACGCTTGCCAGATGGACCTCCATCAGAACACGACAAAGAAAACACCATGCTGGACACTTGCTTTTTACAGCGTGGCAAAAGACAATGACCAATGCGCAGTGGTCTCGGCTACTTTAGAAACGCCAGTCTCGTCACCCAACCGCCAGCACCACAAGAAGCCCCCGCCTGCCGCCCTAGCTCTGCATTCTCTCTCTTGCGGTGTGCGTCCAGGTCCAAGATGAGAAACAAGCATGGCATGAACGGTTCACCAAAGAAACCGAAGAAAAACAGAAAGAGCTTACTGCCTTGCTGAAACACCAGAACTCGCTCTTAAGAACTCTAGCGGTCGCCCAACAGCGCTTGGTACGTTGTCCCTGCACCTTATATCGCTCATTGATCATGCGACGAAATGCTTACCATGCAGCTAAATGCCGCCTCTTCACCCCCTTACTGCGTAGCTCACTGAAGTAGGTAAACGGTTTGTGGAACACAATAACGAAAAATCGTCATCCTTCAGGCTGCGTGAGCCCCGTGCGAGGTCCAAGGTTCGTACTCTCGGTCGATAGTGCGAATAGCCCTCTCTGCTTGGAAGTGTCTGAATGATAGCTGTTTTTCAGAGGCGAAAAGCAAACATGTTTCTTCCCTGATGGTATTTTTTCAGTTCGGCTTGAGCCAGCACAAGCTTCGCATGTCTGTGACCTATCGTCCGTCTATGCAAATTATAATCCACTGTCTAAACAAAACGTTGCGTCCATGGAACACCATTGCAGCTACAGATCTGCTGTCACCCTCTTCTCCGCAGGATGAAGACGAGGAGCGGAAAAAAGCGGAAGAGAAAGCAGCAATTGCCAAGGCAGCCATTCTAGTTGAGAGAGCGAAACAGGCGGAGAAGCTTAAGCAGGCAGCAAGCACCATCAGGCACTTTGCACGTTTGTATCTCAAGAGGATTCAAGAAATCCTTCAGGATTCTAAGAAAAGCAAAGCGAAAGGGAAGGCGAAGAAGGGGAAAGGGAAACCAAGTTAAGAGAAGGCTGGGTAATCTAATGGAGCCTGCTGAGGCGACTATGATGCCGAGATTCTGGAAATACGTTGCAGAGCCTTAGTGGGCGGCTACGCCTCGGAACAACGCAAACGTATCATGTGGAGCTAGTTAAAAAGTGCTCTTGGAATATGGATTCAGCTTGCATGTGCTGGTCAATACCCTACAATGGGTACAGCGTGATAAACTACAGTCATACCAACCTGAAGCTCAGTAGTGGGATTTTTCGGAATTGCATACACATCCTTGTGTGGTGCTACGTGATATCCAGTCTTGATTTAGGGCTTACAGAACCAGATGAGCGTGTGGGATTCTCTTTCTTTCCGTTTTCAAAATGTCTCCCTGTAACTTCCCAGTGTACCTCCGACACTAAGCGAGACATGTTCCTCCTGACCGACGTTCACAATGCGCTCTCAGGATCGCTGTCTAGAGTCTCGACCTGACACGCTGCAGATGAACGGCAGTTGTGTCACTCAGGCATAGTTGAAAGTGTCTTTGCGTTCACAAGTACTTGCTTTTACCTGCTGATGCTACACTACTATTTCAAATGATCTGTATTCCAGCAGCCATGGTGTAACAGTGTCCAGTAGAATGAAAGTTTGATGCTGCACCGGCATCTGAGTGTGTGCGTTAAAGTACAGACGCATTATTTGTTCTACGTGCTGGAGACAGAGGACCCCTTCACCGCGAATACTTACAAGCGTGTGGTCTTTGGCTGGATAGAGCCGTGAGGGGTTGTCGCGTGAGTAGGACTGTATAATTTCCACTGTTGTGTGTTATGACGCTCGGTTCGCTCTGCGACAACTCGCACACGGCGGGTAAAACCCCGAAAGATTTTCAGTCTACAATGAATCAATGCCTCAATCTGCCAGCCAGCTGGCTGTGTACGGACAGATGTACTGAACCGGCTGCAGGATTTCCTCAAAGAAACCTTGCCTTTTCCGGAAAACACGTTACTGTGCAGTTATTATCTTCGTTCTTATACACGCCGGTCCTCTCTATGCTCTCTCTTTGCGGTCGTCGAATGTGGGGGCCCTCACTTCTGTCGATTGCTTACTTGATTTGGTCGTCATAGTATTTCTCTTTCGGCCGAAACCTGCCGTGTGCGCTTTCTGAAGTGAGACGGTTCCCGTGAAATCCTAGGGACTTGACAGCGTCGTCTCTCAAAAAAGAATATCGGGGGGTTTTTCCACGGGTCACTCGGACGAATCACGAGAAGCCGCACTCGCGTGTCGACTGTCGCCCTTTGGGGCTTCATGCGGAATATCGAATGAAAGGACAGTCTGAGCCAAAAAGCGTCTCAGAGCAGCAGCCACACTGTCGTTCTCTATATCGAGAAAACACGTCCTGCCATGCGCCGTCATTGTCTTTCGCAGAGTCTGTTTCTAACTGAAATTTCGGTGTAGCACGAGCTATCCAGCATTGCTGTAGAGAAGGAGGAAGCGAGGACACGTGTCACGAATCTCCTGCTGGTTCTATCTTTCAACAGGCGGTCGCTCCATTTTCTTCAGTTTTTGGTGGTTTCAAAGATCCTTCAGAATGTCGAGTCAACAGAGCGGGCTGTGTAGCGTGGGTTGCCTGAGCATACGTGCACAAAGCCAGGCGGCGACAGGAGCAACTGGACAACTGGGACCGTCTCACGCTGGCCCTGGAGGTGCCGGAAGCGAGTTTGATCCTCAGAAGTACGAGAGGCCATCGATGAAGCAAGAGGAAATTGCGGCGCTGAAGAGACTGTTTGACGCTTGCGACACGGACGGCACAGGCCTAATTCACCTACGCGATCTAAAGCACCGCATGCACGTGAGAATTTGCGACCGCAGTTTTTGTGGACACCAGGCATCGGCGACTGACGTGAGGCAATAAAACCGGCAAACTGTCATTTAACGAGACAGAAGCGACTGTTTGCTTTGCTTTGTTTCCAGAATGCCGGGTATGAATCAAAGGGTGACGTAATAGGGGAGATGCTCAGCCACCTAGATCGAGATGGTCGTACACGTCTCAATTTTCGACAGTTTTTGGATTTGTTGACAACCGACGAGACGCCCTACAAAACCTCGCAAGATATATCTTGCACATTCAACCAATTCGATCCAGAAGGCACTGGATTTATCACACACAAAATGTTGACACGCACAGCTCGAGAGTTGAACATGACACCGAACCCCGATATTAGCGAGATTTTGGAACGAACAGATGCAGACAACGACGGAAAGATAAGCGGGGAGGAATTTTACCACGTTATGGATAAGCAAACGTTTCCATAGGATGTTTCGGTGTTGATGATTTGGGCCGAATCAGCGTGAACCATTCAAACCCAACTTACAACTAAATGGTTTCTAGTCTTTGGATTCAACCGTACATGTGCTTTGGTACGGCGTCACGATCAGCGAGTGCTTAATCATATTTGCGAGCGCTGCTCCTGTTACCGATTCAATGCTTCCAGCAAGCGGTGGCGAAGGGACGGAAGAACCATACATTCTCAGTTTTTTTTTGTTTGAGAAGCAATCTTATTTTCCGTGTCAAAACTTGGAAAGAAACGAACCTCCCCGCCCCAGCTCCTACTCAACCCGCTGATTCCCTTTTTCACGGTAATTGCTGTTTAACAGACAAACGCACGCAAGGTGACAGACGTCCCGAACGACGAGACACCGTCAGCAAACTCGTTCGTCTGTCAACAAATCTATCTGTCTAGGCTTCTTTTTTTCCACTGCAATGCCCAATGCAAGTTTGGTGAGCGGGATGGCAGTCACACTGGGGGTCACGTGGGCACCGCAGAGCCGTGCTAGGATGTGTTTAAACTTGAGAACTGCAAAGGATGTCTTTGTGCCGAGTAGAGCTGGCCACAAAGAGAAATGCTAGCGGGAGAAACCAAGCTGAATAGAAACAAAAATGGAGACTTGCGCCGTTTTGCTACGTTGTCAGTCCGAAACAAAGGTGACAGAGAAGAATGCGCTCGACCGTCCTCATCAAATCGAGACGTTAGCCGCCCTGTTGCAGAAATGTGCAATCTACGCAACATGAGGCTGATTCTAACATGCTTAGCGAGTATGCGTACAGATGCTACAGCATGACAGAAGGACATACAAACCCTGCCTTGGACTCTTATGCCACGTTAAACAGTAGAACCCTTCGGTGGGTTGTACCGATTCTTGACGAATGAGTGTGTTCAGCCTTCTTTGTCTCTGGAGGCTCTCCTCTTCTTCCCTATGTCATCGCATCTTCTCGCTGTCTACTTTCCTGCTGACCTTCCTTGCCAGCCTGATGCCTTGTCGCTTATCGTGATTTTACGCCCTTTTCTCTGCCTCTCCCGTATACCCCTCTCGCTCTCCTCATCTGTTGTGGTCTCTCTGCGTACTTCCCTCTCCTGCTTTCCGTCCCCTCTGTTTCCCCCTCCCTTCTTTCCTTTCCCGTTCTCCTCTTCTCGTGTCTTCCGCTCCTCGAGTTTTCTAGACGCTGGCCACCATCTCCTTCTCTACAAACGAGGCTGTGCCTTCTCAGCGATATAAGGCATTTTGTTCACCCCGACAAACTGGCCCTTGGCGTTCACACGCATAGATGGGAAGCCGCGCCGGAGCCTGGGGGGGAAGAGCATCCCCGAAACACCCTGCCGATAGAAAGGCCGAGCAGGCAGCTGCCAATCCGCAGTAGCTCCAGAGTGTTTGTACAGCTGAGAACAAGGAACACCGCACATTCCAGCACACTCGATTTCTGGAGAACTCCTGCGCAAAACCCGAGAAAACGAACCACACATGTAGAACAACGGATCACGCAGCAACGAGTTCGCGTTTTTGAGTCTTTAGGGAGGCCAAAAGAAAGCTGAACAAAAGCTCCTCGAAACGCGCCTTTCCAACCAGAATGCTGAGAAGAGAGACATAGAATTGGACGCAGTCATCGAGGAAACACTCGATACGCGCTTTACTACGGTAGCGCCAGTAGACAGTCTTTTTGAAAAGCAGGGGAAATCGAAAATGCTTTTTCTTCCCTACGAGTTGCATGCGGAGTGCACGTAGCGGCAAACACATACAGTCTATTCTCCATAAAAAACGGATCATGCATTTGGCTACATCATATTCGTAAGCATTTGCAGCATTCACATGCACGCACGTAGAAATATTTCAACGGTTATCCCAAACTGTGACTGAGTAGGGCTTTTCCGCATGCGCTTGGGGAGTACCCTGTTTGGCATGACACATACATTGCCACGACGAGAAGTGTCGAATGGACTCACCAGGAGAGGTGGGGGCTCGAGTACGCGAGACGCACGCCAGAGAAACGGCCGAACATTGGAGAAATAGTGGGTCTTCTGTCGGCGAATGACGCCATGGTGCTGTAGGTACACCCGAAAGCAAACGGTTGCGAGGCGGCAGCGGATGGCGAATGGGCACAAGCAACAGATATGCTTCACCGCAGACAGTCGATGACCCAAAGAGATTTGACAGCACAGACAGCAAGACCAACGGTGACGTAGGAAATGGGAAACGAGAGACGCACCGCGAGGGCGAGAGACGACCCAACATCTACCAGAAGAAAAGAAAAAAAACAAACCTACCATATACACCTGTTTTAACATATATTTTAACTACGCCTATGGGGCAGAGATACATATGCATGTGAGAAATTAAACCCCCTACAAACAGAAAGGCATACATGCACATCCGTACATTTATATATATATATATATATATATATATATACGTATACATATGTACAGATGTGGGCACGCGCAACGGAGAGAATGAAGAGACAGCACTTTTTTCGACAAAGTACCTTTTTGAAGGAAAGGCGCGTGTGCTTGCGGCAGAACATAAGCATTCCCTCGGTAACGTCCAAGAGACGCCTGCTGTTCTGGCTCCAGTAAACCGGTGCCGGCACAACCTACACATACACCGGAAAATACAGCGAAGCATGCACTATACTTTTTTTTCCGACGTACAGCTAGATTTGTACATGCACCATTGCGTAAATTCTGCGCTACCTCGCTGGAGTGTATACATATCTTTATACGAAGCCGTAAGACTGCTTCCACGGCTTTTGTTTCTTCTCGCCTTTCTTCCACAAAGAATAAAGTGACACTTTCTTCTGGGAAACGGAGACTCCGGACCTGGTGCTCCGGCAGCCACGCCCGCTTAGCTGCCTGCGCTGCCTCCGCAAGCAACGCCGCATTCGTCGCATCGCGGTCCACAAAAGTAATTTTTCGCAGAGAGTAATTCGGCTCCACGGCGTCAACCTGAAAAAGAACGGAGCAAAAGAGATAGGAACGAGAAACCAAGTGAGATAACAAGAGGAAAAAGAGAACAAGGAGAAGAATGAGGAGAGAGAACACAGAGACAACAGAGAGAACAGAGAAGGAAATGCACGAGAGGCGATGGGAAGCCGAAATACAGCACGCGTGTCTGAAGAACTGTAGAGTGGTCTCCACATCTGCCTGGCAAAGCGAGGGAAAAAAAGAATGAGCCCAGAGGAAATTGGACGAAACCGCTAGTTGCCGTGCTCAGTGGTTGTACAGAAAGGATCCGCAGCTCCAGCTGAAAAGGAGGATCCGAAGGGTTCAGCCGCGTCTCCGAAAGCGTCTGTCTTCAATCGACAGCACTGACAGAAGATAGAAAAGAAAAATGGAGACACGAACAAACGAGAAGAAGAAACACAGGAGAGTACGACATGCGCCGGACACTGACACAGAACTGCCGACGCACGTACAACTGATCTCACGCGTATATCCATATACATGCATGTTTATATATATATATATATATACACGTATATGTATATATGTATATATGTGTATATATATGCGTATCTATTTGCCCACATGTATTTGTACATAGCTATTTATTAAGAAGTTGGAGAGAAGTCCGGTGGGTTGAAGGAGGAAGGCAATGTAAAATTGGTTTGCTTTTCTCTTCTGGTACCTGGAGAAGTTGCTCGACCGCTGTTTCGATAAGGATTTCCGCCGCGCCTCTCGGTTCGTAGCCGTACAATCCGAGACCGACAAAAGGGAGAAGCAGTGACCCGGGGCCTTGTCGATTTAACTCCGCGAGGGCGCGTCTCATTGTGAAGCGAAGACGCCGAGCGGCTTCAGTGCTGTTTCCCTCTGAAGAACACCCGAACGAAACGACGAAATCAGACTTCCTCAGGCGTCTTTCCCACGGCTGTGACACAAAAGTGTCTGGGCGTCTCTGCCAGACCACGGCCGTGAACGAGACGCTGTGTTCTTTTCTGCTCTTGTTCTCTTCCTCGTCTGCTTCGTTCCCATTCGTCCTCCTTTTGCAGTCTCTTGCATCTTCGCAAAGATTTCCAGTGAGAAAAATGGAACCAGAAATGGCAGAAAAGACTCCCTGAAACGGCGCAGCCGTTTCTGTGGGGCCAGGCAAAGGAGGAGACAGCGAGACAGACACACGGGGGCGCGGAGAGACCACCCCCGGCCAGCGCGGAGCCAAGGAAGGCGACGCACAAGAGAGACTGAGAGGCAAAAGACGGTAGGCAGAAGAGCTGCAAACAGAGAAGAGATGGGACAAGATGACGGACCCACGAGAAGGAGGAAGGGAAGCGCGCGCACGCGAAGCAGGCGGGCAAGAGAAAAAACGAGGGCCCGGTGAATAGGCAGCGGGACAGAGGGATGAAGAGAACGAGTGACGCGGTTGTTGACTGTCGGAGGAAGAGACAACGTAAAAGAGAGCAAGAAGAAGAGACGAAGAAGGGGAGAGGAACAGAGGGAAAATAGAGGATCGACAGAGAGAAGAAACCTTACGCCAATAGTAGGGCGTGACTAGAAATGCGAGCAGGCTGACGCTACGGCAGACGCCGAAAGTCGGCGTGAGAATGACGTCGCCTGCAAAGATACGCCACGCCAGCAGACGAAAGGACTGAGAAAGAAGAAAGGCAGCTGGCTGAGGAGGCTTCGAGCTTGCAGGGAAAACAGAAGAAAAGAATAAGACGAAAACACGGAGACAGCGAAAAGAGGAGAATGAGAAGAACGAGATAGAGAGACAGAGAAGAACGAGGAGACAGATACGACGGCATAGAAGAACGAGAAGACGACAGAGAAGCAACGAAGAAACTCGGGAGAAGAATAGAGAGAAGGAGACGAAGAAACAGGCGAAGACGGAAGCGAGAAGAGGGGGCGAGGTAAGAGGGAACCTGAGAGAAAGAGGAAAAGGAACACTAGGGAATTGGCGGCAAGATAGCGAAAGGCTCGCCGTCTCTTACCTGGATCAAGTCCGCTTTCAGACACGGATTCCTGCGGAACGCGTCCAGAGGAAAAGTTGAAGTGACGGGCTCTTGGTTGACTGCCTTCTTCGCTTCCTGCCGTGGACAACACATCCCGAGCTGAAGGAACAAAGCGCACCGGAGACACTCGATGGCGTCCAGGAAGCAGAGAGTCGACAAAGTGGAAAGAGAACGCGAAGGGGAAGAAGGACGAAGAGGAAGAAGAGCGGGAGAAAGAGAAGGAAACCGAGAGAGGAGACTCAGAACTCGGAAAATACGCATAAAGAGACAAGTTGGCAAAGGTAAGACGTGTGTTGGCCATGGTACCTACCAGCTTCTCTTTGCTGGAGCTTTTGTTTCACTTCGATGAATGCCGCCTTCTGGAGGGCAGTACCACCCCGTTCCAGAACCTCGAGGCCTGCAGAACGCAAGAAATACCACAGTCCATGGCACCACCTTTTTTCGCCTCGACTGAGGTTGTACGGGTGCACACTCGACGCTCTACAGTGCCCTCCGCCGTCTCGTTCTCTCGCCCCCTCGCCTCTTCTCTGTGTCTCGCGATTCCGTCTGCACTCTCCCTTTCCTTTTCAGTCCGGGCCTTCCTGACTCTCGCGTCAGGTTCCCTTCCAAACTCGGCCAGTTCGCACGGGGGTTTCGCACCGTTCAGCCCTCGGTCACGGTCTCAGCTGTACCGCCATCGACGCGAAAACGAGCCTGGGGCTAACCTCCACGCTGCCTCTCGGGCTTCTTTTCTCCTTCTCCTCACGCCCGTTTCACGTCTCCTTTTCCTCACCGAAGCCTCTGTAGGGGAGAAAGTTGGGCGGGACGGGGACCAGGAGGGCGTCTGCGTGAAGCGCGTTTTCGTGCGATTCCCTCCGCTTCCAAACAGTCCCTTCTTCCCTAGTGCGCGGAGTCTCTTCGCCTCTGCCGTCGGGCTCGGCCCCTTCGCGGTCGCCCGCGAGGAGGTTCCCGTGGACCACGTTGATTTCCCCGAATCCAGGAAGTTCGATCTTCTGCAGGAGGCCAGCGTACTGGGGGCCTTCCGGTGTAAGGAGGAGAGAAGCGAGGTCGCCTTCTGTCTCGCCCTCAATTCCCTTCCGCGGGGAACAGAGTTCACGCTCGAGGGCTCTCGCGGCCTCTCCGGCCGTTCCCGTGTCCGGCTGGCGCGACAGCGGAAAAAAGAAGTCGCGCTTGATCCAGTCCTCTGCGGAACGCACCAGGATATTCGGCTCCGGTGTATGTGCAGCTGCCTCCTCCGCGAACGCTGCCGCTTTCGCTGCTGCGGCGGAGGCAGGCGACGCGGGAGACGGCGAAGGAGGAAGCGGAAAAGGCGAAGGCGTGGGCGGCCGCTCCAGCTGACGCAGGTACTCGATGTGGCCGCGAGAGGCCCGTTCCTGGTGCAGGCGGAGTTTGCGGGAGAGATGCGACGAAGAAAAGCAGCGAGCGAGATGGCGAGAGAGCGCGACGGGGAGGTTGGAGAGAGCGGCGGGAAGAGAACAGCCAGCGGAAACGGAGACGGACTCGGTGATCAGGGAGCGAGTGGCGCGGCGAGCAGGCAGAGAAGAGAAAGAAGCGGGAGAAGTGGACAGGGAAGACGCATAAAAGGGAGATGTAGCAAGCAAACAGGACGAACTGACGGATACAGGAGAGGGAGGAGACGCGAGAGATGCGGAGACCGACAACGAGGGGGGCGGGGCGGCGGGGGAGGAAACAGACGGCGTCGGGGACGAACGCGAGGAAGAAGAGACAGAAGACCAGGGGCGACAACTGACTGACCGGCTAGAGAGGAAAGGGAGGAGAGACGGGAGGGGCAAAGACGCCCTTGCCAACCCCTTCGCTTTGTTCAAGGAGGCTATCCGTGGTTTGTGCATTTTGCCACACTTTTGTTCCGCTTTACTGAGGCATTTCTGTTTGCATCTTGTTCACAGCGAACGAGGGGCTAGCATCTCTGGAGAGAGTGTGCCACAGATGAAGACATGCGTCTGTTTCCCTCGAAGGGGGGGGGACAGAGAGACAGAAGGCAGAAAGCAGAGAGAGGAAGGCGAGAAACACTAGACACACGAGAAACGCAAGAGAGATGCAGAGAACTCGACACACTTTTTTATCAGATGGTGTCTCTGAGGCGAGCGAGAGGTTTTCCTGGAGCAGAAGAAAGGCTGATGTAGGATACGGCCTGCGTCTGTGCCGGTCTCTGGGAGGATTGAGAGCGCGGAAAACCAAGAACGAACGCAACCTGTAACGCGTTTAGAAACCGACAGTCGCGGAGACACAGAGCGGGATCGGCTCCGTCTCACTGCGAGTGTCGCGCCGCGCAAATCACGTCTCTCAACAGGACATGTACGGAACTATCAAGGTGTGTAAAACCCAGCACTGAGGCCTGCGGTCCCCAAGGCCTTTGGGTGTACGTACACCGTAGATGTGCACATGAACCCGTTTCAGCGGCATTCGAATCCTCCGGTTTCCGACACCTGCTTTTCCCCTCCTTGCTCTGCTCTCCAGTGTTTGCGCTGCATCTGCGCGTCCGGGAGCTCTCTGGCTTTCATTTCTCGGCGGCAGCGCATGCCTTCTGACACGCTCGCTTTCCTGCCTTGCCACATCTACACGCCACTTCCCCGTTTCTCCGTTGTTAAGCCGACACCGCCCCCGTAGCCAACTGGCTCTTCTGTGTGCGTTGGCTGCGTATCGCCTGGGACTGTGCCGCCCCTTTCGCGAAAGCGGCTCAAATCTACCTTGCATTTCAAGGGTGCGGACCATTACACGCGACCGATCGCCTTCTAGTGTGCATTCTCTACACTTGCCTTTTCTGGCTGTAACGCTAGACGACGCCGCCGCGGCAAACAGGAACTCGAAGAGGCATGGACGAAACCGGCGCTCTGCTTTGGTCGGCATCCCTGCTGAATCTCCAAGGATTCTTCTGTTTCTAGGCAAACTGATCAACTTTCTATTCCGCGTCGGCGCGTGGATCTACGAGTTTGCGGCAACAGAAACCTGTGAATGGGGCTACCCCAAAGTGGCGATCCTGGGGAGCTGCACACTATCGAATTGAGCGAGAACTCTGTAGAGGAGTGAGAACGAAGCCTCGTCCAGCTGGACAAAGACGAAGCGGAATGCGTTTCCCCGCTTCTACAGGTGGAGTGCCTTAGCGCATGCCAGAGCGCAGATCATCCGTTTTCCCATCTAGAGGGGAACGCGTTTCTCCCACGCAAGTGATACGCGTCCCCCTTCCCCCGCTGATTCTCAACTCGCAAGAAAAGAAGGCAGCACGCGGGGCATACAACACTGCGGGAGAAAAGCGAGATCAGCACATACAGAAGCAGGTTTGTACAGGCACCTGGACAGATGTAGATCCAGATAGGCTCGCGCAGATCAGATGGCGGCAAGCAGTGTCGAGGAGCATTCCTGGAAAAGCCGCATGCAGGGAACGCGCGGGTCAGCACGCGGGGAGAGAAAAAGCCGGCGTCGCTTCGAACGCGGAAGGCGCCCGGGTGTCCCCCGAGAAAGTGTGCGGAAAAGAGTGCGCAAATAAAGCGGATTTCTCCCATTTTCTCTGCGTTTTTCTGCGCCGCGCTCTCTCACGCGGTGCGTACACACACCCTTCTCTTTGCGGTGCGCGAGCGCACCGGCCCCCGAGTGAACCTTCCAGGAGCTGAAAAGGCTTTCTTTGGGCTTTTTTCCCGATCGACGAAACCGCCTTTCTGCACGGAGAAGCCCGGGTGCGCGGCAAGTTTCAGGCGATCTCGCTTTTTCGTGTCTCCGCACGCGCAAAAAAGGGGGGCCGACAACGCGGTCCGTCTCTGCTACGAACGCGGCGAGAAGAAAGGGAACGGAAGACGATAAAATCGAGGCCGAAACGAATTTTGTAGGGAGTGGGACGGCGCGGAATTTTTCCGCCCTTCCTCAAACCCGTCTTGCCGAACTTTCGTTCCGCGTCGGTTCGTCTAGACTTCCACAGGAAAACGGAGGACATTTCCGTCGACCGTGTTTCTATAGGCGGCGTATTTCAGGCACATCAGGACACCGCGGAGACGCGGCTGTCCAGTCTTCCTTCAAGGAGTCGTTCGTTTTGCGAAATGCCTCATTTTTCTCCCAGACTTCGTCATAGGTCGCAGTTCTCGCGCGGCGGCCTCAGTTTTCTTCTCGTCTGTTTTCACGAGTGCAGAAGCCCTCGAGCCTCGACCTGACCGATCTCAGCTCGAACGTCAGCCTCTCGTCGGAGACTGAAACAACGCAGACCGACTCGCTCGCACGGCTGCGTCTTTCCTCCGCTTTGCTCAACCCTCGTTTGAGTGCCTGTATATTCACTCGTGTAGAGGAGGAGAGTCAAAGTTTGTGTATAGATGGCCAGGAAAGAACTTTGCGCTTCGGGCATAGACGCACATTCGCCTCCGTTAAACTAACTTCTCTGTGTTTCCGTCTTCGTCGTCTCCTTCATTCCACTCTCTGTGCCATCTCTTCATCCGCGTAAGCCCGTCCTTCCAGCGAGATCTGTGTCTGCGCACAGTTGGAGGCGCGACGCGTCTATGTTTTGTCTTTCTCGTTATTCGGATCTGCGTCTCCGTTTCTCGAATTCGCGCCCGCCTCTCGGGTCTTCTCCCCGTTCCACATGCCCGACTCCCCGGCCCCTTGACTGCTGTCCTTCGGCCTCTCGCCGTCGCACCTGCGGGCGACCTCTGCGATGCTGCACGCCCTTCTGCAGTCGCGGACCTCGTCTTGTTCTTGCAATGCAACGAGACGAGCTGCCAGGGGCGCCTGGAGGAGGCCCGCTCGGCCCTCGCTCCGCGCCCCCGCGGTCTCCTGTCCCCGACCTGGAGCGGAGCGCGGCGCGCCCCAGCCGCCCCGCCACGGCGGCCAGCCAGAGTTGCGACCGCGTTGGGCTCCAAAGCCAGGGGGCCCTCTTCCGTGAAACGCCTCCGGGGCGGAACGCGAGCGAGCCGTCCGGGGACGGCGCCGAGGAGGACGCAAGGGCGAGGGCCCGCGGCGAAGCGCGACCGCGTAAGGAGATAGAGGGCCCTCTTCACTGCGTGCCCGATGCTCCAGCGATACCTCTCGCGCCTTCACAGACTGCTCGAGGGGAGCCGCTTGGCTCTTTCGCAGAGAAAGAGAACACAGGCGGACCGGCGCCGGGCCGATTGCCAGGGCGAGACGAGGCCGGTGGGCCTCGAGAGTGCCTCAAAGCCCTCAAGTTCGACGGAGGTGGAGCGAAACTCTCAGGGGTAAAGAGCTCTGCGTCGGTCGCGACCGCGCGCTCGCCCTCGGCCGTCAAAGGGTCGGTTGCGAATGTGTCTGGCTCCAGCCCCGCGACACCCAGGACGGTCTCGAAAGAGAACTCAAAGCTGTCCACGGGCTTCCAAGCCTCCCGTGAAGGACGCGAGCACCCGAGCACCTGTCCAGGGGAAGGAGACGCCTCGTGTTGCGCGGCTGCAGGTCCGGAAGCATTGCACGGGAGAGAATCGCAACGAGGACGCGCCGTCGAAAGGTCTCCTCCCGGCTTTTCCTCGTCTCAATCCGCAGACGGTGCCTCTCGTGGCGCTTCCAACGGGAGGCCCCTGAACCAAAGCGGGCCCTTCGTGTCTGCGTCTTCAACCCAGTCTGTTTCTTCGCTTTCGTCTTTGCCTCTACCGTCTGCCCTCTCTTCTTCCTCTTCTCTCTCTTCTCTGTCTTCGTCTTTGCCTTCTCTCCCTCCGTTTGTGTTCCCTGTGTATCCTCATTTGCCGCCTGCGCACTTGCTTCAGCCGACGCGGTGCCAGTCGGGCCTTCTTCCTCTTAATCTTCTCCACTCTGTCTCGGTCCCGTCATCGACTCTCCGTCCGCCCACCACACATCAACAGCAAACTCCCCTCCCCACGGTATCAAGTCTGCCTCCTCTCTCTCCTACAGCTTCAAACTCTTCCTGTTCTGCATCATCTGCTGTCTCTTCTTCCTCTTCCTCTTCTTCCGCCTCGCCGTTGTTGCCGCCTGCTCCGCCCTCTGTGGCGCCTCCGTTAAACTGCGCCGCTGTCGCGTTTCCTCTTTTGTATCCGCACCTAGCTGCTGCGCGTCGTCTTCCTGCGGCTGCTCGTCCCGTTCTCGACCCTTCGGTGCTCTCCGAGCTTCCAGCGCTTTCGAAGCACTTCCCTCTCGCCTCTCTCTCCACTCTGTCAAGAAACAAGCCGGGTGCGTCGGGCAGTGTGCTCGTGGGCAATGTCCCTCCGGTCTCTGCCGCTTCTGGGGAAGGCACAGGCGGCTCCTCGCTTCACCCTGCGTCTCTCCCGCGAGAGCCCCTGCCTGCAGCCGCGCCTCCTCTCCCTCCTGTCTCTTCGCTCCCTCCTGTCTCTTCGCTCCCTTCTGTCTCTTCTCTCCCTTCTGTCTCTTCTGTCTCTGCTTCTCTTGCCCCACCGCTGGCTACGGCTGCGGCGGCTGCATGGTATGCGACGCGGTATGGGCCTGGCGGGGGCGTGTGCGGAAATGTATGCGCGTACGAGAGAGACTACAAGGCCGTGCTGACGGCTTTGCGGAACTTGGAGACACACTGTGCAGAGAGGCGGAAAAGGGTCCGAGAAAGCTTTTTGCAGGACAAGAAGGAGGTGGTGAAAGACACGAGTCGCATGACGCAGCCTTTCTCCGTCGTCAAAACAGTTAAAATCGTCAAGAAGCGCAGGCGGCGCCTCCCAGCAGCCTCGTATGGGGCGTCTCTTCTCTCGTCACAGGAGGGATGCAGCGAGGCTCACTCGAGGTCTGCCGGCGGCGCAGGAGAGCAACCAGAAATCAGCGAAACCTGCGGAGAAAAACAAGACAGCGGTCACGCCTCCACGGAGAGCGCGAGCGTGGCGACCTCTCTGAGGCACACAGGCCCCGTCAGGAGTCCCCCGAACGAAGAAGGAAGCAAAAACTGTGCGGAAGTCCGTGCGAAGCAGGAGCCTGGCGAGGAAGACAGCACCGGAAAGGAAGAGGAGAGAAAGAGAGAAAGCGACTTGCCGCGACGGGGCACTGTGTCTCCGCTAGAGGCCCAGTGCCAGGTCGGCGAGAGCGAGGGCGAGACGGGAGGGGCGAAGACAGAATCGCCACGAGAAGAGCACCGCGCGGACACTGGCGGAGATTTGTGTCAGGTGAACGGAGAGGCTGTCTCCGTTTTCACATGCGTCGAGGGCGGTCAAGGCGCGGGAGATGGCCGCGCGAAGAGACAGTTGGACAGGGGCGAAGAGGGAGTGTGGAAAAAGCCAAAGAGAGCAAAGGGACAGGCGACAGAGAGCGACGCCTTCGTAGTTGAAGAGGAAGTTACGGTCGTCAAACTCCACAGCATCAAGGAAGTCGTGGCCCACCTCCTGCCGTACCACTCGTATTTCATCCCTGACATTCAAGCTCTGGCGTCGCCTTTTAAAGAAGGTACGTGCTGGAGGCAGTGGACAGTCGGTCCAGAGGCTCCGAGAACGACAACGTGCATTTCGTGGCAGTGCTTCGTGTCGCCCCTGCGTTTTCTGCATTTCTTCGCGTTCCTTGCAGTCTGGTTGCTGGACTCAAGCGCTCTCTGTCTCTCGACGCCTATCTGAGTTTCCACGCGGCCAGAACCTGCACGGTGCGGCCGCGTGATGCTTAGTGCTGTTTCCGCTGTGTGTGTCTCCCCTTGTTGGTGCGCGTCCTCTCTCTTGTGGGATCGCACGGCGAGGGCCCTCAAGGAGACTCGTTGCGACTTCACGGGTATGGAGCCTCAGCACGTCTTTGCTCGACAGCCGGACCCTCACCGCGCCGTGCGAATGCCCGTTCCGATTTTCTTCTGCAGCACGAGAAGCAGTTGAAGAGCGTTTGGCACGAGCTACGGAGCTTCGCCACCGCATTCGCGACTTTTCGGCCTGGATGCGCAACCCGGTCGCCGCCTTGCCTCCGTCCCCAGAGGCGACAGACAAAGAGGGCGACGCGCGAGAAGGCGAGGACGGAGAGGTGGGCACAAACTCGCGGCGCTTCCAAGGAGGCAAGGAGACGGAACTCATGGTATGTGCGAACGGGGAGAGGTGCTCACGCACGCCGTTCTCTCACACACAACGCGTTCCCACGCTCGCCGTGAATTCTTGTGGATCTCTCTGTCTGTAGTTGCGATTGTGACTCTCTTTCTTTGTAAATCTGTGCTTACGTCTATTTCCATCGTTTCTCTTCACCTTCATCTCCCGTTTTAAAATCTCTTCCTCTGTGTGGAAACAGTCGCGTGGCCGTGAATTCGATTGTCTGTAGAGACTCGCCATGCGCGCGCTGTTCGACGCACTCTCACTTTCGGTTTATCTCGGACGTTTCGCGTGGCCCTTGCCGTCGCCTTCACGTGTTTTCTGATGTTTTGTCTCTTTGCAGTCGTACCTTTCTCTCCGGTCTGCGGTCGATGCCCTCTCTCTCTCCATTCGCGCGACCAAAGTGGCGATTCAGAACGCGTCTTCTGCGCAGGCGTCGCGCCCTGCGGCCTTGGCGCAGCCGCCCGCTTCGACCTCGGCGCCGAGCGGGTCTCCTGCCCCGGGCGGGCCTTCTGCAGGTGGCGACGCGGGGCCAGGTGTCTCCGGAGCCGCGACCGCGTTGGGCGCGTCGCCCCGGCCAGCAGGCGTCATGGCGCCTTCGTCTCCGCGGTCGTGCTTGACCTCGGCCGACGACGTGTCTGAAGACAGGTCGGACTTGGATTCGTCGCGAACGCGGGGCCGCTCCTCGACTGTCTCCTCGTCTCTGGGGCCGGCGAGTCGCACGTCCTCGCTCGCGCGGTCTTCGCTGGTCCCTTTCCGACAGCTCGCGAGGGACCGAGGCGGCCGCGCGGGAGGCGCGCCATCGCACGCTTTCCCGCCGGGCGCTGCCTTCGCGGGCCCCACGCAGGCCTCAGTGTCTCCGGTCGGCGCCGGGCCAAGAGACAGACCGGGCGGGCGAGTACGCCTCGCGGTCTCCGCGACCGCAGCTGCGGCGGTGGCCGACCGACAGCAGGCGCCCGCGTACGCGTCCGAGAGTCCCTTCGGCTGGGGCCGAGAAGGGAAGAAAGAGAAGGCGCGGAAGGAGCATCGCGGCGCAGTGCATGCAGAGACTGGGTCGCGAGGAGGCGGAAGAGACGAGAGCCCGCAGGGCTCTGGACTCTACGCGGACGCCTACGGCCGACAGGGGCCTTCCATGTACACTTCCCAGGCCTTCCCTGGCCCTGCAGCAGGGACACTCGCGCCGGCTTACGTCCCGCCGGGCGAGCAGAGAGAGATGCGGAACGCGCCTTTCCCACCCCCGCACACGAACGTGAATCAAGGGTTCCCGGGCACTCCATACCAGAGAGAAGGCGACAGGGACGGAGGCTTCGGCAGAGTGAGGCTCAACATCGGCAACGCCGACTTATTTGCAAGGAGGGGATAAAAATGACACGGAAGGAATGGAGAGAAGAAGAGAGGAGCGACGGTGGAAACTGCGAGGAAAGAAGGCTGCCGAGGTCAAGAGAAAACGCGCGGGCGAGTTACAAAACCAGATGAAGATCACGGAGAGGGCGTTGTGGAATCGAGAGGCCGAACCATGAGATGGAAGGGTTGAGAGAGAACAGAAAGGGGCGAGGGCAGCGACACCACGTGAAGGAGGCTCCAGGACTACTGAGCAGCTCTTTTGTTCCGGTTGCTCGTATGGGATGTTCTGTTTCGCGCGCATGCAGAGGAGGCCCTACGGTGCGGCGAGCGGTGCTTGTGAGTGCGTCGTTTTGCTTTCATTTGTTTTTTAGTCGGTCTATCTCCAGACACTTTTGGCTTGTCTATCGCGCATGGTAAAGAGGTTTCCTCTGGCACAGGGCTTTCTTGCGAAGCGGAACACGCCCCTGATCGCTGTTTTTGACCCACGACCTCTGAGGAGAGAACGGATAAAACGACGCATCCCCAAGCCTCGTAAAGGCAGACGCCTCACGTCTTGTGCGTGTGCATGCGGTCGCGGTGGCTTTCTGTGCTTTCTCCTTTCTGCCTCCGTCTTTTCTTTCTGCTGCGCAGTTCCTTTGTCCTATCGTCTCGCTTCTGTCCCTCCCTGCTCGGTTTCGAGCAGTTTCTGCCTCTCGTGTCTTGCTTCCGTCATCTTCTTCGCTTTCTCCGGTGACGCGCGAAAGCTCGTATGGGCAGGCAGGCCTCCCAGAAGTTCGCCTAGGAAGGGAGCACCCGACCGGAGGCGGAAGATATAGACCAAAAACCGCAAAATAGATAGCAACGGACTCGTCCGCGTCCCGCGCTGCAAGGAGGCCCGAAGAATGGGTAGAGTCACACCTACACCCGAGTGTGCGGTGTACATACACCCGAGACATATAGATGTCAAATGCGAAACCGGGTTCCGAAAAAAGAAGGAAAACGAAAAACACGCTCCGCAAACAAATGTGCCGAACGTCGTTCTTTAGAACAAAAACGCTCCGGCACTTCCTTTTCCCTCCTGCCACCCAACCTTCGCGCTCTCTCTTTCGGCCTCTCCTCCCGAGTGCCTTCCCTGCCTAGACGTGTAGACGCGATTTCTTCTTCGCATTTTCCGATGCTCGCGGCCGTGCCGCTCAGTTCCCTCAACCATTCTAAATCTCCTCATTTCCTTCTTCCCTTTCTTGCCCGCGTTTTTGCCTCTCTCTGCCTCCTGCGTTTTCTGCGTTCGGCCGCAGGCACGGGTCTTTCAAAACGTCTTCGCCCCTCTTTTCCCTCGCCCCTTTTCCTGGCCCCTTCTCTCTGGGAGGCACTTCACTCGCGCTCGCCCACACGCTCTCCAGCTGCCCTCGCTCCAACGGGATTGTTTCAAGGTCCCAGACGCGTTTTCTCCCACCTTCTCGCGTCTTTGTCTCCCTCGCTGCTGCCAAGACTCGCAGCAGCGCGACTCCTCCCGCGGGCCTCACAAGGAAAAGAGCCGAGTCCACGCCGGCCGCGCGCAGGTGCGCGTCGGCCGCGGCGGAAGAAGAAACAGGCGGAGGAGAGGGAGACGGAGAAGGAAGTCGGTGAGCCTCGGAAGGATGTTTTTCTTTGAAAGACAGAATGTCCCACTGCAGACAGGGCGCGAGGCGCTCCTCTGCACTGTCTTTGGCGCCGGCAGTCTCGGCGACAGGCGACCGCTTTGCCACATACAGGCCCCGAAGCTGGACACAAAAAACGCGCGACTGGATAAATGCACCTGTTCAAACGTACATATATATCTATATATATATCTATATATATATATATATATATATAGATATATTAATATTTGTATAGATATGTATAACTATTCAAGGACTCATTAAAAGATGTGTAGATTGGACCCTGCAGCAACGTCAGAGCATAAGGAACTGTACACAGGATGACATCCGGCGGTGTGCCGGACCTCGAATGACTCTGCCCCGTCTCTTCCACCTTTTTCAAATCTAAAAACGCACCCACATCACAAGGACGCAAAAGACACAAACGAACAGGAATGGTAGCGGCATCTGTTTCGATCCTTCGAGGCAGCTGCGTCTTCCGTGGGGCAAAGAGGGAGGAACGCAAACCGGCAGCAGCTACACACCACTTGCAGCGTCAATGCATGTTGATATAGGCACAACAGTACACTTTCATATGTAGACAAACGACAAATGCATATGCACATACATATTTATATGCATAGAAATAAACACATATATATGGATATATATATATATATATATATATACATGTATATATACGTATGCATCCGCACATATGTATGCGCGCGTGTATTTTGCGTGTCAAACGAGTTGAAAGGTGGGGCGTGGTTTCGCGCGTTACCCGAGCGATGAAGCGCCTTCCAGCGTCATCGTTACGCAGGAGAGAGATGGTGCATCCGCCCCAGCCTATGGAAAAACAGACGATTTCGAGAGTCGAAGGCCGCCTCGGGAGGCGCGGACGGCAGATGTGCGGCCGAAGAGCAGCTTGCCAGACTCTCTTGGGCAGAAGACGTGCAACTGTCAAGGTTGCCAAAAATGCAGATGCGCACTGTCCCCATATTCCCCCTGCATCTCTCTATACGCATATACGTATATATATATATATATATATATATATATATATGTTTACATAGGTGGAGAAAGCCGATGTGTAAGTACAGAATCTTTTTCGGTTCCAATGAAAATAGATGAATGTTACTATGCTCACACAACAGGCACCAAGGTTCTGTGACACATGGAGAGTTGTGTGGAAGAAGAGAGGGAAACCTAGCCACAGGGAAGCAGAGAGAGTTTCGCCTCACAAGACTGTTCCTGTGTGGTTTCCTTTTTCCTGTTTTTCTTTTGCGCGGAGCAAAGCGTGGGAAGACTCGGGTTGTCTTTTCTCACCGGCGCCGGTCATGCGGGAAGCCACAGCCCCGCCTTCGTCAACCGCGACGGCGACAAAACGGTCAGCCTCTTTGCAGCTGCAGTCGAAGTCTCGTGCACAGGAGAGGTGCGAAGCATGCATCAGCTTTCTGGTTGCCTGCGGAGACAAGGGAACGCCGCGACTTGATGTCGTGCGAGGGAAAAAGCTGGGAAAACGCCCGCGCGGAACAGAGACACCGCCAAGGGCCCGAGACGAGAGACATCCTGTCCCGGGGGTATAGGCGAGCGAGGCGAGAACGCAGGGAGACAAACCAACGAAAGATCGAACAACGCACCTCGAGTTTCTCGTCGAAAGCCAAGTCCGGATTCTCGCACGCCGCAACGAATGCATGCACCCGCGCGGCCTCAGTGAAGACGTGGACCGCGCGTCTGAAAAGCGAAAAAAAAGAATCCGGAAGCGAATAAGGGAAAAGAAGGTCAAGGGGCAAAGAAGGTTAAGGGGGAAACGAACACGCAGGCTAGGAAAACAAAGAGGGTGTGAGAACAAGTACCAGACGGCACAGCGACGGAAAGAGACAAAAGGAGGCAGAGATCTTCAATCACGAGACTGCAGCTGGACGTGACCGCAGACGCATTCGAGTTTTGTTCTTTCTTCCCTCGCGCACGATTTCAGCTCCTGCTTTCCGTTGGCGTTGCCTGTACACTTACTGTCGAAGGCAGAACGTGTCGTTCTGTTTCCAAACCTCTTCCAGGAGAGGAAGGAGTCTCACGACCTCGGCAATCACTGTGAGCCCTAGCTCTTCTTCCAGTTGTCTCCGCGAATATTCCCGTTTCAGGGCTTCCTTTGCGAGTTCGACTGCTTCCTGAGGACAGAAGCGAATGCGAAATCGGAACGATTTGTGGAACCTCCTCCCCGTCTGAGTTTTTGCAGAGTAAGAGCGGCGAATACCGACGAAGCACGTCTTCACGGAAAGGCTCCAAAAAGGCGGCGAGCGAGAGACTTGCTGTCATCGAGACGAAATGGACAGAGCCATCCGATGCATCTCGAGAGAAAGGTCGGGTTTTCGTGGGGAAACACAGCAACGCATTGCGGACGCTTCCTGCGAGGACCGCGATGCCTTTTTTCATGGACAGCCGGGGACGCAAGAAGCCCTCACGCCCATCCACTTGAAAAAGATCCTTGTTCCATTCACAAAGGGAAGGAATGGCGCTTACGGAGAGAGACAGGCCTGCAGTCTCTTGAGATTTGCGCAGCGTCCACGTACGCAACGCCTCCCCTGTCGGCAGTGGTTTGCTGGGCTGTGTAGACCTAGGCAGCATCCGCAGGAAGCAATAGGAAGAGAGCGGCGAGAGAGCAAGAAAGAGGAAGAAAGCGAGCAATGAGAGAGGAATAAAGAGGAAGAAAGACAGCGATAAGAGAGGAAGAAAGAGGAAGAGACAGGAAGAGATAGGGAGAAAGAGGAGAAGACAGGAAGAGATAGGAAGAGGTGACGCTATGAGGAGGGAAGAAGAGAGGAAGAGACGAAAGACGAGCTGAATGCACCGAGGCGGGAAAACAGAGAGAATGGGAAGGGCGGCAGCAAAGGCGCGAGACACGGAAAAGACGGGGAGCTCAAAGAGTGTGTACACGCAAGAGAGAGAAGAGGGGCGGGAAGGCATGCAAGTGAGCTGCACGAGCCTTCCCGACCAAGAACCGGGGGCGCTGACGGTGTCGAACGGAAAGCCGAGAGAGAGGAAGAGACTAGAGAGAAGAATGAAGAGACCAGAGAGAAGAATGAAGAACGGGGACAAGAAGACGCCCCGGGCGGAATCGCGGCAAGATTAGTCGCTGTAGATTCCTGCCTCAGCCTGACCACCCCTTCGTCCCTTCCACCCCTTCGTTTGTCCTTGCACCAACTGGGCGATTCTCTCCCGCTCTCACTTGAGGAGAAGGAGAGCCGCAAAGAGACACTCCATGACTCTCTTGTTGAACAGCTTAGCTGCATGCGCAGCTTTTGGGCTCGACACGAGTGTGTGGGCGACAGCAAACTGTACGCCAGGGGGGAGACGAACAAGGCGCGTTTGAAGGGAAGGAACGAAGGAGACGAGCGTCGCGGACTTCTCCGAAGATAAGACGATGACTGACTGATCCATCCCTCCGCCTAGAAAACGAACAGAAGAAAGTAACATGGAGAGGGAAAACGTGGAGAGCGGCAAACAGGAGAGAAGACGCGCAGGACGCCAAGCAAGCGCCTCGAGTGTCTTTCTGGAGACTGTCTCTTAAGGCGTTCATTTTTCTTGCCTGCTGTGCCGACGTGGCGTTCGGCGCGAGTCGAGAGTTCTGCGATTTCCTCTCGCGTGACCGACACGCTCAGCGCTGTGCATACAGCTGTGACGGTCGCAGCCACGAGTGAAGAAGACGAAGAGAGGCCCGCAGCCTGACGAGGTGCACAAACACTCCAGAGAAAAAAGCTGCCCTGAGGCGAAAAACAGAGGCCTATATCCCACACTAGGGCGTGGTCCCTAAACAGCGATCAACGAGGCACAGGACCACGCCATTCAAACCTCGACAGAGAGACTCCCTCTTTCCTTACCGACACAACCACGTACATATATATATATATATCGATATGCATATACATCTCTCTCTCTCTCTCTATATATATATATATATATCGGTATTTATATACATTTATATTGATATTCACGTATACGTGCTTTTGTCTGTACAGTGCCTTCTCATAGATCGGCCTCTATATCACCCGAGGACGATGGAGTAGAGTACCGAGAATGGTGGCACACACCCTTGTGGATACAGGAAAGGCATGCATATAAACCCAGTTTTGCATATACATACATAGAGACGTACACACGTGTGTGTATATTGATGAATGCGAATGAAAGATGTTCATCCCTTGCAACTTTTTTGCTTGGAATCGTTTTACCATGGGTAGATTTCCTCCAACGAGGATTTGAAGGCAAGGAAGGCAGCGTCCCTCTGGGGTACGGAAGGCCTTTTCACAGGCTGCTTTCCACGTCCTGAGTTGGTGTTTCTGACCTTCTTCTGTGCGTCCGACGCCGAAGAGCCTTCCCACTGCGTCGAGGTCTTTGCCGCCTATCAGATATTCTAGCACCCCCACTATGGCCGCCAGAGGGTATTTGAGCCAGCCGTCGTTCTTTCGGCTTCCTGCCGTTTGCTCCGCCGCATCGTCGGATCCGACCCGCCTTGTCTCTGTCCCTGCGGAGTGGATCTCCTCTCTCGCGCCGCCCTCGGCCTTCTCCGCAGACTCCCCTTTCTCTCCAGCGTCAGCGCCGTTCTCTCTCGCTCCGTCTCCCTCCCCTCGCTCTTCTCCCTCCCCTCGCTCTTCTTCCTTTCCTCGCTCTTCTTCCTTTCCTCGCCCCGACGCCTCGCCTCTAGTCAGACGCCGCAGCTGCAACGGCAGGTCTTCCACGAGCTCCACAGTGCAGCCAGCAAAGCGGTCGCCGTGCGTGTGACGGAGGGCGAGAAAGGGAGAAGAGAGGGGAGAAGAGAGGGGAGAAGAGGAGGGAGAAGAGGAGGGCGAGGGAGAAGAGAAAGGCGAGGGAGAAGAGGAAGGGAAGAGCCCCGGAGTGGTTGGTTCAACTGAAGCGAGGTGCGTCCTGTCTCCGTTTTTCCGGGGGTCAGTAGATCCAGGGGCGCTCTCTCCACTGTTCCTCTCTTTTCGACTCGCCGCTCCCTCTTGCGAAGGCGGTAGAGAGCGCGCCGGAGACGAATCGCAACAAGACGCGGGAGGAGGAAGCGACCGAATAGCACAAGTCGTGAACTTGTCGATCGCCATGGGAAGAACGGAGTACCCCTCGTAGTCCAAGTGTTCTCCGATGATGTTGATTCTGAAAAGAAACAAGCTCGGTTGGTTTTCTCCCACCTACGAATGCCTCTCTCTGACTCCACTTGCCTATGCAGAGATATATCACTTATCGACAAATTCAGACACAAACAGAGGGACAGCGATAGCTGGGGATCCAGATGTATATATATATATATATATATATGCATATCGATATCGATGTAGCTATATGTATCGATCTACCTTCCTATCTGTCTAGCTCTCTCTTGATCTCTCTTCCTTGGTCTCTCTCTTTGTCTACCTATCTATCCGTATACTGTCTCTATCTTTTTCCCCATGAATCTCTCTCTATACAGTAAGGAGCAAGAGGAAGATGAGTGTTTAGCTAGAGAAGCGAGAAGGGGGGAGAAAGAGAGGTGGGAGAGGAGAAAAAGTGGAATGCGGGGACGGAGTCCCACCTCCCAGGAGCGACGACAAGGAAATCGGGGAGGGCGGAATTGAATGCGTCTTTGAACGCCTGAACTGTCTCCTCAGCCAGCGGGGCTTCCACGTCCTCCGCCGCGTCTCTCCGGCGTTTCTTCACTGAAGAAAGGAACAAAAGAGAGAAGAAGAGATAGACAAGGAAGACGGAGGCGGAGACAGGAAGCAACGATCTTACTTTTAACACCGCATAATATGCTAGAAAATACCATTCAGGTACGATATGAAGTGGTGTTACGAACCGGTTGTCCATATATTACGCCTGGAACATAACCGATGTGGAATAACCTTAATGCAGTAGGATATTGAAATCCAACACTTTCAGCTGTCTTAAGCAGTCCAGCAGGGTCTCAGATAGGGACTACGATAACGAAGCAACGACGACACGAAGGGGAAAAAGAGCGGAAGAGAAGAATGTTCTAACATGGGGGGCAGAACTTGTGTTTGCAGAGAAGACACAAAAGCATTCGAGTCAGGAAAGGAGAGAAAACGCCTCTGTACCAAAGAGGTAGACGCGAGGAAGCAAGCCACACGTAACCACAGGTTTACCTGTGTTGCAACACACACAAGATGCGCTAGGCGCTTACGACGAAGGGCGGGGTTTCCTTTCCTTCCTGTCGACAAGGTCCAGAGTTTCAGACTTTTTCTGTGACTCACTTTTTTCGGCTTCTCCAAACGGACGGTCAATCGCGAGGGACGTTTAGTGCCGTACAGCCACACCATACAGGACAGCAGCGCGAGAGACAGCGAAAGAGCAGGCTAACTGGGAGCGGCAACGACACGAACAAAACAAAAACAAGACAAGAAATGCGTCGAGAAGGGACGCAAGACAGACCTTTTTATAAAGACAAACAAAGAAACGAACAAAACAAAGGACTGAAGAGGAGAGAAAGGCGCAAGCACAGCGTTTGGGAGGCGAGGGAGACAGCTAGGAAGAGCCACGGTAGGGTGTATATACACCCGGCGAGAGACACGGGCGTCGTCTCTCCGCCTTTCCTCTGTCAGCTCCCAGAGCCGAAACGTGTGGAACAAGAGAGGTCGTTGAATGCGAAAACTCGAAAAGATTTTGCTATGGCAACCTTGTTCAGAGCGACGCAAAATCAAGGTTTTCCCTCCTGGGGCAAGAGAAACCGTGCACGACAGTCCGTCTCCAGCTGTCCGCGCTTCTTTCCGGGTCATGAAAGGTTGCACAACTACCCTCTGTTTTCTTTCTGTCGAGCAACAACACAAAGAACTAGAAAAAGGTCCTTTCTCACGTGGTGGACGCTCGCCGAGGCCTTTATTCCTTTTTCCCTATCTCCTTTTTCTTTCTTCCCTTCTTGTTCCTGCTCGCTTTTTTCCTTCTCTCCCACCCCGCTTTGTGTTGTCTCTGTTGTCGCTTCGCTCGCCGAAGACAGGATAGGCTGCCCCCGCACCATTGCTTGTGTTTCCACACACGCAAAAAACAAACATGACTCTCTCTCCTCCCGTAAAAAGAGAAAGCGCTTCTCGCACGCGTGAGAGACTCCGGCCTGTGGCCCTGGGCCACCGGGGGGCGAGGAGACACGTCGCAGCGCAGCAACAGGCTTCAGGAACGGCTCGCGTCGTCACCTGCGTCGCACCTGCATCGTCCCGGCACTTTTTCACTCTCTCTTCTTTCTCCTGCATCTCGACCAAGAGTCAAGAGGTGCAAAGAGGAGAACTAAGACGGATGAGCAGAAGAGAAATAAGGAAGAGGGGAAAGGAGACAGACAGGAAGAAGACAAAGAAGAAAAGAGGAAGAAGCAGAAACAGAGGGAGAGAAGGAAAACATGGAAAGGAAGAAGAGGAACGCGAGGGGGCCAGGAAGACGACCAAGAGCAGACGATGGAGAGTGAGAGAAAGGCAAGGCAAGGACGTTAGGCAGAGAAGCTGGCAGAAGGAACAACGCGGGAAGTGCGTTCAGTGGCCGATGACCAGAGAGAGCATGCCAAAGTAAAAACAGAGGGAAACATACTTCCAATCAGAGATAACAAAACGCGAAGCCTATCACAGAGGGGACACAGGACTCGTGTTTTTGTGCACACCTCACAGATCTCCTGGACCTGTCAGATGCCACACTCTGTTTTGAGATCCTCCGTTGAACTGCGAGAACCCTTGACGCCCCCCAAGTCACAAAGCGAGAGGTGGAGAACTGGAGCTTTGCCTCAGGCAACACACCGCACCAGGATGCACTGGTCTGACGCTTCTGAAAGGTGTACATACACCAGAAAAGGTCGCAGAAAAAGGGCGGAGCGGTTTCGTAACCCTCTCTCCGTCGGTACGAGCGGCTGTGGGAACAGACGACGTGGGGTGTGTCGCAGATGAAGCAGGATCCGCCCAACGGGGCAGTGGTGAACGTCAGCAAAGCATCTTGTTGAAACGCGCGATCGCGGTTAACAACGCTCCTCTATCGCTAGGTTTCTCGACTCTCAGTGCGACGGTGGCAAGCAGTTCCGCACCTTTCGCACTTTGTTTAGACTCCCCTTCTAGAGGCGTATTTGACAACGCGATCGCGGGCGTAGGAGGTGCCCACCGAAGGCTGTCACACACGTCAAGGCTTCCAAACACTTTCTAAAGGATGTTGCTTCTCGTCGACCTGTGTCAGAGAGACTTTTCCTTCACAATCCGAATAGGGGTTTTAAGAGACAGGCTCGGGGCCTCGTCTGCTTGCTACTTTGTGGCGGTTGCTTCCCTGCGCCGCAGCCGTGATTGTCTTTCTTTCTGAGCAACCTGAGTTCTTCCATTCTAAAGAGGCGGTGAGGTTTCCGTTGAGTTCTCCTGATTCCAAGAGACGTGCCCGCCACTAGAAAACGTTCTCGGATTTCTGCTTGGCCCACGATCGACCACTCGGGCTGTGAGAGCGCCTGTGCGTTTCCACTGCATGTGACGGTGCACCTGTTGTGTGCGATCTCTCGAGTGGAGCAGAACGAAATCCTTCACCCCGGAAGGAACCGCTTCCGGGTTTCCCGTCAGCAGCCTCCCACTTGGTCAAGAGCCTGAAACACGCAGAGCCTCTGATGCAGCCCGCCGCCGAAGGCGAATTGGGGGGACCCCTCCTGGCTACTTAACCATATACGGTGTACGTACACACACCTCCGCCTGCATGCATGCGTCTTTCTGTCACGACTCGGGGTGTTTTTCTCTCTCACGCAAGCGGCCTGCGCTCTCGCCGAGACTTTCGGACTCTCTGGATGGCGGCCACATGTCTAGGGGGAGGCACACTTTCTCGGGGGTCTAAAGCTGTCCGGAGCCCGCTTCACCTCTACGGAAACAAAACGTTTGCAAATCTGTCGAGAACGAGAACGGAGAGCTCCTCGTGTAGAGGCTTTCGCGTCTGCATGCCTACCTTGGCAGCCGAAAAGGTATTTTGAGCGTTGACACGCAACCCACCGAGGGGCGACAGAGCAGAGAGGAGGGCAAAGCGAAGATATGAAGAAACGCGGGAGCAGACGAAACGCGAAGGGAGAAGACGCATGTGCAAGAGACGTGACAAGACAGAGAGGGAAAAAGAAGATGACGGACGAGAAAAAGAGGAGACGGTGCACCGCAAGGAAGCAAGAAGGGAAGAGCGAGACTTCGCAGCAGAGATAGACAAAGTGGCGGAGAGAGAAACGAAACAAGAGAGAGAGACACAAACAAACAGAGACAGGAAGTCTACGGAAAAAAAGACAGAACACAGGCGTCAGGAGAGAAGACTTTCTCGGGGCCGAACGCAAGAGCAGAGCGGAGAGACGTGGAGCTGACGGGAGAAACCGGGGGAGGCCAACAAAAAGGAGACGCAAAAGAAACACCGATCGGTGGCGTGGGAGACGAAGTCAGAAAGGAACACGGCCAATAAAACAGGCATTGGGCAACGCAGTTGATCAAGGCCTCGTTCCGCGCCTCTCCAAACCCCTCTCTGGATTGTTCGTGCTGTCATTCGCTCCATTGTGGTCTCCCCGTGCTTCTCCAGAAAAACTGCCGCGACGGCAGCGCTCCGGTCTTTCTGGCTGTTGTGGGAGCAGAAAACGAAGACCGTGAAGAGAAGGCACTGTGGTCCTACTCTCTCCGACGCTGTCTTCGCGCGCTCGCTTCTGCAGTCTACGCTTCTTCTAACCCGCCGAACAATTCCTCTTCCAAATCCACATCTTCCTCTCCCGCGTCAGGCAGAGCACCTGGCTCAGGGGGGTCGGCGGCAGCGCCTTCTTCGCTTCCCCAGGACTGGGAGCTCTCGGCTGCCGTCCCCACTTCGCCAGGCCCCGCCGCGACTGGGCCCGAGTGGGTGGTGAAGTCGGGAGGTGGAGGGAAGAGACCGTTTTCGCGCTGTCCCTCTCGTGAAACGGAGACTGCCTCGGGTGGCTGCGCATCGTCGTCCATGCCCAGCAGAAGACTCTCTTCCAACTCGTCCTCGAGAGCTTGGTCGAGGGCCCCGTCGGAGCCTTCTTCGGGGCCTTCGGTCCCCGCCCCCAACTTCTCTCCACACGCATCGACGCCGAGTCCAGTCCCCGGCTCTTCTTGCCCGGGTCTCCGTCCCTCGGGGCTGTCTCCTCGCGTCTTGAACGTCTGCTCCTCGACGAACGACACCCGCCGCGCCTCGTCTTGTTCGCCGCCTGCTCCCAGATCGAAACAGGTATCTGTCGCAAATCCTTCGGCTTCGCCTTCCATCTCTGCGTCCACCGCGAAGCCTCCGGAGGGGACGGTCGCCTCCAGGCCGGGCTCCTCGCCTGCAGAAGCAAACGATTCAGATGCCGGCGAGACAGCGGCCGCAGCGAAGTCGAACGCGCGATAGAGACCGTCTTGGGCCCCACTGAGGCGCCCTTCCGCGTCGAGCGTCGTCTCTTCTAGCGCCGCCTTTGCAACTTTCTCTCGATTCCGTTTCGCCAGGATCTGTGCTTCTTCCAGTAGGCTCTCGACGCCGTCTTCCACCACACGCGACCTCGAAGCCTCGGCGGACAGTCCCTGGCCTGCTGTCTCCGCGGGCCCCAGGGACAGGAGACTCGGGTCTGCGTCGCCCGCGTCGACACCTGGGGCCGCGAACTCTTTGAGTTTCTCCAGTTCGCTCCACAGATACCGCTGCGTGAGGAGATACTCCGCCGTAGCCAGATTCTCGTGGAAAGCTGGCTGCACAGAAGCGTCGGCTACTGAGCGCTCGATGTCGTCCCACGCCGCAGTGTTCTCCAGAGCGTCCTTGTAAAAGACGAGAGCTGGAGCGAGACGGTGCGCTTTCGCCGGGGCGTCTTCGCTCGCGTCTTTCCCCACATCGTCCCGCCGGCTGTCCACGGCCTCTTCTTTCTCGGCGTTTCCGTGCTCGACCTCGCTTTCCTCCTCAAAACACCCGCCAAAAAAGAGTTCCTCGGCCAGAAGATCTTCGTCTTCGGCGTCGTCCTCGTCCTTCGTCTTGCTGGGCTTCGCTGCCTCAGCCCCTCGCGCCCCGCTCGGCGCTCCGGACTCACGCTTGGAGACAAGCGCGAGGCAGGCCTCTTCGCGGCGAAGCCGCAGCGTTCGATTCGTTCTCTTTCTTTCGCGAATGCCTTGAAGAAGCCCCTGGACAGGCTGCTCGCCCCACAGCCGGTCGAGAGCAAACTCGACGTGCTGCGCGGTGACCTCAATCACGCGGCCTGTTCCTCCGCCCTCGAGCGCGGCCGCGGCCGCGGCGCTCGAGAGACTCGCCCGACGCAGGCTCCCCGCTGGGGCTCCAGGGATGCCTCCCGGCGCCCGTCCGGGCCCCGAGGGAGACTGAGGAACGGCGGAGCCCGCGCTGGGCGGCGACAGACCCTGGACAGAGGCGCTGAGTGAGGACGGCACGGCCGACCGGGAGAACGGATAGAGCGGACCTGCCTCCTTGGCATCAGAGACAGGAGACGAGACAGAAGGCGGGAGAGACAGTGAAGAGCCGCCGCGCCAAGTCATCGCATAGGACGCAGCTGATGCCACGACTTCCTCCACAAAGTTGTTGCAGCAGACGCCCAGCACGAGAAGAAGGCCTGCGTCTTCGTCCTCTTCTTCGTCTGCTCCCAAGTCGCCCAAATATCCCTCGCCTCCCGTCTCCCGGCCTCCCTGGCAGTCTCCCTCCTCTCCTTTTTTCTCCGTCCCCGGCTCCCACGCTTGCGACGCGGCAGCGCCCGCCGCGGAACGCCCAAAGCCGTCCCCGCCGGTGTCTCCCCCTCCTGGGCCTGGCGAGGGAACCCCTCCTCTCGGGGCTCCTTCGCTCCGACGCTCGCCATCGGAGTCCGCCACAAGGCTCAGCAGGCCCGCGGTAGCGCCGGCGTCTCCGGATGTCTCCTCGCCAGATGGAGCTGACGGGGCCGTGCGCGGCTCGACAGGCTCGTGGCCTCGCTGAAACCGCTTCTTTCGCCGCATGCATTCGCGCACCTGACACGCGCGCCGTCTCTGACGCTCTGCCTCTTCTTCGTCGTCCCAACGGGACCCGTCCGGCTTCGTGGGGCCTGTGCTGTGAGAGGCAGGCTGAGAGGACAAGTGCGACGAAAACGGTCGATCTCCGCTCCCAGGGGAGCCTGCGGCGTCCGTTCCCCCAAACGCCGCTGCCGGCGCTTCCCCGGCCACCGCCAAAGGGCGAGACACATCCCCGGAAGCGCCTCCGGGAGTCCGCCCCGCCGCTACAGTGGAGCCCCAACCGCCGTCTTCCTCGTCGTAGTCGAGCTCGGGGTCGGCAGCCCACTTCAGGGCGTTGCTGATGAAAAGCGACCACTTAAGACTCTCGTTCTCCACGGCGACTGCCGTCATCACGTCGTCGCCGACTTCCCCGTTTCCAGTCGACGCAGCCGCGCCTGTTCCCAGCCGGCCCGCGTCGCGTCGCCCTCCACTTTGGGCTAGAGGCTTCCGACTCGTTTCCCGTAAGCCTTCATCCCTTTCGCCTCCTGCGGGCCCGCCGTCGCCATGCGCGCCCGTCTTCCCCTTCTGTGCGCCCGACAGAGCCCCGCCCTGGAGATCCGACCCTCCGAGGCCCGCGCCCGCAGCGCCTGAACGCGGGCGCCGCGGGGCACCCCCCGGCCCCACAGACCCCGTGCCGAGCTCCTCTCTGTCTCCTCGCGAGCCGCCCCCCGACGATGGCCCGGCCTCCACGACTGAACTCGCCTGACTGCTCTTCCCGCCGCCCTTGGACGACGTCCTGCTTCCCGCACCCTTCCCCACAGCGAGAAATACGGCGCCCGAGGCGCCGCCTGCGGGTCCGTGCGCGGCGAGGACTCCAGGCAGACTCGTCTCGGCAGACGCCTCGGCGGCTTGCGCAGCGAGAGCAGCGGTCGCGGCGACGGCAGCAGCTGCGGCTGAGGCGAGGCTGCGGCTCTGCTGCGGGGTCGCGGTCAGGAGGCCCGTGGTGGGGACGTATCCCTGCTGGGCGACGGGCCCCGGGACGCGCCCCGCCGAAAAGGCTCCGGGCCCGAAACCGGAGGCGGAAGGCACGTTGGTCGCGAACGGAAGAAACGGCACGGAAGCGCCCTTCCCCGGGGCCGGGGCGACACCGGCGCCGTTCTGGGGGCCTTGCAGGGAGACGCGCCCGTGGGGTTGAAGCGTCTGGCGAGGAAGAGAAGTCGCGAACGGAGACGGACGGGCCGCGAACGCCTGCGGAGCGACGCCAGAGGCAAAGTGTCCCGAGAAAGACGGCCCGGGCAGGGCGCCGGGCCTCTGAGGTAGACCCGCGAGAGAAGAGAGAGAAGAGGCGTCTGCTCCTCCAACGGCGCCGTAAGCTTGGTAGGGCGGCGGGAGGCCTGCGGCGTGGCTGTACGCACCCTCAGGGCCCGCCGACCTGCCGAGCGAGAGCGACGCAGCCACGAGATGTGCGTTTTCAGGAGACGACGGAGGCACAGGAGCCCCACTCGCGTCCCTGGGAAGCCCATAGCCCTGCTGTGGGAACGACATGTTGGAAGGCAGCGGCCTACTCACCGCGTGCTCGTGTCTCCTGCGGGACTGGCAAAGGGGCAAACGGCGCGGAAGCCCCAGGACGGTGCCCCGCTGTCGCCGGTCTCCCGACCGAGGTCCACGCCCTCCTCAGCTCCCAGGGGCCGACTGCCACGGAAGCTTCAAACACTCTGGCTCTTTAGGGACGGAAAAGGGACAAGAAAGCGAGGGCGAGACATGTGAAAGCGCTTTTCTGGGGTTTGGTCCCGCTCTGGAGGAAGCATCTCAATGGCATGTCCCCGATTTTCACCGTCGAGTGTTCTTCGCCCTCAAACTCTCCTTTCGTGCTTCCACGTCTCCGCGCGTTCTTTTCCTCTCCCTCGCGTCGCCTCTCTTGACCCGCTGTCTGCTCCCCTCTCCTGCGGCGTTCCCCCCTCCCACCCGTTCTCCCTGTCGCCTCCGTTCATACGCCGAAGGAGCGGGAGGAAGCCGCGAAGAGACACGGGGCCCAGAACGACACCGCCGCCGAGAGCGAGAATGGCGAGGACGGGCGAAGAGAGGGAGAACGGCGAGGACGGGCGAAGAGAGCGAGAATGGCGAGGACGGGCGAAGAGAGCGAGAATGGCGAGGACGGGCGAAGAGAGCGAGAATGGCGAGGACGGGCGAAGAGAGCGAGAATGGCGAGGACGGGCGAAGAGAGCGAGAACGCGGAGGCACGAGAGAATGGGCCGGAGGGAAAACTCAGGACAGAAAAAAAGAACGGGGGGACGGGCGGGAAAGGACAGAGGCGAGAAGGCGAGTTGAACACTACAGACTGCAGCGAGGCTAGAGAGACGGAGACAGCCAAGGAAGACGGGAAAAGCCGAGAGAGAGAAAGGGAGAGACGCAGGCCGCGACGGCCGGAGGGCAAGAGCTGCCCGAACGCTAGCGCGCGGAGCCTACCAGCGGAGGGGCTGACGCTGCTTGAACTGTGCAGAAAGTAGGAAAAACGAAAGGAAAACGGGCAAGGCGACCGAGAGGAAAGACGGCGCGAAACAGAGGGGAGAGAGACACCGAGAGAAGCGCGAGAGAAGGACAGAGAAGAGAACGAGGGAAGGAAACAGATGGAAACGAGAAGAAAGAGAGGAAAGAGAGACGCACACAGCCGAGCAACTTTCTTCTTCTCTTCCGTTTCAACGCGTTTGGGTCCAGCGACCCTCCTGCTCCCGTGATACGCAGAAGTTACTTGGGACAGAAAGAGGCCCAAGAGGAAGTCTGGCGAGCATTTCCTGGCCGTGGAAGAAACCGACGCCTCGAGGTAGGAGAGAAGTTCCTCGTTTGAGGATAGCTTCTTTTCTGTGATCTTTTGTTTAATGGGAGAAACAGAGCGTCTCGCGAACGCCAACCACTGGCGAGCTGTGTAGCGCTCACACATCTTTTCCCGGCTGTCGAAAACCACTTGCCTTTCCCGCTGCATGCACTGGCGCACCACGCCACTCTGCCATTCCAGCTTTTCTCCTTCTGTCTCTTCGCCCCTTTCCTCTTTCCTTCTGTTCTCTCTTCTTTTCCAAGTCGCCTCTGCTTTGCTGCTTCGTGGCGCGTGTGTCTTTCTGTCTGTCCTGCGGAGAGGCCTGTTTCTCCGTCCTCGAAAAACCTCGGAATCACCGAGAGAGCCGGTGTGGCGAGGAAAAGAGGACTGCGCGCCTCTCACCAAGGCCCATTCCCTTTTCTTCCACACGCTCTCTTTTCCCAATCTGTCGATACATCGAAACGCACCGTCTAGCAGCGACTGCCTGCTGACTTTTTCCGCGTCTCCGTCGCCCGCGACGGCACGCCTGTCCGACCTTCGTAGACTCGCGCGCTCGTCGTACCCTCCCCTTGCTCCTCCTCCTCACCTCGTTCGCGTTAGCGGGTGTCTCCTTTCCTCTCTCTCCAGTTCGCTTCTGCGGGCGTCTCCTTTCCTCTCTCTCCAGTTCGCGTTAGCGGGCGTCTCCTTTCCTCTCTCTCCAGTTCGCGTTAGCGGGTGTCTCCTTTCCTCTCTCTCCAGTTCGCGTTAGCGGGTGTCTCCACCATGTCGCCTCCTCGTTCCGCCCCCGCGGCGGCGGCCTCGTCCAACAGCAACAACCGCCAATCTCCCTTTTCTCCTGCAAGCAGATCTTCCTCGTCTTCCTCTTCTGCTCGGGCGTCTTCTTCGGGTCGACCGTCTTCCCCGGCTGCGAAGGCGAGCTCGTCTCCGTCTTCCTCGCGCAAGACGTCTCAGGCGGCGTCCGCCCCTCTCGCTGGTGCCTCGCCCTCTTCACCTGTAAGGCCTCGTCCTCCCTCGACTATGCCCCAGAGAGATCCCAGGGAAGTCGCTGCGGAAGTCCTGCCGATCTCCCCGCGCATGTCTCTGGCGTCGATTTCTCCTCCAGCGCTCTCCTCGCTCTCTTCTCTTCTTCCGTCTCCCTCTGAACAGGACGCACCTGCAGTGAGCGGGAGTCCGACCAAGGAGGCGTGCGCGGGGGGGACACATGGCGACGAGGGAGAGAGAGAGGCGACACCCCTTTGGCGAAAGAAAGGGTTCGCGTCTCGTGAAGGACCAGAAATTCCCCCTGCTGCCCTCGACTTTCTGCATGCGCTGGAGGCCCTAGGCGAGGGGCTCGGCCGGAGTGGGTGCCCAGCGAGCCACGGGAAGCAATCGGGGACTTCGTTTACAGCGACGAAACGCGAGGGAAATGGAGGAGAAAGCGGAGAGGGGAGGAGAGCCGAGGAAGGCGACAGACGCGAGGCGTGTGAGAAAGAAGGTGGGGCCACATTCGAGGCAACTTCCTCACTTTTCGCGCCGTCGCTGAGAGCCCTGGGGAAGTCCGGCACTTCCCCAGAGGGCCTGCGGTCAGGCCCGGAAGGAAGGGGAAAGGCAGAGCCACAAAAACACGTCGCAGAGAGTCCTGCGCTCTTCGATGTACAGAGGGCGTGCGAGCTGGCTCTGCTGCGCGACTTGATGGAGCCGCCGTTCACGCACTTTTCGCCGTATTTCCCCTCTCTCCTCTCTGGAGAGACGAAGCAAGAGGCAGAGAAAGACGCCCTCTCGTCGCCCGCCTCTTCGGCGCCGCTGTCGCCCACGGACAAGCTGAAGTGCGAGAAGGAGGCTACGACGCCCCTAGAGGCCGTGGCGGATGCTGGCGAGTCCGCGGAGAAAGACGGGAGGAGGGAGCTGAGTTCGGCCGAGCTTCTTCAGCAAGTGTGCGGTCGCGCGATGCTGCAGCGCACCTTCTTGGGCTTGGCAGCTGTACGTACACTCGACGGTGCGCTGAACGAAGTGTGGGAAAAGGTGACCGAGTGTATGTACACCCGGAACCGAGTGCGTGCTCTGGAAAAGGCGGAAGCTGCGCGGCTTGCACAGGAAGAGGAGCGCGAGAGCGACAACGAACCACAGAAGAAAGAAGACAAGAGCGACATGGGAGGTGGAAAGAAAGCCTCGTCCTCCAGTGGTAAGTCGCGAGCAAACGGAGGAAAAGGCCAACGAGACGAAGGAGCGCGAAGCAGAGACGGGGAGCGCTCCGACATGGCACATCGCAGGACAAAAAACCAAAAGAAGATGTTCGTGATGGGTGCGATTTAGTGCGTTTTCCCCGCTGTCTTCGTGTTGTTTTCTCTCCGCTTCATTCGTCTGCATTTTCTCTTTGGCTTCTTCCTTCTTCGTGTGACGCCACGCCCTGTGGGGGAAGGTGAACGCTTCTCTCGCTCGGCGTGCCTCGAAAATTCTGATGTGCATTCCACTTCGTTTGTTTCCACATCCTTCTCTGGTCGCTTGAGTCTGCCGTCTGCCGCTCCCGGCGTTCGGGCTTGCGGGTTCTTTTCCTCGTCAATTCCCTCGCCCTTTTTGTCTCCGCTTCTCGAGCGGCCGCCGCGCTTTTTCTCTCTCTTTCTTGTGCTTCCCCGTGGGGTTTCCTCTTGTTTTCCACGCAGTTCCTGTCCCGTTCCTTTCTCCAATGGTGCAGCCGTGCCTGCCTCGCAAACGGGTCTGCCTGCAGAAGAGGAGACAGGCCGGAAGGACGCAGGCGCTTCGCAGTTGGCCGTCGCTCGAGTGAACGCTCCGGTGGCGATCGAGGCGAGGACCAAGAAGCTCGGAGACTGGTGAGCGTTCAGCGCATGGGCACGGCTCTCGGCCGCAAAGGGTAACCGACACTCTTGCATCGCCTCCCCGCGTCGTCTCTTCCCTTGGGTCGTCGCGCCCGTTCAGTTTTTTTTTCACTCTCTCTGGCTCGTATTTCTCCCCGTCGTCCCCTCACGCTCGTCCTCGCTTACGTTTCTCTATAGGTCGTTCCTTTCTCTCTCCTTCTCCTTCGCTTGGCAACGCTTTCCTTCCTCCTTGATTTGGTTTCTGGTTGCCTCTGTGCTTCGCCACTCTTCGTCTCTCGTGCCTTTTCTTCCTAGCCACACTTTCTGTGTGGCCTCTCGACTTCGGATTGTCCCAAGGCCGGGTTTCCTTGTTCTCTTTCCGCTTTTGCTTTCGCCGCCGCGCCAGGTACTCTCAAGTTCAAGACTGCTTGACCGTCTCCTCGCCCGATGCTCCATCCGAGACGTCTACAGTCTCCCCGTCTTCCCCTTCCACCTCTCCTTCCCCTTCCACCTCTTCTTCCCCTTCCGCCTCTTCTTCCCCTTCCGCCTCTTCTTCCTCTTCTTCGCCTTCTGGTGATTGTCCTTCGTCGGTTTTGTCTGACTTGAGGCGGCGTCTGATCAATTTGCAGTGGAAAGAGATTCCGCAGCGGGTGTTGAATCTGCGAGCGCAGAACCGGTCGCTCTGTTCCGTGCAGCAGGAGACTGAGGAACTGCTCCACTTTGTCTCTCTGGGACGCAGCTGTGCCGCGACGGAGAAAGAACGGCGAACGTACCGTCAGCTCCTCGTGCATCGGAAGACGGCGGAGGAGAACGCCTTCGAGACTCCCGCGTTCGACGCGTTTCTCCGACACCTGCGCAGTCGGAAGGAAGAGCCGGTGCACGACCTCAAGCGCGGCCCGACGCGTGGGAGAGGCACGGGGGGCGGCGCGGGCACTTCGCGAGGCTCAGACGCGCTTCCCAGGAAAGGCGAGACAGAAGAGAAAAAGTCGCGGGACAGAGAAGACGGCGAGAGAGACGCAGACTCTCAACACGCCTCGCTCTACGCAGCAGCCGTCGCCGCAGTGGCGGCTTCCCAAGCCGGCGAGGAAGGCTGCGACCGCGCTCACGAGACGCTCCTGCTGCTCCTCAACTCGGAACTCCAGGAAAGAATCAAAGAGAAGGAGAAACTCGAGGACGTCAAGCGCCAAAGAGAACACGTACGTTTCCATTCAGGGCGCTACGGGGGTGACGAGCGCACCGGGGCGGTGGATAGGCGTGCGTGGCGTGCGTCCCCGATTCCCAGGCTTCTTCCAGGCAGTGTGCAAAAAATACCAGCGCGAAGGCAGTGTGTTGCCAAGAAACAGCATAGTTTATGCCGGAAGGACGGTGCCGAAACTGTTTCCCCGACGGTCACTTTAGAAGGATGCAGAGCTGGTTCATCCTCGTCACGGTCGCATCCGTTCCTCTTTCTGTTAGACATCCACCCTCCGTTTTCTGGCGCTGAATCGCCGACGAATCGGCTCTGTGTCGCCTGTGTGTCGCCTGTGTTTTTGTCTCCTGTCTGGGGCGCGAGGTGCACTGAAGTGAGCTTTGAGGACTTCCTTTGTTTTCAGGCGGAACAGCAAGAGGAGGCGTTGGAAGCGAAGGCTGCGCAGTTTCCGAAGAAGCTGCGGCAGCTGCAACAGGTTTTGCGAGAGCTAGACGACATGTGCAAGTCCTTTCTCTCGAGCTGCTCCTCGGAGAAGCAAACTGTCGAGTTTCCCACCGAAGCCAAGCGGCTGCCTGCGCCGCTCCTATCTCTCTTTTCGTCCTTCTTCTTCCACGCTCGCCTCTCGGGCGACGCCGCGGTTGCGGGTCTGAGCGTCGAGGACTTGTCCTTCAAAAGGCAAAAGCGAGCGCGGGGACGGGAGACGAGTGCACAGGCGCGCGACCGCGAAGACGCCCCGGGCGACGGCGAGACGGACCCAGCGCCCAAACGGAGACGAACGGGCGAGTCGGCGAAGGACGATGCCGGAGAGGATGCCGGCTGCTTGGAGGCCGGGGAGCCTGGAAAGAGCAAAAAGAGAGAGGACGAAGACCGAGACACAGACGGAAGTGAAGAAGGCGGAAAACGTCATCTGGAGAAACTGCATGAAAAGGAAGTCAGAGTTGAAATCGCAGCAGACCCGCATCTCCCTCTACCGGTACGAAACGGAGACTGCACACAAAGACGCCCTGCAAAGATGCGATACCTCCAGATCGATCCAATCGAGTCGGTGTGGACATACGTACCTATATATATATATATATATATAAATATAAATAACTATATATAGTTATGTTTGTACTTCCATATAAATATGCCAGGGATATGTGCGAATATATATATATATATATATATATATATATATTGTATCTACCATATTATTGGTTATATATCGCGCGTGTGTTTTCAAGTTTTCGCCGCGGTTCGGATTCCGTGTTCGCGTTTCTCGCTTCGGGAGTCCCACGTTCCTCTGTCTCTGGTTTCGTTTTTTGTGGAAGCTGCTGCGTTAGGCCGTCTCTTCTGAGATGCTCTGTCTGTTCTCTGTTGCCCCAGTCTCTTTTCCTCCCCGCCGCAGCGTCGGGGGCGTCAAGCGGCCTTTCGCCTTGTGCTGGGAAGTCAAAGGTTCCAGCGAAACTTGAGGGGGGAAAAGCGGAGACAGGCGCCTCCGTCTTCCCCCTGCAGCTCGTCTTCCGCTACAACGCGAATCTCGAGGTGACGCTTCTGCATGCAGTCCTGCCGCCCAAGGCCATGCCGCACCCCACAGTCCCTTATCTCCAGCATCTCTTTCCAGGTGAGAAGAAGAAGCGCGGAAAGAGATCTGAGAACGACGCGATGTCAGAGCGCATATCACGAGAAAGCAAGGGGGTGCATGCGGCGATGAAGAGGCCCGGAGCAGCTGCGAGCGCCGACCGTTCGCAAAGACTATAAACGCAGAAGGCACCCTCTCTGTTTTTCGTCGTTTTCGTGATTGAGACTCGCCTCGCGTCTTCACGACCCTGACTGCATCTTCTTTCATCCTCCAGGCAACTTTGCGGACCTCGGCGAAATGCCCGGCGCCCTCGATCCGACGTAAGCGCAGAGAGTATCTCGAAGGTTCTCTTCCCCCTGGAGACAGAATTTCTCGGCAAGTTTTTTTCTGCGCGGCGCAGAGACACATTATGCTCGTGCAGATTTTTCTCGACGCTCGCGCCCGTAAAGGCTCTTCTTCGATACAGAACACTGTACAGCTCACTTGCTTCTTGCAAAGAAAGCTGCATATATATATATATATATTTCTATATAAATGTATATATTTCTATGCATGCATGCTTGTAGGTAGGTATTTGTGTGTGTATGTGTGAATGTAGCGCGGCGTGTCCAACGTGAGTGCGAGTCGTGTGTGCGTTGCGATGTGCTCTGCAGTCAGGGCTGGTTGTTCAACTGGGTAGCCGCGATCGCTTGCCTGCCTCCGCCGCCAGGATGTTGCGCTTCAGCGCACGTGAACGTCAAGGAATTTGTGGCTGCGATTCGCCGACGAGGTTCGTCTCCTTGCCGTGTTTGCTCCTTGCTCGGCGCACGCGCGCCTGCCTAGCGAGCGTCTCCGCTCTCTGCTCGCGCCCCTTTTTCTCTCCTACCGTACAAACTTTTTCGAGACGGAGGGTCGGTGCCGTGGCTCGGGGTGTTTTTCCGTTCCAGTGCGATTTACCCTCGCGACAACGCGCGAGGAGGCATCCCGACTCCGCGTGCCGCCTGCAACCGCATTCTTTTTCCGCGACCTCACTCCCGTCCTGAGCATCTCTCTTTCGTTTTCGTGGACGAGAACAAAGACGGGGCCGGGCATCTATGCAGCTGATCCGTGGGTGCCAATGGGGCTTCGTTTCCCCTCTCCTCGAAAGCGACTTCTCCCCTCCCTTTTGCGTTTGCTTCTGCAGTCTACGCCCGTGTCTGGACACTCCAACTTGTCCATCACTACTGGTAGGCGACTGCTTTCCTTCGGCCTCTCGACAACGCAGGGATCTCGATGCCCCGTGATCCGTCCTCTCGTGTGAACGCTAACCAGCTTTTGCTCACAAGTATTGTCCTGATACAGCCATCTGTGTATAAGGGCGCATATTTATATATATGTCGGCCTAGGGATACATCTCACGGAGGTTATCTGATCTGTACTTGCACGCATATTTCTCAATGAATGTGTTCGTTCATACAATAAGATAAACATATATATATATATATAAATATATATATATATATATCACTGCAGGTATGTAGGCGTAAGGCATCGGCTGCGAATGCGCATTTGAAAAACTTTTGTGTATACGTGTACGCGAATCTGGGGATCGCCCTCTTTGATCTGTTTGTGTTGCGAGTCTCGGTCTTCTCTCTGTTGCTTTCGTTCTCTCCCTGGATTTGTCATTCCTGTCTTCTTTTTTCTCTCTGTCACTCTTCGCTTGGTTTCCCTGTCGCTCCCGCCATGCTTGCAGCCGGCAGCCGGATCGCCCGCCACCCGTGCAGGCTCTTCACTCGCTTCTTCTTCTTCTCCCGTCTCCAGGGTCGGCGCTGGGCACTTGCGTCCTCTTTGCGCCTATCACTGCCTTCGAATTCTCTGCGCTCTCGGCAGCTCCTGCGGAGGCGATTTCCCTTTTCTGCGGAACCGACGAAACGCGCCCAGGAGAGAGAGACACCAACTCGCCTTCTCCCATCGGCGCCTTCTCTTCGAGTTCAGTTCCGGTCTCGGCACTGGACCGGAAGAAGAGAGACGAAGAGTTGGAAAAAAATGTTTGGATGAAGATGCAAGAGGCGTTCCTCGAAGACGAAGACGCACTCGCGTTCAAAGCGATCTTCGAGGCACAAGGTCGGCGCGTTTACGCGCTCATAAAGGTCTTTCTGAATGACAAGTGAGGACCAACTGAGGACACAGTCTCTGTCTTCTCTCGTGTCTCTTTCTTGTTCTCTCTTTCCTCCAGCATCTGCTTCGATCGCTTCTGTCCGTGCGTCTTCCGGGTGTTCCGGTTTTCTTCCTTCGTCTCTTCATTCTTGTCTCTGTTCTTTTCCCGGTGCCTCCTTTTTTCGTTGCCGCTCTTTGTTTTCTCAACAGCCGCTGTTTCCCTCTCTCCTTCGCTGTCCGTGCTTCTCTCACGCCAGGTCGATCTGGAGGAGACACCTCGGCCATCATCTCGCTCCTCTCTTTGTCTTTTTCGTTCTTTTCTTTCTTTCCTTTTCTGCGGTTTTGTAGTCCGGCACAGTTCCGCCTGTTCGAGGAGAGTGTGGCGCCTGCGACAGCTGCTTCGCTTACAGAAGCAAAAGAAGAGAACGACGACGCGGGAAACAGCGAGATGATGGAGTCTGAAGAGATACCAAAGGAAGACAGACGAGAGGAGATCGAGGAGGGACCGGGTGGCCCCTCTCTGGAGGTCAGAACGGCCGAAAGCGACACAAAGCGTCTCACTGCGATATTCGCTCCATCGTCCCTCTGTGTGGTTCACGTCGTCACATACACATTCAGACACATACAAAGACGTGAATACCTTGATACCCACACACATACTTATGCAGTGACTGGAAGCATTGGGATTGCTAGGCAGATGGCGAGAATCGTTGACCCAAATATCGCAGCGACATGCAGGCGGAAATGCCACATCTGCACACATGAACGCATATATATATATATATATATATTGTTGGCAAGCATGCATGTGTATCGTGTGTGATTATAACTCTCTTCCTGCATATACATCTATTCATTTGTATGTATATGTGATGCATCACTGTTTTTGTTGTTCTCGGTGTGTCGATCTATTTTGGTCATGTTCTCCGTGCGCACCTTCAGGCACTGGAGGAGATGGTCAATGCGACGGTGGTGGAGCGTTTCTCCGCGTATCCCGCGAAGCTGTCTCTGGGCCTTCTCGCAGCCCAGATTGAGCACCTCAAGGTAGGCTCCTGGGGAAGGCGCCAGAGCTGAGAAGGACGATTCCTTACGGACTCGCCGCGCCCGTGCGCCTCTCTCCAGAGTCTCGAGAACGAAGGCGGAACAGGATGCACGGCGGGAGGTGTCTTTTGAGCTCAACCTGCGCTTTACCTCCCAGCGCATGCTTTGTACACTCCACACCGCACAAGTCGTTGTGTTCGACACGAACGAAAAGAATGAAAAGTGACTTCCTCCAAAGTGCTTATAATGGAGAGATACGCATGCGGAGGTGTTCCCCAGCATGGCATAATATCCCTATGTAGCTTTATTAAGCGTCTTCTCTTTCCATGCGTATGTAGATGAACATAGTGGTATATATGTAAGTATACCCACATACCAACATATATATATATATATATATATATATAGATAGATCGATAGATTGGTTTGCATGTATGAAGCGGTTGAGAGGCGGGAGAGAGAGCAACAGTCTGGGCGAACCGAGAAGAACTTTTACGAGGAAGGGGGAAGACTGCGAGAGGGGAGGCGTGTTTTCGTCGTGTTTCGTGTCGCTCTCTGCCGCGCGCTTCGTGCCTGTCATTTCCTTTTTTCTGGCCTTTTTGTGTCCCGCTTCTTCCTCCAGTGCGGTGTTGACCGTTACGTCCGGGGCGAGAGCCTGCAGCTGCAAGCAGCCGGCGAAGAGAGAGGCGAGGTGGACGGCATCAGCGACGTGAAGATGGTGAAGAGGGACATTTTGTCGGGAAGGCGCTTTCGAGGCGAGAACGACGGCGAGGGTGAAGGCCTCCCTGCAGTCGACGAGGAAGATGCGGTTGTTGCTTAGAGAAAAACCTGTCGCGACGCATTGAGAGCGGCGACGGCCAATAGTTTCAACGCAAGCGCTGACAGATGGACAGAGCAGTGGCGGAGTGGTCTGCGGAGGACGAGATAGTTTGCGGGGGAGAACAGCGACAGACCGCGGGCGTCTAGACGCCAACGGGGTCAGAATTGTTTCCCGGTTTTCTGGGGTAGACAAGGAGAGCAGGCGAGCGCGATTTCTCAGGGCGAGAATGACGCGCGGGCACGCCGCACCGAGGAGCCTCTTTGAGAAAACCGAGGCACACTGAAGGCGGGTTAGAAAGGCGAGAGAGTGCGGCACGAGAAAACAGAGAAAATGTGTGGGCGGTGGCGGGGCGTGGGAGACCGGACCCGGACCGCGAGAGTTTTGCGGTGTGTTCCGAGGGAGGACTTACCCACGCGCTGAGTATGTTTTCAAACGCGTGGTATGTCAAAATTCGCGTGTTCGCGGATCCGAAACAAGCGCGGCGCGCACTGCTTGAGGCTTCGCCTCACGTTTTGTCGAATCCAAACAGGACCACGGAAGGCAGCGCAAAGGCCTCTCAAGGTGTTTTCACGCTGCTCCGGGAGACAGGTACACTATTCTACGCACAGAAAATAGATAAATTCAGTTGCACTTGGCGCGTCAGGAGAAACATGTTTTGGCCCCAAAGCTTTTCTCGTTCGATTGCGTTCACTAACTCTCCCGTCAAAGGATAAAAAATCCACGCAAGCTGTAGATCTGCATCCACGTCGAGTCGCTCGCATTTGTCTACGCTTCGGTACGTATCGAGAGCGAGGCGAGGCGTGCTACTACACATGCACGTCGCGGACCTGGGTGTATGGAGAATGCTCTGTCTCCGGAGGCGTCGCGCGTGCTCGCTCGGTGGGCGCCTCAGGCTTCTAAACTGTAAGTCTTTTGTAGCTGTGGCACACGGGCGCGAGCGGCGACTGGTCCCCAAACTCTAAAAATCAGATTCCCGCGGCCTGGCGAGCTCCTGTTTGGTCTAGAATGCTCCCAGGAAACTTCACGTTCCAACTGCTCGCGGGGAGACTGCAGAAGAGCGAATGTGGTCTCCGCTTAAGGCGGAAAAGGAGTGGAGAATCGAAGCAGCTCCCACGGGCGCGAGATTGGCGCCGTCCTGCTCTAATGGAGTCAGAGGAGCGGGCGAAGAAACGGGAATAGGAAGCAGTGCAACACGAGCGGTGAAGTCTGGGACACAGTTTTCGATGTGGGCAGTGCCTAGAGACCGGTGGGCTAAAAGACACAAAGCCTGATATGTTGCATGTTCCCAAATGTTTGTGTGGGAATCCCGTAGATACACACATATACATAAGCTCTTCACAGCTGGGCAAATCGATCGGTGTGTGAACCTTGTTTCACCCCAGCAATGCATTGTGTGTTTCGTATTTCACAATGCTGTGGCGTCGTGGTTCTGACGCTCGCGTGCGAACACCTCCCTCCACCGGCTGTTTGGTTTCCGATAACAGGAGCGCGGCAATCTCGCTGCCGCAACTGCAACTTCCCAACCCCGTTCTTGTGACACGGGTCTCTTTCATCCCACGCACGCTGCCACGAATGACCTGCACGCTGTTGAAATGGTTCCTTTCCTTTTCCGCTAGTTCCTACAGCGCCCGGAGAAGCAAAGCTGCCGACTGCGGTGTACGTACACCCCAACCTACGCTACCTCGCTGCCACAAGATTTTCCCTTCGCATGCGGACGAACTGCACACCGGATGCGTCTTCTCCGGCCGGTTTTCCGCGTTTCACTGAATTGACGCCAAGGCCTCATTCGACGAAGAGGTGACAGCCTTGTGCAGGTTGCTTGTGCCCCTGTGGCGGGCGCGGAAGGTTCACCGGATTTTGGGGCTGTTCGAGTCTCGGCCGTGCATGCGGAAACTAGAGGCCGAGTCACCGCCGCGTGCCGCCGCTCGTTTCTTTCGTTTCCTTCTCTGCTCCCTCTTTTTCCTTCTCGATCTGGCCAAAGCGAAGGAAGAGCCCCGAGACCGTTTCGGAACTCAGAACGGAAACTAGGGCTGCCGAGGACGAACCGCCCGCCTTTACTCCTGTGCGCATGCAGTCGGTTGCGGTGTCTCTCTGTGCGGGAGTGCGTGTGCGACTCGGGAAAGCAGTGGAGAGAAAAGCCCGTGGGTCGGGGACGGTTAGGAGCTCCGATGGAAGGCTGAAAAAAGGAACGGTTTTCGTTGGCGCGAATGTCCCGAACAGGATGGACAAGCGCGACGCAGCGAAAGGACGAAAAGCCGGTGTCGCGTTTGTGACAAAGTGACTCCGCGTATACAGACGAAAGAGAAATCACAGGCAGCCAAGACCGAGGGAAGCGAAAGCAGAGAAAGAGAGAGAACGAGAAAGACAGGAATGCCTGAAAGTGTTTTCGCCTTCTTCTCTTTCCCGCCAGCGTTTATGTTCCTGACCCTCACCCCTCTTCCTCTCTGTAGTCTCCCGGGATTATCACCACAAACTCCCTGTACTTTTTTCCACATCAAAATGTCTCCTCTGCTTCCTCTCTCACCTGTGAGGACAAGGGTTTCCCCTTGTTCTCTTCATTCTCTTAACCCACCAGGAAAACCCCAGAGAAACCTGCTACCATATCACTTTTCCCCGACTCTCTGGCGCTACTCCCAGTGCAATCCCTCTGCTTCCTCGACTTTTTCCTCTTCTCCTTCCTCGACTTTTTCGTCTACTCCTTCCTCGACTTTTTCCTCTTCTCCTTCCTCGTCTTTTTCCTCTTCTCCTTCCTCGTCTTTTTCCTCTTCTCCTTCCTCGTCTTTTTCCTCTTCTCCTTCCTCGTCTTTTTCCTCCTCTCCTTCCTCGTCTTTTTCCTCGTCTTTTTCCTCTTTCTCTTCTCCTTCCTCGTCTTTTTCCTCTTTCTCTTCTCCCTTGTCTCTGGGCTTTGGAAGCACTGGATTCTCATCCGTCCTTCACTTGCCGACTGTCTCTTCTCGGGGTCTGGCGGCCTGTCTCTCGAGACGGGGCACAGCTTCTGCTCTTTGCTCTCCGCAGTCCTCGTCTCCCTGCGCCGTCTGTGATTCCTCATGTTCGTCCTCTCCTTCGGCTGGTACAGCTGCCTTCTGCGCCTCGCACTGTTTCAGTGCCTCTTGGCAAGCAGCCTCTCGGTCCGCCGCCCGGGAAAGTGAAGGCGAGAAACCCCTGGCTGTGCAGCGGCGAAGATTCTCAGCGTTAACCCGAGACTCTGTCGACATCCAGTACGTGTAGCCTTGCACTCTCTGGCGGCACGCACTGTGAGACTTCTGCGTGTTCGCCTTCTGTTTCCCCTCCTCTCGCCACTGCTCTGTGACCGTGTCCAGTGCACTTGCACCCCTGCCACGAGTTTTCTGTGCATGCATGTGTCTCTGTAAAGAGACCGAGTTTTCTGTGCATGCATGTGTCTCTGTAAAGAGACCGAGATCTCTTTTCCAAGGAATAGGGCTATATATCGGCACACTTGAGTGCGTGAACAATTGGTAGAGAGCGACGTCGGCCAATGATTTAGACTGGCAAAACGAGGGAGGTAGATAAATGGACTTTAGGCATGCTGCAGGACTCAGGAGACTCAATAAAGGGACCGAGTGAAAACGAAGAGATAGATGAGGAAGATCGATGAAAGAAGGACCAGGGAGACTGGGCAGCCTGCTGTATATTTGTAGCTCTCTTGCGCTGGAGAGTTCTTACGACGGTGGTCAACGCTGTCAAGATCCAGATTCGATTTTCTCTGGGATTGGCGTATCGCTTTTCGGTGACGGAAATGCGTACGCACGAAGGCCCGCCGTGAACCCCATAGTCATCAATACACACGTGTATACTCATATATAAGCGTATGTGCATATGCGTGTATACTGAAAAAAAGACTTGTTGAATTGCACCTATTCATATATGCATATGTGATGTTTCTCAGCAGTCACTCATCTTTTGGTATTTTGTAGACGTTCTTCAGGCCGGCATTCGATCGCCTGGAGGGGTTTCTTCTCTCAGATCTCCCACAAGAGCTGACCAGCAACCCTCAACTCCTGTCAAGTCTCCTCGGACGAGCGGTGAGGCCTTCCATTTTCTTGCTTCTGGGGATACACCCGAGTTCCGTCTTCCCTTCCGTTGTTTTCCTTTTTTCGCCCAGCAGCCTTGCATCTCTTACTCCACACTGCAGCGTCGCTCTTCAGGTCTCTCGCGTGTGTCATCGTGAACGCGTTGTTTCTCACAGTGTGCCACGCAAAAACAGCCCCTCCGTGAGAGGAATCGTACACTGCTAGCCATCGTGGATTGCCTTGCTGCGGACATGCAAACCCATATCTATCTATCTATCTATATAGATAGATAGATAGATGGATAGATAGATAGATGGACATATCGATTGATAGATAGATAGATAGATAGATATGGTAGGCGTCGCCCCTACGCATTGACGCGGTTGTGTGAATTATGAAGAATGACTCATTTGCCTTAGGTCCGTGGGGGAAGAGTTATTTGTGTTCCCTGGTTCCTCCTCCTCTGCATCGGCCTCCCGAACCCGAGGATGAGCCTTGGAGTGTCTCCCTTCTGCGTTGTCTTGTCTCCAGGGCCTTCCCATCCCCCCACCCTTAGACTCCCCTGCTTCCTCCTCTTCATCCTCCTCTCCTTCCTCAGGTTCTTCTCCTTCGTCTTCCATTTTTCTTCAGCGTTCGCGCTTGGGGCGAACTGTCGGGCGTTGCCTAGTTCTTCTTCCGTCCCCCGCGGCGGCTTTCCTCACCGCGGAAGATCGCAAGGCGCTTCAGACGCGACTCGCTGGGACACTTCCCGCGGGGTCGACTGTCACTGCATGCGATCGAAACGATGTCGAAAACCTCATTGAGGAGTACGGTCGAAGCACGAATCGTCAACCGTCCTCAGTCGTGTTTCGTATGCACTCAGGTGCACATGTCGACGTGTCTACGTGTGGATATGTTTACATGTTTTCATGTATATATGCGTGCATATCTGCAAACCTGTGTATGCGCGCACATCTGTACACTTCTTGGCATGTAAGCAAGCGCGTGGAGGGTCTGTTTCCAGTCTCGTGTCTCGCCGGTATCGCTGCGTGCGAACCGGTCTGTGTGTCTGGGTGAAGGGAAGTGGCGGCGGAGACGCACAGAAGCGTATCGTTGAGGAAGTTGGGCAAACCGCTCTCTATGCACAGCGGCACCTATATGCATGCAAACGTGCAAGGCGAGGCATGCGTGCTTCTGTCTCTTGCTTCAGGTTCGAACGTTACTTTTTTCTGACTGAAGATCTGCAGAGACTGGGTGTCCCAAGCAACCTGCGGAAAGTTGTTACGCTCTCCCCTGTACCACCCACCTATGGTCGGAGAGAGGTTCGCGATGTGCTCCGAGAGCACGCGCAGGTTGACGTGGTAAGCGCGCAGAATGGAAAAGGAGCGGACGCTGTTGCACGGACCGCAGACGCAACGCTGAGAAGCGCCAGAAATAGAAGCGCGAAACGCGAGGGGGCGACACAGGAGAGAGATCGTCGGAACACGGCGAGGCGAGAAGGCGGCCAAGCCAGGAGACGAAGGCGGCCAAGCCAGGAAACGCAGGCGGCCAAGCCAGGAAAGGCAGGCGGCGGCGAGCATTTGTACAAAGACGCGCTGAGGTAGACGAGTCGCAATCAGAGACGAAACAGGGAAGCGGCAAAAACGGGAGAGACACTCATCTTCGACAAGCGAGCGAGGAAAACGCCAGAGAGGGGAAAGAAGTTGTGAAGAAAGCCGCAGGCGGTAGACGGAAGGAAAGTGAGACAACGTGCATTCGACTTCTGGTGTATATGCTTCCACAGGACCATCGGGATATCGTTTTCCGATTCCGGAAGGATGGCGTTCAAGGCGATACCTGCTACGTCCTCTGTCGCACAGAACGCGATGCTGGCGTCGTCCTCTCCAAGATCCAAGAGACGGCTGTCCCCAATCGCGTTCACTACGGCCAACTCTTTGGGTGTTCGTTTCTTTGGGCCAGTAAGGATGATGCATGCAGGTGTGTATTTGGTGATATAGGTCTGAGGAAGATGAACTTACGAAACATTATTCCTGCCCTCTGTCTATCTCGGTCTGTGGGACCTCGTTCCTTTTTGCGGACTCCCACATTCTCTCTCCTGTCCGCTCTTTTTAGCTGCACTTGGGCATGCAGGTTGTTCCACAAACAAACACTCGGTTCATATATATATATATATATATATATATATATAGGTATCGCTGTTTGTATGTGGGGTCCTTGAAAACAGACGAAGCCCTACGTGTGTACATCTCTGTATACGTGGATTGTGTATTTCTTCCCCGCGTTTCCGCCGTGTCTCGGTCTCGCCTTGGTTTCTACGTTCTCTGGTTCATGTTTGGATGCTCTTTCTCGCAGGCCGATCGGCTCTCTTTCTCTGCGATTCTCAACTCGATTACCTCCCTGGGAGAAGCCCGTTCCAGGTCGGTTTGTCTGCATGCACGCATCTTGCCCCATTCGTTTTTGGTCTGTCGTCGCCTTCGTCCCTTGACCCGTTTCGACTGTCCGCGCCCACGCTGTTTGCGGCTCTCTTCCTTCTCACCAGCCCGGTTTCCTCTGTTTCCGGCGCCACCTCGCCTCCGTTGCCCGCATGCACTCTTTTTGCGTTCTCTCATCTCTCTCCCCTTTCCGGCGTATTCAACACGGTGTATCAGAAGACCCGCTGCGGCGCCCTCTGCTGCTCCGTCTGCGTTTTCCCCCGAAGTGTTTTCGGCCCTCCCGGGTTGCCACACGCCAGGGTTCCCTCTCGTGTCCGACTCTGACAGTTCACACCCCAGCAGTGCTTGAGCTGATTCGCGCTAGGTTTTCGGAAATCATGACCGCCTTGTTCGTTGCCGCTCAAACCGTTCCGGGTTCTGCCGTGGTGTTCCCAGGTGTTCACAACAGGGTGGGAAGGCGACGTGAGCGAGGAGGAGTTTGCAAACCTGGCTTACCAGCTTCGCCTCTTCCCGAAGGCGGTCCGAAAGTTTGCGCATCCTGGCGGCGAGGACGTTAGTTCCTTCTTTCTGGAATTTCATCGCATGCGAGATGCGAAGTTGACGATGGTACGCAGTCTTCCGCCCCGCTTGAAGGCGGCCGGAAACCGAAAGGAAAAGAGAGGGACACACGTCGCGGGAAGAACTGAGCAGCAAGGAACGTAGGAAGGAGGACGGAAAGTGAGGCGGAACCCGCGAATGTCCGGGAGTTAGCGGACGAGAAGGTGGGGGGTCTCGTGATCCGTTTGCTTGCCTTTCCGGTCTTTCCTGCTTCAGAGTCGGCTGCAGTTGCTCCGGAGACGGTGGCGGATTGGAGCCAACACGCCGTTCTTCGGCTTCCTTCGCATGGTAGGGCACGCGATGGGTTTGCACTGAAGGCGAGCGCAGGCAACTTCAGGCGCGCAGCTCGGCAGCATCCGCAGCAAGCTGGGACAAGCAAAGAGAGGGATATCGGGGTGTGCGTCGTCCGCGCGTTTGCCTGTCCTCCGCTCCTCGACGTTTTCGCGTCGCCTGTGAGTTTCCGTGCGCTGACTCGGCTGCCTTTCTGCGTCTAAACTGTGCCAGGCGGACCTCCGATTCGAGGACGACGCAAAGTTCGCCGACGAGGACTCCGCTGCAGACTCCGACTTGGATGAACCAATCGACTACTAGGTCTCGGCTGCGGAGCGAAAGCCGGAGACTGTCGATGCGGAGGAAAGATCTTTGCCGGGGCGGCTCTCGTCTGGGCGGTTTCGCCGTCTCTTCGCGCGGCTTTTCTGCGGGCTGTTGAAAATATGCAACTTGTGCGTCCTGGTGGTTGCGCTGTGTCTCAAGCATCCTCAGACGCCTCTGAGCATCTTGCCGCGCCGGCTTCCGCCTGCTTCGCTTCCATTCTGTTTCCGCCGAATACCCGCGCGTCTTCCCAAACCTTCGTCCACTCTCTCTGGACGCGCCTCGCCGCTGCACGCCGTTTTTCTTCCTGGCAACTCCTCGCTCTTTTGTAGATGCGCGCCGGTCTCCGTACTCAGTTTGTCGTCGTCTCGGTGGGATGACCCCGTCCCGTGGGCTGTTCGTAATTCCCCGCATGGGAGCTACGCCAGTTCACGGCTTGCTGCCTTTTCCCCGGAGGTTTCCTCTCTCTGCCGTGTCTTCTTCCGTGTAAGGGAGCCCTTTGTGGGCTTTCCGCTGTTTCTCAAGACCGTCCTTTCCGTTCGTCCTTCCTAGTTTTTTCGCTTGTTTGTCGCGGGGCCTGCTGTCCAGTAATCCACTTCTCTCGATTTTTGAGGTTCTCTGCGAGTCCGCGGAGTGCTTACCGCGTCTCTGCGTTAGCGTCACGCGCTTTTGCTCCGTTTTGAGGCGCGTTTCCATTTTCAATTTTTTTCGCAAAAGCGGAGCGGCATCGCAGAAGCCCCTGCCATTTCCTCAGCGCAAGGCACAGGAGCGCCGGCGCGTTTTTTTTCGCCTTTCAGCACACATTCGACATGGTACGGGGTTATCTCGGCGTGAAGTCTTCTCACAGCTCGGTACTGTGCCTCAGTATGGGTGTACTTCTTTTCTCGAATGCCTATGCGCTTGGAGCACGAGGCGCTGCTTCCCCTCTTTCTTCGACTTCTGTCTCTCTTCCAGGTCGGGTGTTTGTCACAGGCCTTATTGTCGCACGCGCTTGCGCTCTTCTGCTCCGTTAATAATATAGCGTGGAGACCCAGACAGCGCATGCCGTGGCAACGGCAAGCATCCTGACACATGATCTTGCAATGCCGCAGCCAAGGCCGAGCTTTCTTTCTCCACCCAATGTGTGTCGATGGAGGGGGCTGTTGCATCGTGGGAAAATCACAGAGACATGAGTGCCTGCTAGACTGGGACTGCAAAACCACAGGAGCAGGGAATGTAGCCGTGTGTTCCTTTTCTTCCTAGTCCTCATCTCACAGCTCTTCCTGGCTCCAGATATGGGATCTTTCTGTAGTGAGTTGCAGCGCCAATACGAAGAGTACAGGGGCGCGACGTCGAAAACGGTCGGATCGACGCCGTTCAATTGTTTTAGAACCACGTTTCCCTCGGGGGCGCTTAGTGCCTCACTGAGCATCATGAAACACATTCTGTGGTGTGCAGCAGTATCGGCACGCGAATGTTCCCGGTAGACAAGAACATCGGGTTGCCACAGACTCTTCCACGGCTTCCAGCAGCTCTGTTTCTTTGTATGTACACTTCAGGGTCTCAGGGACGCCCAAACGCTACTGTCATCTCCATACTTTTGCGATTCTAGATTCGCCGCAATTCCACGCGGGATGACGTGCTTGGCGTAGTAAGCGTCAACAACTGTCGCCCTATGCCTCAGCGCAGTCTGCGGCGAAAAACACGATGCTTGTTTGGGGTCACCCTGGAACACCACAACCTAGACAATAACGGTGTGTATGCATGTTTAGCCAGCAGGCAATTCCACGGAAACAGCTGCAAGACCACGACACAGGAAATTTCCTACGTGGCGGCGGTTGTTCAACAGTGTCTGCTCTCTCCAGAGATGTGAGCGGTGGCAGGGCGCGCTTTCGTGTTATGTCAACCAGGTTAAACGGTTCGATTGTGCGTTTCTTGTTTGCCTTCTGCCGGTATAGTCGCCTTGGGACGGTCGCTTGAAGGCTGTTAGCTGCGATTGACCATATTTTCTGCTCGCCATGGAAACCTCCGCTTAGGGGATCAGGTGTTGCCCGGTTTCTCGGTGCATTCCATTCGCAAAGGTAGCTGTAGAGTCGGCATACATCATTCGGAAGCCTCGCCGTTTGTCCCCACGGCACTGTTTTGCGTAGCTGTATCTGTTCCTGTCTCGTCATGCTCGATGAAACATTTAGGTCGACTGTCCACGATTCCACTCATATCTACGTCCGGGGTGCATCTTGCGTTTCACTAAGCTTACCGAAGGCACTTTTGCAAACCGTACGGTAAAAGTGCGTTGTTTCGGCTGTGGGCACATCCTCAGTGACAGTACGAAGGCGGTCCACAGTGCCGGAGTGTGACAGGGGCTACCCTATCGCTCGTTAAATTTTCAGGGAAGCCATCAATTCCCGTGTGGAGTACGCTGCTCTGTTTCTCTTCCGCGCAAGCTGTGCGACGTGCTTAAATTAAACGTAAGCCGGGAGCGGAGGAGAGGGCGTGTGCCGAGCAGCCTGGTCACGCAAGTCCGCTTGCCTGCACTGTGGAGGCAAAAAGCTCGGAAACTGCGTCTCCCAACTGTCACTCACTGCTCCCCTAAAGAAACATCTCGCAAAACCAGCAGCGTAAGAGCAACTGTTTTGCACTGTGTGTGCATTTCAGCAGCGCACATGACGTCTCTCTGTCCATTCCGCCTCCAGACGGGAGACGAAGCACGAACTTCCGGCCTCAGCGACCGGGAACGTTCCATCTGAGATGGCCTTTCTGGCACTACACACGTTTTCGCTCTTCCCCGTATTGCGCTTCTGTCTGCCCACAACGTCAATGAGGCACCCTGATCCGCCTGAAGCGGTTTTCGAGGATGCCTTTTGTTGCGGAAACGCAAAACAAAGCTTCAAGCCGGAGACTCGAGGGAAGAAAGGCGAGAGCACAACAGACAACACCGCTTCCTCTGCCCCGAAAAAAGCGACCAACCCCCCTTGGCAAGGACCCATCGCGTCAGTGCAAGGTGCGTCTTTGCCCCGTGCCCTGAGCGCAAAGGACAAAAGATGCGCGCAAGATTCTGCCGTCTCAAAGTGAGTGATCGCCTGGCCCCGCCGTCCAGTAGGACAGCGCAGAGAGTAAGGGGGAGAGGATCGTGTGTGAATCTGGCGCGGGCACAGCCGACGACAAGAAGCGGAAAAAAGGAGACGGACGGCCGCAGAAAAACTGGACGTCACCGAGCTCCCCCTTTTTTGATGCTATGTGTGTCCCCGGAAGGGTGAGGGGGAGAGGGGCCATCCACCCGGATCTGACGACGCTTTGCACGAGAGACGCCAGATTTGAGAGAGACGTCACCGGGCGCACTTCGTCCTTTTCGCCCGGAACGCATGCTGCGTCCGCCGCTCTTGAGCTATCATCGGTGAAAAAGTCTGAACTCTCCATTCTGTCACAGCGTCGTTTTTTCTGCACTTTCGCCAGCCTGCCTTTGTGTTTCCGTCGATATCTTTTCCTGCCCATGTTCCTCGACTGCGCGCCGCAAAAAGAGGGTCACGTCCGACCCGGGAACGCTGCGAGGCTCTCGTCACTTTTGGTGTGCTTGCGGGGTGCTTTCGTTTGCGGGCAAGGGCGATCTTGGGGCGAGTCACCTCCCTGGCGCGTCCGTTCGCGTCACACATTCCGTTTGGCAACTGGAATGCAGCCTCTGCTTCGGCCGTGCAGTCGAACACGCAGGATGTACAGGTTCACTGGTATCCGGTTGTCTCGCGCAGAAAACCCAAATCGGTGTGTTTCGCGAGGCACCAGTCGCCAGTGGGGGGGTGTATGTACACCGCGACCGTCACCCTACACGCGCCCCGGGGTTGCCTTGGAGACAAAACGTGCCATCCTTTCGTATGGGCTGCCCTGGGTTTCGTCCTTCTATTCAAAGCCTTGGTGGTACAACAGGAGTTTTTCAGCCACGTGTTAACTGGAAAGCCGTGGCTTTTGTTCGTCTCGCCGGAAGTTTTCAAGAGGCGAGTGTTGGTAAGCATTTGCCGGAACGGTGGTACAGTCTCATGAACGTTCTTGAGGGTCGCAGCGGCTACTGTTTCCGGTTTCAGTTGTTGCTCTGGGAATGCCGAGCAGCACAGTAACAAGGGAATTTACACAGTGTTCTTTTCCGTATTTACGGTATTTTGGCAAACTGAACTGAAGCGCGGGTATTTGTGGTTTTTCGGTCTCCACACCCGGCAACCGAGGCATACACTCCGTGCCTTGCGGTCATTTCGTATTCTGTGCCGTTTGCCGTTGTCACAGTTCCTCTCCCCCCGCCTGTATCTGTAAAAAATCGAACAGGCGTTTTCCGGGATATATTTGGTGAATGACTCGCGTTTCCTTCGAGGGAGTAAGGTTTCATGTCAACTGCCTACATTTCCCTTGTCTACGTACAGAACGCGTCGTGCATGGGTTTCTTGTCTCAAAGTTCGGGGGCAAGTGATCCTCGTTTACGTGGAAATCACGTGATTGTCGGCAACGCTTTTCCGTGTGTCGTGCCGACGGTCCCCTTGCCGATAACGGTGGCCGGAAAGGACTGTTGCGCAGACGGTTTTTTTCTGCGTCTTCCTCTCTGCGCCAATGTGAAGCAAGTGCTGCCTCGCTCTTCCGGATCCCATCTGGAGTTTGCGAGGTCGCTGTCTAGCCCCTCATTTTTATTGTTCCTCCACCTTTTTCGCGAGAATGCCGCTATCCCACAGCTTTCACCGTGTACAGAAGAGATCCGTTTTTTCGTCTTCCGTCTTGAACGACTGCTTGCCGTCTCCAGCCCTACGGTGCCATGACAGAGACATCCCTGGGGCTCACACGTCCCCGGCTTCTCCCCAAGCCTCGCCCCACGCCATGAGCATGGAGTTGGTTCGCCAGTCTTCTCTCGTGCCTCCTCTTGCATCTTCTCATCAGTGTGCTGCCGCGCCCCATGTCTCCTCGGCGGCGGTCGCCGGGGGGGCGCTCGCACCCGGCTTTTTCCCGACTGCTTCCTCTGGTGTGGTTCATCCCTCCTCGTCTCTTCTTCTCTCTTCCGCCCCTCCGCCGATGCAATACAATGCCTTCCACTTCTCTGCGGCGGTGCCAGGCCAGCAAGCCGTGTGTCAGTCGTCTGCAACCTCAAGTTGGGGACCGGGAGCTCCTGGGGCGGTCGCGACGCACGGCTCGTCTCAGCTTTCCGGCGCTCCCTTCCTCCCGGTCTTCCTCCCTTCTGCAAACGCTCCCCTCTATGTGTCTGCTGATTCCAGTGGGAATGTGCTCTCTGCGGCAGCCGTCCCCGTCTGTGTGAGCTCGTCCATCGACGGCTTAGAAACGGGCCGAGGCATCAGTCAAGGCGACGGCCAAAGGGGCGCAGCACCCACTGGGTCGCCTCTTGCCGGGAGAGACGATGCGGCCTTGGTCGGCCTCGATCAAGGAGCCGGGGGTGGCGCGTGTGTGTTTGTTCTTTTTCTTCTCTCGCCCTCGGTCTATTCGCTGCTTCCCCAGCAACAACAGCACGTTGCGACTGCTGCCGTGTATGAACACATGGTGAGGGGAGTGGTCCCCTATGGGCTTCAGTCATCTGAGCAGGCGTACTGGACGCTGGCGTCTTCTCGGAATCTACACCCGGCTCTGTGTGGGGTGCCTCCGTCCCCGACCCCCCTTCTCGCGCAAGACGCTGCTGCCTCGATCTCCCAAGACCCTGCTTCGGAGGCGCCTTGTGTCGACTCCTCTCAGGACGGCGAGGGAGCGGCCGACGGCGCGAGCGAACCCGCCTTGAGCTCCCAGATCCCCCTGGCTCCTGCAGTGCCGTGCCGTCCTTCACTGGGGAAACACGCGGAAGAACGAGGAGAGTGGTGCGATCAAGGCGACAGCGAGACGGTGCAAGGTCAAGAGCGCGACAGTCCAAATGCCCAGAAGCGACGCCGGGGGGGGCCTGGAGATGCAGTGACGCCGACAGGTGAAGGCCGCGAAGGGGCGAGAGCAGCCGCACACGGACACGAAGAGGCGAGAGCGACAACTCCCAATGTGGAGCCGGCTCCTGCGTCTTCGAGCGACTGCTCTTGCGCCGCCTCTGTCCGCGCCAGTGGGTCTCCGCGGACGCGTGTGGCGACGGCGAACGCAGTGGTGGCAAAGCCAGATGGAGTCGACGCGGATCGGAAAGGCGAGGACCTAAACAGGGATGCCTGCGGCGAGGTTGGCTGTTCATGTCAAGAAGCTGCACCAAACCCTTGCGGGGCTGACCCTGGAGGCGAACTGCTGGGCGTGCCTCGGAGTCCGTGGCCACAGAACGCATTGAATCAGGAGGCAGCGGTAGTCTGTGCCTCGACCTCTGGGGCACTGCCCAGCGAACGGGGGATCCAAGACGGGCGGACCCGCCTCGGGAAGGACCAGGAGGGAAGCGGTGGGACACAGGTATCTGCCAAGTCGTTCATACAGAGGAAAAGAGGCAGTCTGCGGGGGCTGCCTCCACCGCAACGTGGCGCACGCCTCGGAGGGCCGGGCCAGCCTTTCAGCTTCGAGGGCTTGGATTCGTCTCTGCCTGCTCCATCTCTCTCCCGCGGGGTCCCAACACCCCCATTTCCGCACCCCCCGCCAGAGACGGATGCGTCTTTCCCCTCGTGTTCCGGTCCTCCGGCCACGCCGCTCCAGGCTCAAACGGGCGCGCGGTTCAACTCGGGAGTGTCTCCGAACGCCGCGACCCCGGCTCGGCCACGGGCCTCCTATTTCCCCAACTTCCCCGCGCCGTTCCGCCCACATGTCCAACCGACAGCAGGGGTCTCTGCCAATTTGGGCAGCGCGCCCTACCCCGTCTGTGGGCCAGTGGCCGCCGGCGCCGCAGTCCCCGTCTCGTCGGAGCCGTTTCTGGCCCAGGCAGCTGGGGTCGCCGAAGCGGGCGCTTTGCGCCTTGCTCAGGGGTCAGTCGCGCCCTCGCCTGGTGGGGCCTGTTCCGGGGAGGTGTGTACCGAGGTGGGGGCCGGGGGCAAGGCAGGGGCGACACACGGCGCAAACGGCAGGTCGGCGACAGATGTCTCCGGGGCCCGAATCCTAGACAGCGGCGTGGAGGCTGTCAATGAGGCGTGCCCGCACGCGCTTCCCCCTCCGATGTCCCACCTGCGCGACTCAGGCGTCGACGCCGTGTCCGACGCCTCGGCTTCCTCGTCCACAGGTTCGCGTGCGGGGCCTCTGCGGTCCGTGCGTGAGGCTCGGACGCCGTCCATTCATGGCGCCTCCTCCGGCAGTGCCTGGAGCGCCAGGCAGCGAGGCATCTTGTCTTACTTCGGCATAGGTCCTTCGGAAGCCCCACAGCTGGCGGCGACGGGGAGACACAGTCCTCAGTGGGGCGCGGAGACGCTACCGCCTGGGTCTGTGAGCGGATTCGGTGGCGAGGGAGGTAAGGCAAACCGCGAGCGAGGCCGACGCAGCTGCGGCAAAGTGAACAGAAGAGACAGAGAGTCTGTATGGCCTCTCGGGAGAGGCCCCCGAAGTCAAGAGACGCTGGCGCCTCTCTCTGCCGTTCCAGGGCGACGCAGTGCAGACCCCAGCGGGATTCGTAGGCGCGTGGCCAGCGTCTCCCTGGGGGCAAACCTCGCGGCTGGACCGGGGCGCGAGCGCGCCAGGTTCTGGTCCGCACACGGGAAGGAGTCTCTGAGGGAGCGGCGGAGGCTCCAGAATTGGCGAGAGGTCCAGCGATCGGTGTCGGTTACCCCAGGAAACCTCAAATCACCGGAGGAACGTGCGGACGCGTGGATGGACAGGGGCGCGCCGGATCTGCCGGGCGGGCTCCAGGAGCACTCCCGAAGAGCGACGAGGCCGAAACGGAGAACCGAGGGCCAGGTGAACGGCGAGCAGCCCTGGAGAGCGCTGGGGCACGGCTCAGAGGAGGCACGAGAACAGGTGGAGGAAGGGCGGCTATGGTGCGGTCCAGAGAACCGAACTTGGGAAGGACGTGGCCCCGAAGGCCCAACAGAGCGAGACCGATGGCGAGGTTCTGACCGCGAACGTGCGGGCCGACTTTCGCTCGACGTTTCTGGCTGTCCAGCGCCTCCGCTTTTCGTGCCGCCAAGCATGCTCGCTCCAGGCCAGAGACAGGCGCGGGTCTCCGAGACTCGGGAGATCCCGAGAGAGCCCATAGGGAACGGAAACGCGTTTCCTCTCTGGAGTCCGGTTCCGGATCCCCCGCAGGTGCCTTCGGCCTCGGCTTACGGCGACGTGAGTCAGCTGCAGCGTGGCGGCGAAGTGAAAGAGAAGAAGACTTCCAAGAGAAACCATCGCAGCCGCGGGTGGGCCGTTCCCGTGTCCCCCTGTGCGGCGAGGTCCCCGCTTCTCTCGGCTCCGCCTCCGCGCCTTCGTCACCGGGTGCCTGCTGGCCCACCCCTCCCAGCAGGGGCGTATCCGCCGTCGGGTCGGCCACTCTCTCTTCCCTGCTTCGGCTTGGTCCCTGTGCAGCCTCCTCCTCCGCTACCTGCGCCGCCTGCCTACGCGCCTTCGGCGCAGATGAACGCACAGCCCCCGATGCCCCCAGTCTCTCCTCGGGTCGTGTGGCCGTCCTCCCCCTTCCCCAGGAGGCCTGTCTCTTTGGCTGCGTTTTCGCCTGTTGCAGCCGGACACTCAGAACGCGCCCAGACGCCTGCGTCGAGGCGAGATGACGGGTGCGTCGCATGCAGTTTGGTTCACTATCCGCCGCTTCCTCTTGCCTGCATGCCGGTAGGCGCCGAGGGAAGCGGGGAGGAGCGCCGCAGCGGCCTCCGACCGCGCCAGGGGCTGCGGAAAGGCGAGCCTCAAGACTCCAGGAGACGGCGAGAGGCTCCAGTCCCGGCAGAGGCCGAGCCGAACCTGCGCTGGTGTTCTTACGGGTCGGAGGCCGGAGGAGTTTCACCCTCCGGGGCGGTCGCCTCGCGCGAACGCCTCCAGAAGCAGGAAAAGGACGCCGCGAGGGTCGAGCGAAGCTTCTTCCTCGTCGACAGAGACGAGCGAAACGCTCTTTGTCCGGTGCCGCCTCGCCGCAGTACGAGCTCCACACGTCTCTCTGCCGATTCGGCGCCAGGACCCGGTGTGGCGGAAGGCGAAGGCCTACTCTGGCCTGGAGGCATGCGACACTCAACCTTCTGCGTGCAGAGAGACGGCGAGGCGGCTGGTACGCGGATGCATGCAGGGGACAGCGAGGGTCGGCAGGAGGGAAAAGCACTCGGGCCTGAAAGACAGACTGCGGGATGGAGGCTCCCAGCACTGGGGCCAATGCCGCCGTGGGTCCGGCCCGCAGACCTGGATGTCGAGAGGAGGCGAGGCAAGGCGCAGGCGGGAAGACTTGTCAGCGAAGGGAGACTCTCGGCGGGTTCATCCAACGGGCCGAGCGCAGTTGAGGCGCCGCGTATCCCAGACAGGCGCGGCGACCGCGATAGAGGCGCGAGAACGTACCAAACGAGCGGGCAAAGCGACAGGCAGTCGACGCAGGGCGATGTCCCTTCGCCTCTGCCGCAGACAGAGCGTGAGGTGTATGTACGGCCAGTCGGGCTTCCGACAACGGAAGGGCCGTGCCTGGGGTCTTTCGGCGCCGAGCACGGGGCAAAAGGCGGGCGGGGTAGGCGAGGCCGTGGCGAACGGGTAGAGGGGAAGAGCGGGAACGCGTTTGGAAGTGCATGCACATATGCGGAGCCCACGCACGTGGAAGGCAAGGCGGTGAGGGCGTGTCCGGGAACGGGAGTCGCGATCGCAGCTCAGGAGTACGCTCCGGGGAGAGACGGAAGACAAGACGATAGAGGCGAGACGCAGCGAAGTGGATGCGCGAAAGTTTCGAGGCGGGTTGACGAACGGATGCACCACGCGTGTAGTCGCGTCGAGACGAACGAAGGCACCTATCGCCTGCAGGGGCGTCAGCAGAACGACGTGGACCCCGGCTCGCGCAAGGGGAACGAGGTCTGTGGTGCGGTTGCACGAGGAGCGAGAAGACACAAGCGCACGTCGTTTCCGAGGCTCTCGCATTCGTGCGCTCCTGTCCTTTCATCTTCGTTAGCTTCCCCGTTCTCCGTTTCGTTGACGTCGATGACCCCCTCGGAGTCTCTCACCTCCTGCGCGCTTTCGCCGTCTTCCTCCTCTGGATCCTTCTACACGAGTCCGTCGATCTCCTCGTTTTCCACAGTGTCCTCGGCGTCTTCTATCTACCCGTGCGCCGCCAATGGTGGCTTCCCCGCGACTTCGTGGTCCACACCTGTCTCTTCGCCTTGCTCTGCAGTCTCCGGGCGCGGAGGGACACAAGTTCAGAGCGAGGAGACGCCGTTCGTGCGTGCCCACGTCGATGCGACTCATCTCAAAAACTTCTCGCCGCGTCTGCCCAGCCGGCCGAGGCCGAGTGTCCCTTTTCTCCCACTCTCTGCTCCGCCGTATTCTCTCCAGGGTGCGCCTGTCGAACCGTCGGCTCTGTTCTCGCGTCCGCATGCGTTTTCTGGGAACGCCATAGCGAGGAGGCACACGGGCAGTGAGGGAGACCGACGAGGCGCCGGAGAGGCAGAACGAGTCAACGGCAGGTTGGAGGTGGAACCCCGAACCTGTTTCTTCTCGTATGCACACAAGGGACGAGGCCGTCGGCGAGAGCACAAGTCGAGAGACGAGGAGGCAAAGGCTGTCGACAACACACTGGCAACCATTCTTGAGGGCAGTCGAGTGCTTGAAATGCGCCGGAGGCCGGTGAGGCACTAACGCGTGCCAGGCGTACAAACTCGCTGTCAGACATATACATGGAAATATACATGTCCCTTTTGTTGAGTTGATGTGAGTAGATTTGTGCCGAGCTGTCTCTTGCTTTTCGTCGCAAAACTGGCGAGAGACGGCCGGGAGGAAACTGGGCCTCCACTGGGGCCACATCTCTCCCTGGAGAGAAAGGCTTATTATCTCGCGTGTGCATGGGCACGTCCCCCTCGCGTCGATGAACGTTCATCCGTGTATGTCTGGACGGGTTCGCCTTTCCTGTTTTGTTGGTGTGTAGATCCAGGAGGGACGCCAGCCACTCCTGGTCGTGGCAATGTAGGTTGGCGCTGCCTGACAAAGGGGAAGAAGAGGCCAAGAAAACAAAGAGTTGTGATGTTTTCTCCAGACTGCGCGTTCACGCACAGCGGCACACGTGAGTGGCAGAGCGCGAGGCATTGCAAGTGGAAGAAGAGGGACGATCGCGAGGGAAGCGCAGGCAAACGGATAGAGAGAGAAAGAGTAAAAGACGAGGTCTGCATGCGGACAAGCCGTGGAAGAGCGTATCTGTTTTTGGTTGGGTGTATCCAACACGCGACTAGGTCTTGTCAATGGCAGAAAGGGATCCTCACAAAATCGCTTTTTTGCGTGCTTAAGGTTCAGTCGCCCTTTCTGCTGCCTTTCGCAGTAAAGGTTAGATCTGGTTTCCATCGGAGAAATGTGTCCCATCTTTGTCTCTTGAGGCGGCTTATGAGGTGTCTCACGCGCGACCGCTTCGCTGCAGACCTCTGAGTTTCTGCAGTGGGAAATTTCCAGTCATCATCGAGGAAAGTTTTCGTGTCCACGCACATCTGCGGTTGTGGCTTCGTGCTTCGATCGGCCTGTCCTGGTTTATTTCAAAGGGGTGTGGGCCAGCTCGTCTCGCCGCTGTCCAGTTTGCTGTGCTTCACACAGACTCGCCCGTTCGGGGGAGTCATCCGGCAAAGCGGCCTGCCTGAGTCTCCACATCGACTGAACGGGAATGCATGCGTTCTCGTCCCCACGTTTTCAAAAAATGCGCTCCCAAAACGGTCTGGGTGACTCTCACCTAGCAACAACGAAACAGTCGACACCTCACGTCTCCAGCACATGCATCCACGCGTTTACGCGTGTATATATATATATATATATATGTACATGTAGCGAGAATGTTATGTGTATAGATACAGGCAAGCGTATAGATATAGATCCGGATGCATCTATATCTGTACATTTGCTGTTTCTGATGCAGACGGTCACATGAAAGAAGAGGCAGAGACTGTGAGAGGGGCCGATGGCATTTACAATTGCGGAGACCTCGTAACGCGAATGCCAGACGCCCCCTCCAGTTGTGCATCTGCAGACTCAGAGCCGCGGAGACGATTTGTTGTATCATCGGACATCGAACGAACACAGCACGTTTTCTACGTCGCAACCAAGTCGAAGTGTTTTAGTAGAGTCTTTGGGTCCGATACTAAGTACGCGGTGAGCGACATAGATACAAGGAGCTTGACGGCCAGTAGTATATGTATATAAACGACAAGGACATTACGGTTTTAAATCGGTCCGTACAGAATGTCAAACCTGACACTAAATCGTGAGGTACGTAGTAAGGGTTGACCTGTGCGTTGGCTCCAATGCCCCCCAAAAATAAGAAACAACGGAGCTGTAGATGAATGCTAAATCTGGGTTTATCTCCAATGACACTGAATAACATATCAATGTTCCTTCCGCCACTTCTAGTAGGCCGCGAGCTGTGAAAGCAACCCCTCCTTCATGATGAGGAGGCCCATCAGCATAGAACCGCAGTTCGACGTGGAGTTCCTCTTCCTGGGCTAGAAAAAAAACCGACGAGTATGTGTGTGTGTGTGGACTTCTAGACGGCATTTGATTCGCCACAGGTAAACGTCAGGCGAGTGTCGCATCTTGAATACCTCCTAGGTCTCAAGCACAAAACCCTCATCATGTGCACTATGTGAGAAGTCCAGAAAGAATTCCGTGTTACACATTACAAAATGCGATTAATAGGTTTATACAATCGACCTATTTCTGTGGACTGGCAGAGCGACTCCCAGGTGTACGTACAACCACCGACAGTCGGATGACGTTCTGTTTGTTTCCGTTTCTCGCGTGTTCGCCACTGTGAAACACTTCTCCAGGCCCCCGACTGTCGCGAATGTAAGCAGTGTTCGACATCAGCGCCAATGAGGCAGGCAGACACTGAAATTTTCTCTGGCAAGCTGGTACGCTTCGCTTTCACAGTGCGTGGTCTGTAGGGGAAGGGAACTGTTCTGCCACCCTGCAAGTCCCTTCTAGCTTTCCGTTGCGGTCGAAAAAAAAGGCTTCTGCATCAGTTGCTCGGAGGCTCTCTGTGAGTTCACTGAGGAGACGAGAGGGCTCAATGAGCAGGCTAGAAAGACAAGCGGCGCAAGCGGAAGTTCCGCGAAGCGACACTTGAAGAATCGCTACACGATATTCGGACGAGAGAAGTAACAGGAGACAAAGAAGCTGGAAAAGAAGAGTCAGAGGAAGGGTGGGGACACGGACAAGAATGTTTAGAAACAGACGACATGGATGAGACTGTGGCACGAAGAACCAGAAGAGTGGAATTTCCTTGGAGGCTCAGCGACTCCGCATGCTCCATGTCGATGTTGCTCTTTTTTCTGTTCTGCCGCGGGTTTTTCCGCGAACGCTTGCGCCACGTCACCTGCGCCGTGCTGCCGTTCCTTCCGCTCGTTTAGCGGCTTTTGTTCCGTGCTTTTTGTCGAATTTTTTGCCACTTTCCCCTCTTTCCTGAATCCCAGTTTTTCTTCTGTCCCCTTTCTGCCCTGACGAAGAAGCCGTGGCGATTCTAAAAGGTCGGGAGAGTCGACGACGAAAGACATCGAAACGTGTCGCAGGCAACGGGGAAAATCGGAAGAAAAAAGCGCAGTATTCCCACCTCCTGCTCTGAGGCGAGCGATCCTCCGGCTCCCTCTTGTTGTTTTCGAAGAAGAGGGAAAGACGCAAGCTTTTCGTGTTTCTCTTTTTAAGTCTTTTCTGTTGCTGCACTGCGCCGAGCACTTTGTTGAGGGGGAATGCCAGGAATTGCCATTCTGCCGCGAGCTTGTGAACGAGCAAAGACGCGCGGCCGTGCCGGTCTCGCGCTGTAGCTGCGCCTCTCTCCGCTTCCGTTCACTTTTCTCTCCCTTCTCTCTCCCTTTGCATCACCCCTTGTTCCATGGATTGCCGTACGGTTGTGCGTTTTCTCCGCGCCAGGCGCTGCCGGATGTACGCTGCACGAGCGGTGCTCCGATTTGAAACGCGAAGAAAGGGTGGAGAGCATCATGCATAGTGTTCGCGCTGCGTTTCCCGCGTTGGGTTTGACAAAGATCTCTTCTTCTCTCCCCGCCACTCGTTGCTTTCCGCCCCCCTTCTTTCCATGTGTGCACACCTCGCGTTCTTCTTGACTGGTGGTCTGTTGTCTTTCCTCCTCTTCTTCCTCTTCTCTCAGCTTACCCTCTACGTCTCCGGTTACATCAGAGGAGTTGCAAAGCGACGGAGGACACAAAGGACAGGCGCCTGGCTCAGAGGCGCTATCGCAAGGAGGAGGGGTACATCTCCCTCGTCTTCCTCTTCCTCGTCTTCCTCTCCCTCGTCTTCCTCAGGGTTCTGTTCTTCTGTCTTCCATCTCTTTCTTGGCGTGCCTTGCCGCGTTGGCTGTGTGAGGCGTCTCGTTGTCTCTCTGGAAGCAGTCACTGCTTCCCGCTATCCCGCGCCTTTGTTTCCTCGTTTTCCCGAGTTCCGCTCCTGGTTGATCGGCCTCTCTCTCGAGATGGGATCGAAGAAAAAAAACACGCGCGGTCGGCAGGCGGTTCGCGGAAAGTCCGCGAAGGAGAGGCGACAAGAATCCGATAGAGAAGACTGCCAGGGAGACAGGCGCGAGAAGAAAGGGAAGGGGACTCGAAGCGCGCCGTTGGCCTCGTCCTTCGCGTCGCACTTGGAGGCGTACGGCCTCGAGCTGGAACTCATTGCTCCGGACGGCAACTGTCTCTTTCGCGCCTTTGCGGACCAGCACTGCGGCGAGCAGGAGCGCCACCGCGAGTACCGGGAGAAGGCCGTGGACTACATCGAAGCGCATGCAGAGGACTTCAAGTGCTTTCTGGCCGAGGAAGAAGAGAGCTTCAAAAAGTATGTCAGCCGCATGCGCCGCCTTGGGACCTGGGGCAGCCAGATGGAGCTGCAGGCGCTGAGTCAGGTGTACCAAGTAAGTCTTTTCATCCACGTGGCGAATGCGCCTGGCGAAGACGCGCCGTGGCACGGCATGGCTGGCGGGCATCGAGGCCGCAAGCAGCAAGGCAAGAAGAAAGGCCGAGCAGTCGAGAAGGGCGGAAAGAAACGGAACCTCCGGCGGGATCGCGGGCGGGAGGAAGACGACGCGGAAGACGTGGAAAGAGAGGAAAGCTGCGAGGCGGAGACGACGCACGAACCAGGCGAAGAGCAAGACTGGAGCATCTGCAAGATGGAGAACTTCTCGGAGGCACAGCCGTGTGTGCAGCTCGCCTTCCACGTCCACCACGAACACTACAACTCGATTCGGGTGAGAGGCCGAGCTCCGGGCGCCATGCTCAGTCTTGCGCAAGTGCGGCGAGTCTTGAAACTGAGCGTAGACGGAGACGAGGAAGCCTCAGAGTGTGCGGAAGCGACAACGGATGGGGAGGCAGCGGCTGCCGAAGAGGAGGCCGGAGAAGGAGTGAAGCGGGAGTTTCTGGAGCAGCCGAGGAAAGAAGCGTGCGCGGGGGAAGGAGAGAGTCATGAGGCGTGCGACGAGACGCAGGCGGAAGAGGCAGCAGAAAGACAGGAAACGAGAGCCAAGGAAGACACAGGAGAGGAGGGAGATCGAGAGAACAGAAGGGCGCCAGACGCAGAAACAGAGACGCAAGGGGCGAAGACAGGAGAGAATGGAGCTGGTGTATGTACACTCGGCCAGCCAGCGGCTGAGGCGTCGGGCAGCTGTGTGCGAGCGGACGGGCGTCTGTCTCCTGCGGATGGGGGGACTCCGTCGGATGGCGGAGTCGAGGAGCACGAGGAATGCAGGGGCCGCGCGGAAGACGCACCGAGCGACAGTGAGAAGGAGCAAAGCCGAGAGGAAGACACCCTGGAGGAAGAGAACGCAGCGAAAGAGAAGGACGGAACAGCAAGCGAGGAAGACACACGCGACGACACACGAAACGAGACAACAGCTCCGCTTCTCGAGAACGAGGAGACGGCAGAGAAGGCGCCAGAGGGAGGTGAACAGGAGACCGGAGCGAGCGAAGAGAGCGGAGCACGAAAACGGGGAAAAGAAAAGACGATGCGAGGGAAGGACAGGCCAGACAGCACGGCACCGAGGAGCGGCAGCTCCACGAAGGAAGGCGAGGCTTCCTCAGCATCAGACGAGCGTGGACGACGCGATACAGAGCCGCAACACGTGCCATGTTCCCTGTCTTCGTCTTCGTCTTCCTCGTTGCCGGCGGCAGCCTCTTCTTCCTCTTCTGGTTCCCCGTCGTCGTCCTCCGTTTGTTCTCCATTTTCTGCCCCATCTGCCGCGTCTTGTGCCTCCTCAGCCTCGTCTCCTCCCTCTTCCTCATCCGCTCCGTCCTCGGCTTCTCCCGCGTGGTCTGCTCCCTCGTGTTCTTCCTCAGCTGCGTCTCTCAAAGTGCCCGCTGTGGGCGGGTGTGTTTCTGCAGCTTCGAGATGCGCCAAAGTGCGGCGGTCGCGGAGCACTGGGAGCCTCCGTCGGCGCAGATGGGAAAGAGAGGAAGCGTTGCTTTGCTCATCTCGACTGTGTTTCCTTCGGCCTTCTTCAGAGGCCCCGCGTGTCTCGGATTCTGCGCTTCCCGAGAAAGAAACAGCTGGAGAGCATGCGGAGGCGTCTCGCGAGACGCATCCCGCGTCGGGTTTCCCCTCGTGCGGCGCCTCCCGCCGTGGTTCGAGGCGTGCGCAACGAATCGGGGGAGACACCTCTTCTTCCTCGCTGTCGCGTGCTCCTCTTCTCCCAGGGGATTCGGGCAAGATGCATGCAAGCTCAGCGAACCCGGCGAACGCCGAGGGCGTATGCGCCGTGTTCTTCCCCAGGCGAGTGCTCCGCCGCAACTCCCTGCGCGGCTGTTGTGGCGCCTCTTGTTCTCCCTCGCGTTCTCTGTTCGGACCTTCCTCGTGGGTGCGTGAGACGTGCGAGACTCGCGCACAACTCACCGCGTCGCCTGGAAACCAAAGTGCTTCGCCGGATGCGGCTGACTCGCCTCCCTTGCGTTCTTCGCTGCTCTGTGCATGCGCGTCCGCCTCTTGTGCACACGGCTCCCCGCCTTCGACTTTTCCTGGACTCTCTGCTACGCGATGCTCCTCCGAGGCTCTGCCGAACGGCGACGAGGAGACAGGAGAGGAGAAGGACGAACGCGAGACCCGTGCATCACCACTCGTGTGCGTGTGAGGGTGGAGTCGGAGAGAAGGGCAAATGCTGAAAGCTAAAAGCTCCTTTGATGTCTGCTTCAGCGCGCTTTTGGGGCCTCGCGGCGCCGAAGGAAGAGCTCCGAGAAAGCCGTTTTCCTCGCTCTCGAGAGACAACAGGCGGCCCGCAGTTGGCGTGTCCCTTGCCTCTCGCGTGTGTCTGCTTGCTGAGAGAAAGAACCGAAAAAAACCGAACAGATGCACGTTTTGGAAAAGGAAAGGGCAAGAGAGCCGGAGGCAGACGTGGCCAGAACGCGCAGATGGAACAGGGAATCTGGATGGACAGAATGGAGTGCGGCTTCGCGTAATTGTTTTTTCGTGTTTTTTCTCTCCTGCACGTCCCGCAGCGGGCCGGAGAGAAACACGGAGACCAGTAGAGAAGGCGGTCGACTGGTAGTCTCTCCATGTGTCTGCTTTGTGCGGCGGAAAGCACATCTTCAGAGAAACATAGAGGTGTCTGTATAGCTACGCATGCTAAAGAGAGATAGCTACGAGCGTCTCTTTGAAGGACTCCGTTTGCTTGGGAGTCTCGGTCTGGAGACAGACCTGAAGGAGACAATCGCCTCAGAGCCGCTTTGCATTCGCCTGTTCTTATGTTGACCGTCCCTGCCATCTCGCCCAGACGCTCTCCTGAAACACTGCGCTTGACGCCTCTCTACACCTACGATGTATCTGCGTATTTCTCATGTACTGGTTCGTAGACCGATATGCCCACTCTGTTAGCTACGTAAAAAACTATACACATATATCTAGTAATGCTGACATGTAGAAGAATATTTATAACTTGCCTAGCGGCGCTGGCGGGGGCAGAGGCCTGCAAACGCAGGAGCGGATTTGTCTGCATCCGTTTTGAGGCATGACGCAGGTAAACTGTTTTGTTTGTTGGAGGCGTGGCTTATGGGGAGCAAGTGTGCAGGAAAGGGAAGGGGGTGTGCAGGCAAGGAGTGTCGAGAAGGAAGGCCTCTGAGTTGTCGCTTTTCTTCTTTTGTCTGTTCTCCGTATCGCTCGAATGCGGTTCAGTTGATGTGTTTTTTCGTGCTGAAGACAGCTAACCGCAGGGAGAAGAATCGCCCGTAAAGTCGACCTTACCATTCCGTAACCGTCCATGGGAATGACACAGGTCGCGTTGTGTCGAGTGTCGAGTCTTCTCTCTGGCAGCATGCCCCAACTGTTTCCACTCTTGGCAAAAACAATTCCTTGGCAGGCCTCTCTATATGTATGCGTTTTTAGGAATGTTCAGGCATTCCTTTGGCCTCGAAGCCGCTTCCGCGCGGGGTGTCTCGATGCTTGTTGACTTTCGGAGGAAAAGGCATTGGTGCGGTGAACCCCAGGAACGCATTTTTGAAATGTCTGCTTAATGCAACATTCCAGAGTTTAAAAAAGGCCAGCTCTCACACGCTTGTGTACGATTTGCCCGATAACAGTCCGGTCTCGACGGCCTGGCGAACAAAGACCGCTTTCTACACCTGAAGAAACCGTCTAGGAGGCGCAATCGCCCCATGAAAGACATCTAGAGCGGCATCAAATCCCTGTACTGGACAGCGCTATCCTGATAGTTCGCAGGATAGAAAATTTTTGCATATATGGGTAGATACAGATATATGCACATGTTGTTGTAGAGGTAAATACGTGGAAAAGCCGTCTTGAGGGTTGGCTGAGAAGGGAAAGAACGAAGTCGTTTGATTCGTCTAGAATATTTGCGGGGCCGCGGCGCCCTCGTCTTGTTTTGGCCGTTCCTTTGTTTTCGCTGAAGGAAATGCAATCTGGACAACAGCTCCGCGTGCTGCTGGAAAAGACAAAACCTCCACCATTGGACGCACCGTCGTACTGTGCTGAGCGTGGGACAGTTTTGACCCGGTCACGCTGAAAAGAGTCTCCACAGATGTCCATAGCTTTACTTGCAGAGTTCCGAGATTGCGCAGCAAGAAATTGCGAGTGTTCCACTGGCTGTTACGACTTTCTCGCTCTGAAACGAGATTTGATGGTCGTCCGACCCCGCTTTCCAGGTATGTATGGTCCGCTACAAAGTAGACATCGGCTGAAACAGGTGTTTTATTGCACCACGCCTTCCCCCTGCAACAACTGTCCGCGTCTAAAGTCTTGGCAAACCCCGTCGCTCCTGTGACGGCGGGTGTTCCTCCATGCTGTTACAAGCTGCACAGAGTAAGCGAGTAGACTGCTCCGCTCCCAGCGTTTGTCAGGGGTAGCATGCCTGCCGTACAGCATTTGATCGAAGCTTTCTGCAGGGGTGTCGCCATTTCGCGTTTTCCGCCTCTGTTCCAGCGTTGCGCGACTACAAATGGGGACCGTACTCGTGCGATACGAGCCTGTTCGACTTCCACGTCTCACGTAGCAGGCTAGAGACTTGTGCGCAGTTTCTCTTCTGTCTCCACTTCCCCGTGCTTCTTGAGGCAAAACGTGGCGCACAAAAGTCTTGAAAACTCGAGAGCCGTCTCTGCTCGAACAGACACGCAATGGGGCGTCTCAGTGGGGCTAACAGCACGGCCTTTGACTCGAAATGTCTGTAAAATACAAGGTTCTCGCGCTCACATATCTGCCCTGGGTGCCAACATCCTAAGACTGCAATGGAGGCGAATAACTGAACTGTGGCCTGTTTTGAGCACGGCCGCCTCAAACGGTTTCCTCCCCCCATGCGGTATAGCTCTGCTTCTTCCGTCTGAGGTCGCTTTGTGTAGTTGGTGGGCGCGTGAGTGCCAAGCCGTGTCTGTGAAGACTTCTGTTTGCAGCTCAAAAAGACAAAACCCTGGCCAAATCTCCACAGTTCCCCACTTCACTGTCCGTGTCCCCCACGGGTCACAGACACCGTACAGCTTTGCGGCTTAGAACTCGAGACGCTCTGGGCTCTGCCCTCCGACTCAGAGCCGCAGATCTCCGAAGGCCGAAGCGTCTGGGAGCAGTCTCAAACGAGAAGCGCCGCCGAGAAAGTCGCCGCGTGTGGGCGGACGGGCATGGCTAGCCAGAACCTGGTTGCGAATGCTCGCGTGCAAGGTGTACATCCACCGCACCCAGGATAGAAAATGCGCAAAAGCGTCACTCTCTTCGTTTCTTGTGTCAAAGCGTGTCCGCAGCCGGTGAACGAAGAACAGTTTTCTTATTTGTGTGCCCACCGCAAGCTTCTTTTCTTTTGTGGAACGCCGCCGTCGACTCGTGACTGGACGCTGCTTCGCGGGGAAACGCCGCGCGCAAACCGCTCCTGTCCCACGAAGTGTTGGAGCGAAGCGAGCGTCTTGTCTCTCGTTTTTTTTCGTGTCTCTGGCCACAGCGCTGAGCGGCGACGACGTGGAAACCCCGGGAAGTCTAGAAAACCGGGTGAAGTTTCGTCTCTTTGCCGAAAGGACTGGACGCCTGGCAAAGATCCAAGTCGCGCCAACCGGCAGCTGACAAGGAACCCCCCGGAACCTTGTCTTGCAACGTGTGTCTCCCTTGCGACACTCGGGAGGGTTGCGGAAAAACCCTGGGGGTCGGTTTCCCTTTTTTGCGCAGCGTGTTTGACGTCTCTGTCAAAAAGGTCTGAAAGGTCGGGCTGTTCTTGCTTTTTCGAGACGGGAGCTCTTATCTCGCTCCGCAGCCCTACGGAGGAATGCTCACAACGTAGCAAAGAGAGAGGGGAGTGTCGCGTTTCTCTCCGTTTTAAGCCCCGCCGGACCCCTGCAGCTTTGTTCCTGTTGTGTGGTAAACGCGTTCCGGCGGGCGTTTGTACCATGCAAAGGGATCGCCGCTTAAAATCAGCCGATTCCTTTTTCTCCCCTTCTTTTCTCTCTCCCGTTCGTGTGGAGAACGAGACCTAGAGACTGGAGAGAAGCGCCGACACCCTGAGCAGGGACACGAGGCGCTGCCTAGGCAGCCTCCTGCCCAGCCGTCTGTTTCCCGGTTTTCCTTCTCCCTTTCGCTCCTTCCTTCTCATGTTCTCGTTTGTAGCCCCGTTCCTTTTCCTTCGCCTTTTTCTGTCTCTTAACTGTCTCTCTCTGTGCCTCTGCCTCCGTTGTTCGGGTTTTACATCTGTCGCCTGGCCCCTCTTTTGCAGCTTTCGGCCAGGCCTTCTCGCTTGCCTCTTTCTCTTTCGCGACGTCATCCCGCGTCCACATGAGACACTTGTGAGGCAGGAACCCTTCCCAACCTTTTCCGCTCGCTCTTCCTTTGCCGCTTCGTCTGCTTCCTCGTCTCTCTTCTCTTTGTTTTCGTTGTTTCAGCCTTTCCCCGAGTTTTTTTCTGTCTCTCTCCTCCGGGCGTTTGTGCGTCCCTCCCTCTCTGCTGGAAAGGAAAATCTCGCGGGCGCCGGTCGCGCATGCGACTTTCTCCCTCTAGAGAAGTGCCTGGCCTCTGCGCGATTGTGCACCCGTATCGCTGCTCCTCTGGCTGCCGCCCTCCTGTCTGCTGTTGAGCAGGAGAAGGTCGCGGACAGAGATAAAAGGCGACCAGAGGAGACGAGAGGGAAGCGCAAAAGAGAGGAGAGAAGAACACGAGATGGAGACCAAGGCCGAGGCCGAGGAGGCGGTCTGTGGCGTGCCCGGTCGGCTTGGCCGTGAGGCAGCGCGCGCCGAAGAAGGGGAAAGCCAGAGGGAAGAAGGGGGAAGCCAGAGGATAGAAGGGGGAAGCCAGACGGAAGAAAAGGGGAGAGTCGACGGGGCAACCGCCTCTGGGATCGGCTGTCGGAGCTCTTCGCTCCGAGAGGAACACCGCAGCGCGCCCAACTCTTCCTGTTCTGGCCCCGCGGCCTCCGCCGCGTCTTCGCATCCTCGGTCGGAGGCATCGTCTACGCGTTGCATCTGTGCTTCGCGCGCTGTCCTGAGGTTCCACCCTTTCACCTTGAGCATCGACGTCTCCTTTTGGCGGAGGCTGGGAGAAACGAAACTGCGCGAGTGGCGCTTGCAGACGCCGTGGACCCCGTTGCTGGCTGTCTCGACGCCGAAACACTTTGTGTCGCGAGTCACGCCATCTCGCGCACCCGCGTCGTTTTCTCCGGGGGGACGAACAGAGTGGAGACGTGAGAAGGCTGGTTCTGCATCCCCCTGTTCACTGTCGCCGGCTATCTTTCGTCTCGATCAGAACGCCTTCGATCTTGCGTCTCACCCTCGCTTCCTCTCGTCCTCGTCGGACGCCTCCCCTGCGGCGCCCTGCTTCACAGGAGAGGTGCCGCTCCTCGGTTTCTTGTACAACTGCAATTCCTTGGAGCAGTTCAAAGCCTTCAACCGCCAGGCCGCCGTCTCTCAAATTCTGCAAGCACCTATTCTCTCCGCGAGTTCGCTTTCTTCTCAAGAGGTGAGACGAGGGTCGGCGTCTCCGGACGAGGCTCAAAACGCGTGCGGAGACTCGCCTGGCCTTCTTCAACTTCCTGTCTATGAAGACGCCTTCTGGGACTTCCCCTCCCGCACAGCTTCGCTCCACCAGCACAACCGTCCTGCGTCCACGGGATCCGCGTCCCTCGCACCTCAGTCTTCCCCTTCTTCTGCGTCGTCGCTTTCTCCTGCGTCTTCTGCCGTTGCCTCGGAAGCGGTTTCTGGGAGGCGTGACGCCCCGTGGCTGTCGCAGTGTCTGTACACTGCGTTGCCGCCCATCGCCTTGGCGTGTCGCTTTTTCCTCATCACCTTCATTGATCTGAAGGCATTTGTCGCCTTCTACTCCGTCGCCGTCCCAGCGGTGCGACCTGGCACAGACTTCGCGGTGCTGTCTCCGCCTCGGGGCGCCCTTCTGCAGGCTCACGGGGCCTCTCGCGGAGGGAAGCACGAAAAAAGGGAAAGGACATGTGGTCCCCAGAAAGGCGAAGAAGAGAAAGACGACAGAGCGAGAGAGGCCGAGGGCGAGGAACAGAGAGAGAAGAGAGAAGACGCGCAGAAGGGTGACGCCCTCGACGAAGACGCGAATCGCACGGAAACACGGCCTGCTGCCCCGGATTCAGCGACAGAGGACAGAACAAACAGACCGCGAAGCGAGGCAAAGGAACGAGAACGAGTCGAAGCGGAACGGCGTACAAGTGAAGAAGCAAGAAGTGATGAAGGGGGAGACGACGGAAACTTTACTTTAGATGAAATGGTTTCACTATCTGGACGCATTTGTACTCTGGATTCTGGAACGGCCTCTTGGCTTCAAGGCGGGGTGTTTCTTCTTCTAAAGAAAACAAACATCCCAGAAAAAGGAGGCGAGAGAGAAGGAAACGGCGAGAGAGGGCAGTCGTGTCTTTTTCTACCTTTGACGGCATTCGAACTTCTCGGTCCTCTGTTACCCGATATCTCTGCGTGGGAGATCGGGCATGCGTCGGCTGCGCGTTTCTTTCTTTCTTCCTCTCACCTTTCAGCTCTCTCCTCTCACCTTTCCAAATACGGTTCGCGTTCGTGTCCGATTTCGGCGGCGAGCACTCCCGCGCCTCCATTTCTGCGTTCGTCGGGTGTCTGTACACTGCATCTCTGCTACCTGGACCCGAGCGGAGACCCCCAGGCTCTCGGGTGGCCTCTCCGAAATCTTCTGCTTCTTCTTTCGGTTCGCTTTTCACTCTACAACAAAGTCCTGTCGCTCTTGTCGTTCCGCGATCTCTTGCTCCATCGTATGCTGTCGTCCTCGTCTCTGCCGCTCCACAGCCACGACAGACGAACCTCGTCTACCCTCGATTCACCCCTCCTTTCAGACAGCCAAAACGGAAGAACGAACTCAATGCCGTCTCTTCATTCTCTCGTCTTCCACGTCGCCATTCCTCCGCAACACGCGTTCATCGGTGCCCTCTCGGATCCTCTGCATCTCTCCCTTTCATCTTCTTCTCTCTCTTCTTCTGCCGGGTTGTCTCCCTCTGTTTCTCCCCGGTTGCCACTGCGAGGCGAAGGTATACAAGACGCGACTCACGGAGGCGATATCGACTCAATACAGGGCAGAGACCGCTGCAGACGGGATTCTCCTGTGTTTGACGAGGGGAAGGAAACTCTCGTTCCGCGTCTCAACCCCACAGTCGTCTCCGGTTGGCTTCGCCACGCCGGTGCGCCTCCAAGCAGCGCCGCTGAGTCCGCACGGAAGCCCTCTGCGTCGTCTTCTGCGTCTTCTACGGTTTTTGTCGTTGCTTTGCGGCGATATTTAGACGGGAAAGTGATCCAGAAAGACGCCGTGGAGCTGAACGTACAGCTCATTCGCTGGCGGCTGCTGCCTGCCTTCGAGCCCCGTCGGATCCAAGATCTTCGCGTGCTTCTTCTTGGCGCAGGAACCCTCGGATGCGGTGTCGCCCGTCTCCTGGTTGCTTGGGGAGTTAGGTAAGGCAATACGCACCGGAGGCAACACATCTGTCACGCTTTGTGTGCCTTCCTGTTTTTTTTATTTTCACGCGGCCTCGCTGTTTCCTGTCGCCTTCACCAGGGACTTCACCTTCGTCGACTCGAGCTGTGTCGCGCTTTCGAATCCTGCTCGGCAGTGTCTGTACACCTACGAAGACGCCATGCCTCAGGTAACAAGGCGAATCGTCTCTTTTCGTTCCGTCTCGTCCACAGAAACCCCTGAGCCGAATTCCGTGTCCTCCGCCCGGTGCCTGTGGGGCACCGAACAGGGCGCGAGCGCTGCGTGGTTTGTCTTGACGTTGCTGCCCTCACCCCGCAGAAACGCGGTTCCGCTTTCGGTCTCCATTCCGCGTCTTCAACATGTCTCCTTTCTGTTCGGAGTCGAGGTGCCGTGCCTTTCCGTTTCAATGCGTTTTCCCCTCTTCCTGTCGAAACCGGCTTCTTCCGAGCCGCCGCTCCTGGTGCTTCCTAAGCGTCTGAGGAGACCCGAGTTTCCCTCGTCGCCTTGCGCCAGCCGCGACAGCGAAGCGTATAAAAAAGCGTCTGGAGACACTCCGCTTTCTCCCTTCCGCATTCTTCCTTCTCAGGGAACGGGTGACCAATCGGGAGGCGAACCGGGCTCCAGCGGCGTGAAGAAAGTCGACGCGGCCTGCCGCCGCCTGTTGGCGATTCGCCCAGACTTGCGGTGCCGGGGCTTCGACCTCGAAATTCCCATGCCAGGTGCCTGAAAACGCGCGGGAAAGGCTCGGGGGGGGGGGGGGGGATTGCCTCTCAATCGCAGAACCCGAGGAACGAGAGCGACACACTTCCGTGGCGGTTCCTTCTCCTTTTCTGTCTGTCGCGGTTGCCTCTCAGAAATGTCGCCTCTCCCATTCTTCTGCCGGCACAGCTCCAGCAGCTTGAGATGTAGATAGATCGGCCCTTCTTTCTCTGGAAGGAGATACAGGCTGTTTTTGTACAGCGGATTCGTGAGTGTAACCTGTTTTGCTCTGACAGGGCATCCGCGCTTTGGCCACTCGACTCCGCCTGGTGGCCGCAGTCTTGAAGAGGCGCACGATCTTCTCGCGTCTTTGATCGATGAACACGACGTCGTCATGATGTTGACGGATTCCAAAGAATCGCGATGGCTAGCTTCCCTCATCGTCGCCGACAGGTGAGAGACCCAGCGCGGTCACGCCATACTCTCATTATCGACACAAGAAGAACGAGTCGATGCTCTTTCTCCTATTTATATATACACATATACATATATATATATATATATATACATATACATATATATAGTAGATGGCAGATGTCTCTCCGTAGCGTAGTTATCTCCAGCTCGGCATGTTTGTGTTTGTCAATCTATGGGCGTCTGTCTGTCGCCGTACAGGTGACTGTGCATGTGCGCGTTTGTGTCCATGCTGCTTCTTGCGAAGAGTTTAGGTCTTGAAGGCGGCCTCTTTTTTGCCGGGGTCTGTGGACGCGTGGTTTCTGCATTTCTTTGCTTCCGCGTGTGTCGCCTGTTTGTCGCTGGATCTCGCCTTCTGGGAAAATCGTGGAACTCCAGAGCGCTCGCAGAAGACGGCAGACGATGCGCGGCCCCGCTGGGCATGGCTGTCGGTCTCGGCTTCGACTCCATGGTGGTGATGCGACAGGGCTACGGCGGGAATGACTTGGGATGCTACTTTTGCAACGCCGTCACAGCCCCGGCGGACTCGCTGAGCAACAGGCAAGAGGAATACACCGGAAATGGAGAAAGCGGGGGTGCCGGGGAACACCTGCATCCAACAGAAAAGAGAAGGAAAGCGAGGGGAGGGTCGAAATTAAAGCAATCAAAACAGGTTCCAAGAGAGAAACCTATGCATGTAAGAGGGCAAGCGAGAGGAGAGAGAAGAGCGGACGGGCTGTCTCGGTTCGGACATGGTGTCTCTCCCGAGGAGCGGCCAAGAGTAGCAGCCTTTTCTCCGTTCTCGAATCGGATTTCCTCGACATCTCGCCTTGTGCACCAATTTTTTCGCCATCCGTTCTCGGCTTTTTCGCCTGCTGCTTCTCCCTGCTGCTGCGCTGTCGGTCCGTTTTCAATAGCCGCTCTCGCTGAATTCGCCTGGCGTCTCACTCGTGTGTCCCTTTCCTCCTCAGAACTCTCGACCAGCAGTGCACCGTGACGCGACCCGGCATCAGCAGCTTCGCATGCAGCGTCGCCGTCGAGCTTCTCGCGGCCTTGACTCAACATCCCAAGGGATTCGCTGCTCCTCACATTCCCTCCGATCCTCTCGCGTCCGTCCACCCTTCCTCGGAGTCTTCTCGCAGTTCTGCTTCGGGGTCAAGCGGCGCTGGCGTCAGGAGGCGCGACGAGGCGCGGCGAGGCAGAAGCGGAGAGAGGCACGTGGAGGACTTCTCGTGTATGGGAGCGACGCCCCATACCGTGCGAGGCTATTTCTCGAGTAAGGCTTTGCGTTTTGTGCGACAGCGCTCTGCAGTTAAATACTACAGAACTGAACTGTGTAAATACCACTTTTTTTTACGGTTCTATCGCAAACACTTAAACTGAGGACTCAAGTAGGTAGTACAGACCGTAGAGGGATTAATTATGTCCATCTGTGCATCTAAGTTGATACTCGGTAAAGGGAATCTAGCTTCAGATGTTATCTGGTTGGTACTGCATGCCTGGTGACTTATATTATGATTCGTATTAATGGGAGCACAGGTCCCTGGGTATCCAACCCAGTGCTCTGCCTTGGAAATTGAAACTAACCCACAGTTCAACCCTGTATTATTTAACTCAGTTAATTAGTGTTCGGTTTGAGATTCCGTACCAACCGACCTAAACTCTTGGACGGTTCTGTTTCGCGAGGATGAGCCTGCGCGCGACGCACCGAGCCTGCACGCGTCGAGATTTGTTTCCGTTTTCTGGTCTGCCCCCGTCTGATCTCTGACGCTTTTTCTTTGAGTCGGGGTCTGTGCATATCTGCGGGCGGTTCGGTTTCGGTGGTCCACGTCCTGCTCGTCCCACCTGTCTATGTGTCGTTTTAGGTTTTCGCATGCTGTCATTGGCCTCGGAGAGGAACCCGCAGTGCGTCTGCTGCTCCAATGCGATCTTGGAGAAATACCGCGAGAACCGCGTCCAGTTTCTGCGGGAGGTGATTGCCAGTTCCTCGGTTCTCGAAAAATATTCGGGCCTCGAAGAGTTGCAGAAGCAAATCGAGGCGCGAGGCGAGGACGCCGACGTCGTCTGCCTCAGCGACGAAGAAGAGGACGAAAACGAGTAGGGTGACAAGGGAGAGGAAACAGCCACAGACAAGGAAGAAGCAAAGTAACAAGGAGTGACGTCAGGGTGGAGAGGCAAGTCGAAGGACGGGCAGAGTGGGATCGACTCTCAGCAAGCTTAGCGGTGAAGACCAAGAAGAGAAACGGGAGACGAAGGAAATGAAGCGCCGCAAACGCGAATGACAGATTGTTGATTTTTTTGTTTTTTCTTGCATTGCCGAAGCCCCTTGACCTGGCACAGAAGTCTTTCTGTTTTTGTCGAACTGCGAAGAAAACGGGCAATCCCGTGTTCCTTCCTCTGTGGTCTTCGCCGCCTCGGCAAGCACGGTGCGTGTCTCTCCCGTTTTCGCCTCCTCTCTTTCCGTTATCCTCTTTCCCGCCTCTCTTTTCTCGGTCTCTTCTGCTCGCGCCCCACCCCCCGTCTCGTCTCTGCGTCGGTATCTCGCTCTCTCGTCATCTCTGTCCCCCAGCTGTTTCGTCTTCTCGAACTGGTGATAGAGCGATTCCCTTCCGTCCGGTTTCGCACCGCACGTACCTCCTCTGTCTACGTTCACACTTGTCGGCACTCCTTCTAGGCTCCAGAGCGCTGAAACCCGCGTTGATGAGTCGGGGATGCAGAGAGAAACGTAGCGGCTAAGCGGCAGACGGGAGGGAGGGGTTCGCCACGAAGACGCAGAAAGAAGGGAAAGTGTCGAAAACGCTCATAGAGAGCCCCGGAAGTTTGATGGAAACAGGAGGCGTTCTCTTCTTAGGCTAGACACACGGGGTGTTCTCACTTACGTTTCCTCTCCGGTGGTTGATGTGCGATCGACACAGTTCCCCACGCTCTCTCTGGAGTGGGCTCAGCGGATAGGAAGATTTAACACCGCCTCCCTGCGGGTGACTTTTACAGATATCGTCCATCAGAGAGGCAGTCCCCCTCTTGCTGCTGTCTTTAGAGTGAATTTGCACGGAGACGGCGCGTGTAGGATGTTCGCCTCACGAGTCCTTGCCGCCGACGAGGCGGACTTCCCAGCTGAAACGAAAGGGAAAGAATGGAAGCCGCAGTGACAAAGGCGGAGCGTCGCTGGTCGTGTTCCAGAGGGTGCGAAACACGAAAAAGTCGATGAAAAGCGTAGCGGTCTGCGTGACGTAACACGGTGTACCTACAGCGTTCTTTGACGAAACGTGTAGATCCTTTATCGTTTCGGTGGTAGATCGGGGTGGCGTTGAGGGTGGAAGTCCGTTTGAAAAGCGAGGTGTAAATCATTGTCAGGCCATGAGGACGCCCGAGGAGGAACCCAATACAGAGGTTGCGCCCTCGCTCTACGCACCAGGATATGCGCGCATTGTTCTCAGACGTGACCATGTTCCTCTCGAACCAAACACAACAGAGGCGCCTGTCGGTGTAAATCTTCTCCTCCGGGGACAAGAAGGCGCCTCCCATGGAGGAGAGTCTAAAACTGAGAGGCGACTAAGCCCGATTAAATCGGTCATCGCAGTCGAGCTACGCGCCATGACCTGCTGTCACAAAGGAGGCGCATTCTAACGCAAGACCGGTCCGCAGCAACCCAAGTTGCACGACGGCACGGGTTCTTCAGGCGCCTTTCCAGTCACAAGCATCACGAAATCGAATTTCAGAGAAAACGGTTTCCTCGTTGAAGGCTGCAACAGAAAAGTTGTGTGTGTGCAAGAGGGACGGGTCAGGGCCGTTACGCACAGCCCAGCTGAGTTTTGTGGAGCTGAGAAAGTGGAGATACCTTTCTCTCTGTTATCGTTCCGCCCTCGTGTGCGCCACACCGTCCACGAGTGTCTGCCGCCGTGTCCGTTAGGAGGAAAACGGAGAAAACAAAAGGGTTCTGACCTGACACAGGGGCCAGATCTTTGCCTCACTGATAAATCAGGGAAGACAGAGGGAATCTGCTGAGATCAATCAGCGAAAACGAGGCAACCTTGCGCGGAAAAAACAGCCTGACCGACGAAGGATTTCCTGGACATTTCCTAGTAAGGGTGGGATAGCGCAGACAGATTCCTATCTTGATCCTTCACATGCAAGTTATCGTTCCATTCTGGGATCTCACCTCCGCAATGAGGACAGTCACTACCGTAAAAACGTCTACACGCATACACATCCTTCCACACAAATTCCGTTATTACGCCAGCATGTGTTTCACGGAACTAAAACGGCTAAACACGAGACGTCCACTGCTCAGAGATCTGAGTCCGTTTGCTTCCGGCTTTTCTCCCAAGCAAGAAGTCTACGGCTGCATTATACACGCGAGAGGGAAACGCGAACGTTAACATCTCTCTGTTTTCCTCTGCCCCCAAGTGTCGATCGTCCATCTGCTAGAGGTCCTGTGCGGTTCTCAAGCAGCGTGTATCTCTCGTTGTCTGTCGGTCTGTACGCCGCTTTCCTGATTTTCGTGTCCTTCGTGGCGTCTTCTTTCTGCGTCACTTTTACCGTTCCCTTCGCTCCTGTGTGCCTCAGTGACAAAACAGTCAAATCGAGAGACGGGACTTCCGATCTCCCTGCGGCGGCCCGGTGACACCCTGCGTGGAATCCCCAGTTACCGTTTTCGTTTCACACAGATGCTTTTTTCTCGTCTCTGGTTTGGCTGCAGCCTGTGTGGTTGGTGCTCCAAGTCTTGACGCTTTCTTAGTCTGGCCGTCATGGACATACCGGAACGAAAGGACCTACGCTAACCTGGAGTTGCGCTACGGATGTAGCGTCCAGGCGCGGGGTGCTAAGATAATGCAGAGCCTCTCTCCTCCAGTTGTTTTTTGCTGAGTGGAGGGGTGGTTTCCAGAACCAATCGATCACAGGCGAAGCGCCTTCAATGTTCCGCCTTTTCTCCTCGTGGGTCTACTCTGTTGAGTCGATATATATATATATATACCTATATATGTCGTGTATAAACAAGCAAGTTGGCTGGCGTACATCGAAGTCAGGACAGCAGAGGAAACCCTCATCGGTTGTTCGGGTTTGCACCATGAGCTTCATGTGCGATCGGCGGGAAAGGTTTGCCTCGTTTTCCCCGGTTTAAGGCCATGTCACATGGAAGACTCGTTTTCCTGAACGCCCCAAGCACATAGGGCGTCGATACTTTCAGCAAATCAGCGATTCTCGTCGTTCCCCTCCTTACTGATCCCCCTCATCAGTGAAGACACGTCCAGCAGGTACATCCCCTTTTTCGCCGGATGTGCGCGGGGAAGTTGGTACATCGGACTTCCCCCCGCTTCTGTATGCGTGTAAGTGTAGTTCGTCACCTGTGTGGAGCTCTTCGACTGGCCTTAGCATTCATTGTTGTATATCCGAGGGGAGACCAAAAATAGGCATTCTACAACACCTCTTACACGCGAGCGCACGACGCGTCGCGTGTGCTTTTCTAAGGGGCACGAAACCCAGCACGGACTTCAACGCCACCTGGAACCTGTTCTTCATCACCTTCGTTTGCGCGTCTCGCACTCCTTTGCTTCGTTGCCTTCTAGATCTTTCATCGCGTCCTGCGCCGAACACGAGACAGCGTGAAGAACGCCGAGATGGAACAAGAAGTGGAGCGTCTCTTTGCTTCTTGTTCAGCGCACATCGATCCTCCGAGATTCGCTCTTCGTCCTCGCTTCTCCCGTGCGGTCCAAAAAGAGAGAGACCGTCTCTTACGGGACTACACGTAGTTTTGCAAGCGACATAGACCACCGCAGCGACGTCGGTTCTGGAGTTTCCTTTCCCGAAGCGAGGGCGGGCGTTGAGATCCGGGGTGTGTCTGGCGCGTCGTCGGATTTTACGCAGTCTCTGCCTTTTTTGCCCGGCCGTTCCCATTCTTTCCCTCTCCTCTCTCGCGTGTTCCCTTTCGCGTGCATATGGATCTGTCTTTTCGTTTGATCCCTTCCTCTCCGCGTCGCTGTGTTGTGCTTGGTGGTTTATCCTCTGTGGTCGACCCCGTTTCTCGGTTTCGTTTCTTTTTCGCACGCTTTTCTTCCCCGCCCGCGCGATGGACGACGATACGCCCTCGCCGGTTACGGCGGTTGTTACCCGCTGGATGGGCTTCATTTCCGGCGTGTTGACAATCATGTTGTGGTGTTTGGTTCTCCCGACGACGAACGCGTCGATTTCGATTCCCGGGCACTTTCTCGACGACGTGAATCGCAACACGTGGCGCATGCAACTCTTTTCTTTCGCTCCAGACGTCTTCATCGACATGTGGACACCCTTCGTGATGGGTTTGACTTCCGTCCTGTGTCACTTTGAGTCGTTCGACCTGTCGCTGATCACAGCAAACTTTGCGCGGTTCTTCCTGTGGAACTTCGTCATGGCTCTCTTCGGCAACCTGGGATACGCGGGAGGCATGGGCGTCGTCGTCGGAAGCGTCACTCTCCTGACTACGCTCTTCTCGCTCATCTGCATTTTCCTGTGCGACGAACCCGCCAAGTTGGGCATCCGCTTTGGGAAGAGAAGCGATAGCATGAGTTTCTAAAGCAAGGAGAACGGAACGAAGCACATGAAAGGCAAAATACGACGCCAGGGGCCTGCGGCAGTATTTCCGAGAAAAGCCGGATGTGTCCACGGTGTGTGTGTCGCGGGCCATCAGGATCTGTTTTTTCGTCGGCGTCTCTTCGGTGGTGGAGCAGGAAAGCCGCCTGCCAGAAAGCAACTTCGGCAGGGATGAGCAAGAGTGGACTTCTGGTGCAGGCTGTCTGAAAGTGGAAAGGCAGCAGGCTACGCAGAAACACAAGGACAACGGAGGCGGGGGCACACAGAGAGGATACAGTGAACTGGGCGTCTGTGGAAGAGACGACGCCCTTTCCGCAGGGAACAAAGAGCAGGAACTCAGAACATGTGGGAGGAAAGCACCGGCGCGAGGGCCATGATTTCCAGGAAGGGGAAAAAGGGTGCCTCACGACGAGAGCCAGCAGTCATATGTGTGTTTTGAGTGGTAGTACGCTTCGCTTGGCTGTCCTCTCCCTCACATCTCTAGAGAGAAGGGGGAGCATCCGCATCTTGTCTTTTGTTTATGTTCTTTCGTCCGATCAGAAGCGAGGAAAAGCTTTAGCAGGTATGGCTTTCCTCTTCTGCGTCATTTGTCGTCAAGACAGAGAGGACGTGCTGCGGCTGTTCGCCGCTTCCTGTGGTGCATTTCCGCAAGGAAAAAAATAGGAAAAAGGTAACAGAGGGGAAAGAGGAGTCGAGTCAGTGACAAGATGCATCTTTTCCAGCTCTTTCTCCAAGGCCAGATGCACAGAGCTCTAGGTATTTTCTTGTGTCTCTATAGGCAACGTCGGGCCCCGCGGCAACAGTGTGAAGTGCCTGGTTGGATGTTTTCTCTTTTCTTCCTCCGTTCGTAGGCGAGAGAAGCTTCCTTGGGGTGTGGACTGATATTAGAAGAAAGAAAAGGAGGGATAGGGTTCACAGTCGACCGGTATCCTTGTCTTTCTGATGGACCGAGGGAAGATCTCAGCACGCCTACGAGATGCCCCCCCTAGAGACAAAAGTAGCAAAGGGTGTGTGAAGACTTTTTTTTGTCCGGTGGTACCTCATTTTTCCTGTGGAACAGAGAGAGGAGCACTCAGGCTCTCCACGCTTCTGTGATTTAAGAAAAGGAAACAGGTAGAAGATTTTCTTGGTGAGGGTAGCAACTTCGGTAGGGCGTTCTGCCTAGGTCGGGGAATGTGTCCTCAGGTCGAGAGAGAACAAGGCAGATGAAAGACAAGACAGGGGGTGTAGACGAGAAACGGAGGGGGAAGTCCCACTCGGTTCGGAGTGTCGAAAAAAGCGGGTTCCTCCATGGGAGTCCTGTATGTCATCCCGATTTACCCCGTTTGTTTTGCACGTTTGTCGTTCCGTTTGTTTCAAGGGAAAACACAAAAGGGAGACACCTCCCATGACGCCTCTCTCTCTGACTCTGACATGACCTCGATAGTGATATGTGAGGGGTCAGATCGCGAGGCGAGGGCTGCATGAAGTCTCGCCCGGCAATCTCTTCGTCCACTCCAACTAGAGAGTGCGTTCTGACTCGTGCCTCTCGTTTGCCGTTGGTTTCTCCAACGCACCTCGACAACTGCATTTTCTGTGTTTGACTTCCTTCCGTCATCCGAAAGTGCGTAGGAGAGCAAATAAATAACTACACTTACATCTACCCATATATATATATATGTACCTATGTAAGTTTATAGGCCCACCGCTCCTGTATCTTGGCCGGCGCTCCACGTGTACGTACACAGTCCAGATGAAGGCTGTGTGAAAGACATTTCGTAGGTGTATCGTTGAAAGCTACGTGCGCGGGTAAAGTGTCACTGCGGCAGGTCCACGCAGGCGACTGGAATGACGCGGAGAAACGCGCGCGGTTGCCAGCTCGCCTGCGAGCCGAGACACGGAAGAGGAACTCGACGGCGGTTCGACAGAGAAGGAAGGTGTAAGGCAGAGAGTGTAATTTCAGTTAGGAAAAGATGAGAAACAAAGAGACGAACACAGAGGGAAGGAGAGAAACCGCCGGGAGCGAGGTCAGACCAGCCTTTCGCGCCTCGTCTCTCGTGGTGCTCTGTCCCCGCTCTCTCCTCCCCCCACGGTCACACACACGAGACCCCAAAAAGCGCCGAGAAAATGAGCTGTACGTACACCGCTTGGCGAGCCCTCAGAGTCGAGACGCTTTCGTCCGCGCATGCACAAGTCCGCCCCACACAAACACGCGTGAATGTGCGCTTTCTCGTGAGCCTTTGCGAAACGTTGTCCTTGAAGCAACGGGCTTACGTGCGCGGCTTCTCCTTCTTCTCCTTGAAAAGAGCAAGCAGAGAAGCTCCCGCAACCTTCACCACCTTGAAACGCACACCGGGAATATCACCGACGGCGTGGCCACTTCGACCGAAACCTGCCACCAAGACTTCGTCGTTCTCGTCGATGTAGTTCAAGGAGCCATCACGAGGAACGAAAGCAGTGATCTTTTTGCCGTTCTTAATCAGTTGCACGCGAACGCACTTACGAATAGCTGAGTTGGGCTGAGAACACGACACAGAAGAGAACACCAACATCCAACGACGCACTGCAAGCATTTACACTCATGTGCAAGTAGAGATTATACGCTGCGCACAGGCACGCATGCACAGACACAGATATATACATATATACAGATATATATAGGCTGTAGCAGCGCCGGGCCGAGACCCCGACGGACCGCGAGAGTAAAGAACAGGGTCACACGTAAGACTTCACGCACAGACAGAATATGAATGGAGCCGCCAGGGCGACTGAGAGAGAAACTACTATTTGGGTAGCGCAGGCACCAGACACCGGAGGGAGATGGCAGACAGGCGACCGGCCTCCACAACCTACATAACACATTCCCTCTTTCCTTTCTGCTATTCCCGACACCTTCACGTCCGTTCACGGCCGACACACAATGATCGCTGAAACGTAGAGTGCATGCACGTGGGGAGGCAGGGAGAACCCCATGCGGAAGCGCAGAAAGGAGACCCTTCTCCTCTCCTATCGCACGGTGTGTTCACATCCCACCCCGCCTCGCTCTCTCTTCCCACTCCCACCGCCAGTGCGGGCGACAGAGGAGCTGCCACACACCACACTCAGAAGCGGCGAAGCGGAAACAGAGAGCAAAGAGGGGAGGGCGTCTCCACGTGGAAGAAAACTTCTCAGTCTTCCCCTCCCGTGACACTCCACGCGCTCCGAAAAAACAGCGCGAGAGCAACGCCTATGAAGGGGAACTACATGTATATATACATATATATACATATATATACATATACATATATACATGCGTATGCATCCTTCAAAAGTGTCAATGAAAACAGCGATATTTGGGGGAAAGCAGAGAGCCGACGGCCGGAGCCTCGGGATAGAAATGCATCACAGATGAGTGGAACAACGGGGAAAAGAAGTCAATACGGGGCGAGAGAGAAAAGCGACTATTTTTGACTCGCGAGACGAGGCTCGCCATAGGATTTGAAGGGGCCAGAAAGATGAAAACCCTGAGGAGCCAGCTGAAGCGTCTGGGACGCACCTGCTTAGCTTCAATACCCAGCTTCTCGACGACGATGCCCTTGGCGTGGGAGCTGCCTCCGAACGGGTTCGCCTTCCACCTGAAGAAGCCAGGGGAAAGTGAATCCTTTTCTTGTGACTTGTGTCCAGAGCAATGTACGAAAACCAAACAGGCACGGCTGTGTCAAAACGTGCACGGAGGCAGGCCGATGTGGCCAGGTCAGACTCTCAACGTCGAGAGAGGAGGCACGCGTGGGGGGCCCGCAGTATCCGAGAGAATCAGAATACACGCGTAAAACTAGAAACGCGCGGAAAAGCGCGAACAACCGGGGCCGTCACGCACGGCATGCCATCAACTGCCCGAGAAAACGCAGAAGGGAAACAGGGAAAGATGCTGACACTGCCACAACACCACAGCGCCTGCATGCTCTAGGCCTATTCTCGAGAGAAAAGAATGGAGAGAACATCAAGGAGCGGACGAACGAAAGACCCAGGTGCTGTGGTAGAGATGCAGCTCAAGGTAAGGACACCTGAGGAAACGAAGAGGAAATGCCACTACACTAAGTGCGTGAGAATTACTTCGTGATTCGATTCGCTCCACGGAAAGAAGAGAGCTTGCTCACCTGGTGCCCAAATGCGCCTTCTTGTACGTCTTGTCGGCCCACTTCTGCACCCTGCGGCGCGAGCGGAGCTTGCGAGCAGTACGAATACCGTTAGGCTTTCCTGAACGAGAAGCAACACAGGAAAGCAAACGCTCTTCCTCACTTCATCTTGGCGAATCAGGCGCCGCCAGCTGAATCCCACTGCGGAAAACGACTCAACCACGAAAACGAACTCAAGAACGAAGAACACAGGGCACATCGAGGTGTATGTACACTGCCAGATGGCAGCAAACGAACTCGGGTGTACGTACACCACTCCTCTTTCCACTCCGCATGCCAGTCGGCCGCTGTTTTGCACAACGGCAACGCACGTCCAACCAGGTTCCCCCATATCTCACTAAGGCACTACCGATTGCCTCCCCGCTGATCCAGTGGGGTGACGAAAGTGGAGAACAAAGAACCTATTCTGTTTCCCTCTCTAGCTACACAGGATGCCACGCGTCAACGAGAGGCCGCCAGACGAAGCGAAACGAAGAAGGGACAAGCAGCAGCAGCAACGCTGGAAGCGCGGCGTGAGTGGGGCCGTAGGGCCCGCGCCCGTCTCCTCGAGGAGACAGGAGCATGTGGCATTTGCTTGCAACATTCGAGAGGAGACAAGGAAGGAAACCACGCGGACGCGACTTCGAAAACAGGGACGAGAGAGCTACAGGCCGCCGCATGCACTCTTCGCGCTGGCTTCTGCCCCACTGGCGAGGAGGAGGCACGTCGAACACGCGGAAGCGGAGCCCCAAAGAGGGAATCCGAACACGACAGCGCAAGACCTCGGGCACACAAAGCGGCGAAGGCATTCCTTTGGAGAGTAAGAGCGAAGTAGACACCTTCCCCGTGCGACGTGGCCATCTCTGTAAACCCGGGAGAGGCGGTGCGCAACTACGTGCGCGTTCTTCACTGCCAGTCACAAGGGGGCGTTCCGTGCTCTACGCAGAGACAGGTTTGGAGTCACAGGGCGACGGCAAGGAAGGCACGAGCGAAGGAAAAATCCCAGAGAGACAATAACCCTCGAAAAGGAGAGAAGCGCTCGCCCGAGAACGTCCGAGCGGAGCCCCACGCGCCCCCTGCTGTTGCGGAGAATTGTGCGCTGTGTGGGAGAGGGAAGCCGGAGAGAAGAAACGGAAGAAGAGCGAGCGGCAGAGAGATCTCGAAGCGTAGAACTCACCCATTTTTGTAGAGGCTCCTTGACGACAACTAGGGACGAGTGGCTAGAGGCATCATGGAAAACAAGTAAACGCCGTGGTCGCCTCTCCGCTCAGTTCGCGCCTTCCACAAAACCCTCCCCCCGGCGTTCGATTTCCTCATCCACTCCGCCATAAATGCTCCGCCTGCGCATGCTCACGGCGACTGCCCGGTGGCCATCCCAGGCACAGCGAACAGATTTTCGGATCTCGGAGGATGGTCTGAATATAAGCCGAAACTGTGCATTCTACAAGCAAGCTGCCGTTATCGTGTGCTGGCAGACAGGTAATAGCAAGTACTGTATTTTGCTGCTACTATCTCTCCTTCTCGCGTGTGACTGTTCCACGCTGCCGTTCGTTGCAGAATTCCGCACGGCGTTGTCCACCCTTCCCTCGCGACTCTCGCCTCACTTTTCCGTTTCTCTACTTCCCTTTCGCTGTTTCGTTTCTTCCATCTTTCCTCTATCTTGCTTTTCTTCTACTTGTCTGCTGCCACTCTTCTAGCTCCTCTCTCAGCCCTTCTATCTCGCTTCTACCTCCCTTCTTTTATCTCCCTTCTCTCTCTTCTTCTCCTCTCCATTCTTGTTCTACCTCTTCTCCTCCCTCTTCTTCTCTCGGTCCTTCTTGTTCTTTTTCTCCCTCTTCCTCCTATTTTTCTCTCTCTTGGTCTCTCTTCTCTCTCTTCGTCTCTCTTCTTCTTCTCTCTCTTCTTCTTCTCTCTCTTCTTCTTCTTTCTCTTCTTCTCCTCCTCTCTCTTCGTGTATCTCTCTCCCCTCTCGTTTCTTTTATCTCTCCCTTCGTGTCTCTCTGTCTTCCTTGATCTATTCTCGTTGTCTCGCTCTTCCTTTTTCTGTTTATCGCTCCACACACACACACGCTCCCTGGGGCTGGACACTGGATCCGATTTTTGGAGAGGCTCGCCACAACAGACTGCCGATTTTTTGTGGCTTCTCTGTTTCCAAGTGGCAGTGCCTGGTGTATGTGAGCTCCTTTGAAGCTAGGTTCTGTAATATTCGCGAAGGAAAACACTTTCTTTTTTGGTAGCACCGGGAGATAGAACCACACATAAACCGCCTTCTGTGAATGTTGTGCGAAGGCCACACCAGTTCTGGCTACATACGGCTTGATGGCAAGTCGCAGAGCGGGGGACAGAGAGACACTCGACAAAACAAGTGTTTCCTTCAATACGGTACCTGAGCCACCGACTACGACCTTTTTTCGGTTTCCTGCATGCATTCAGATGACCACCTGAAGCTGTTTTGCACAATCTCTCAATAAATATAGATCCATATATGGATACACAAATGTAGCTGAAGAGGGAGAGAGTCATCGCACTATCCGCTGGACGTAGTGTCGCAAGCGTTGCATATACCTATGTTTAAGTAGGAATACATGTATATACATATATAGATGAAGAAAGGATTGATTTTGCTGAGTCGAAGTAAGGCTGTTCTGTGTGAAATGTCAACTCTGACGGGGACCCCGAGAAAGCACATGACGAGGCTTACGCGAAGAAAAGTAAAACCCTCAGTTCGAGCTCGACGCGGCGAGATCTTCCTTAGACTTTAGAACAGTTGAAAAAACACCCCGCTGGGCGGGTGATGATAAGGCCGCACACGCCCCAAGTGGTTGTTCATCACTTTTACCTTCACAGCTGTCGAGGGTGGGACAGCACTCAGTTGGAGCAGAACCTCGCAGGATGAGTCGAAGCATCACTGCTGTGCACCATGACTCTTTGACGCTTCACACGGCAGAGAAACCTTCGTGTTTAGGCACAGCTGGGAACCTCTTTTCGTCTCGTCTTCAGTGACCAAGTAACCACGCCAGACTGATTCCAGCGCCGGCTTCCTCGCGGAGTGCCTGTATTAGGCATCTCGGCTAGTTCTCTGCAGCTCTTGCCTTGAATTCATGTACGCTTTATTGAAGTCCGCATGCAGCTTCGCGGGCTTTACGAGCCTTCCTCGGAGGAGCCGCCTCTTCTTCGAGAAACCTCGCCTAGCATCACTCTTGCCTCTCCACAGCGACGACGAAGACTCGGCTACATGGAAACCGCAGGCCGTTCCCTGCGTGACTCCTTTGTTCGTCGGCTCAAACAACAGATTTTTCTCGTTTCCCGTGTTTTCCACAAAACTACGGATCCGCGTATATCCTGCGTAGGAGGGGAGAAGGAGGAACGGCGAATCGATTCGGGGTAGAGAGAAACGAAAGGTCTTCACTGTCCATTCGTTCCTAAAAATCACTTCTTGACGGTTGGGAACGCAAATCTTCCCTCATTTTGTGTGTCCCTTCCTCGTTGAATCTTACACGCCCTTTGACAGTTTAAACGTGACCGCTGCCGGCAAATGATATTCTTCGTCTTCTGACTCTTCTCTGTGTGCGGAGAACTTTGAAGCCACTCGTTTCTCCAGCTTATCTTGCTCATACTTACCGTCGTTTCTCGTGCACGCTTTTATGACCTTATCATCTCTGCTGGACGTCCTCTCTGACTCTCGAAGTGCGCCTGTGTCTCTCTCCTCTGCGTTCTGTCTTTATCGCCTTTCTTCCTCGTACTCCTCTTCATCTCCCGTGTACTCGAGATCTCTTTTCTGCTGGCCTTGTTATCCCTCTCTTCCTCACCTGGTTGCCAGTCCAATCTATCTTCCAGGCGTTCACTGTTTTTCTTCCTGACCTTTTTTTTCTTGTATCCTCTTCGAATATCCTTTCTCTAGCTTTCCCTTCTTGTGCTTCCTCTGCGTTTTACCTGCGGTCCCCGCATAGACATTTCGCAGTCTCTCTCTTGATCTCCCTCTTCTTCTCTCTTGTTCTGCCGCTTGATCTCCTTCGTGATCTCACTCTTTCTCTCTCTTGTCCCTCCTCTTCCTCCCTCCTAATCTGTCCCTTTTTCTCTCTGGTTCTCCCTCCTGGTCTCTCTCTCGTTCTCCCTCCTGGTCTCTCTCTTGTTCTCCTTCAGTTTCTGCCTCTTTCTTCCTCTTATTCTACCTCTTTCTCTCTCTGGCCCTCCCACTTCCTCTTTCTGTTCTTTCCCTTAGCGTGGCTCTGCTTTCTTGTTCTCCCTTTGTGTCTTTCTGTCTCCAGCTCACTTGCTTCTTCCCGGTCTGTTCTCGCAGGCGCTTCACTTGCTGGAGACACCAGGCATCGCTTTCTCCCCTTCGCGGCAGCGACAAGACTCCCAGGAAGCGCCAAGAAGAAAGATTCCTCCTCTCCTCCTCAGTGTACCTTTCCGTCTTCTTCATTTTGGTGTCCTCCCGAGTCCCTCCCTGGAGTTACCCCCAGTCGCCTCCTTCGCTCGTGCCGCGTGTTTTCGATCGCGTCGCGGTGACTTCGCACAGCGTTCCGAGCGAGAAAACACCGCTCGACAGGATTTTTTCCTTTGAAACGCTCACAGATCTTTTCCTGAGGGACGTACTCCCTTTTTGAAAGGCATTCTCTTTCTTCGCCGATTCGAGACAAAGAAAAAGATACCTAAACCTCCATCGGCGACGACAGACAAAGGCACCGTGGCCGCGTCCTGCCACATCACGACTAGCTTCTTACCGCGCTCTGAGGATTTAGAGAGACACACGCTCCTTCAGTCTGCCTCTATACGTTCTGTCATTTCTTCTTTTCTTCTCTCCTTTCTTTCGTTGTTGCTTTTCTTCGCCGATTTCTTGTTGTTCTCCCAAAGGAACGCTGCTAGCATGTCCTCTCGAATGTTCTGCCGCGGCGTTAACTCTCTTGTGTGTCTTGAGAGAGAAAACATGGCTTTCTGCTTTCTTCTCGCTCGTTCCTGATCGGAAGACTTCCTCGGCTTTCGGTTTTTTGCTCCGAGTTTCCCCGTCCCGCTTCTCCACTACTGCTTTGCTTTGTTCCCAGTCCAGTCTTCCGCTTTCCGCCTTTTGTTTCGACGCTGTGTCCACCGTGACAAGTTACCGTCGGTGCGACCGTTTCCACGTTCTCCTTTTTGTCCTTGTTTCTGTTTCGCCTTCACGTCTTCACCCCGTAGGAGCCTCTCTTCTTCCACCAGACACCCGTCTTGCGTGCGCGCCGTTCCCCTAGAAGCCGCGTCTTTTTCTCGATTTTCATGTCTCGTTCTTTTGTCTCAATTGGTGTCGGAGATCAAACGACCTCCGTTCGCCTTTTTCCCTTCTCTTTGCTTTCCTTCGGTTTTCTCGGCCCTCGCGCAAGGCTCTTCCGCCTTTTTCATTTTTTTCCATCCCCATTTTCATCTTGCTGCAAAGCTGCGCGCGCCATCGACGACTCGGGCGTCTCTGACCCCCCGGCACCCTCTCCCTCTCCATCGTTTCTCGCTCCTTTTATCCTTCGCTTTCTTTTCCTTCTTGCCTCTCTCTTTTCGCTCTGCACTCTTTCTCGGCTTTTCACCCGCTTTCAAGAGCCCTGTCGTGCCGCATCGGCCGTCTCGTTCGTTCGCTGATTCCCTACCGGGTTCCTCTTTCTAAAACTTCCTGTCGCTCCCTTTCTCCCTTTCCCTTCTCTTCCTCGTTTCCGCCATGGCAATACGCTCTTCGCGAGGACCGGCCTCCGGCGTGGTGTATTGGGAGAAGCAGGGGGCAGATCGCATGTGCGCGTTGCACTGCATCAACTCGTTGCTGCAAGGTCCCGTCTACGACGAAACGGAAATGTCGAAGATCGGCTACGAGTTCGACCGGAGAGAGCGACAGTTGATGGCCGAGGGAATGGACGCCTCGGCTTACAAAGAGTTCTTCGACGAGGAGTCCGGGAACGTCGCCCACGATGGATACTTCAACGTCTCCGTGCTGATGGAGTGCCTGCGCAAACAGCACATCCAGTGTCTCTCCACCTCAAAACCCGAAGTCTGCCATGTCCTCGCCGACCCCAGCAGAGAGGAAGGCTTCATCTTCAACTTGAATGAGCACTGGTTCACCATCCGAAAGGTCGAAGGCATTTGGTAAGCAAAGAAGGCGAATGAGAAAGAGAAACAAAGAGAAGGTGGAAGAGACGAAGGGTGAGGAGGGCCGGGAGCGAGCTCCCGCATGGGGCTGTTGTGAAGGAAGACCTTTCGCCAATCTGGCAGCCACTTTTTGGTTCTGCTTTGATGAGGCTTCTTCCTCCGAGCACCTGGACGCTCGTGCATTTTCCCGAGCGCTCTTGTGTCCTCTCCACACCCCCCGTCGCACAGCACATCTGCGCCGCCGCAGCATTTTCTCCATTCCACCGTCCCTGAATTTCCTCCACTTTTCTCAGAGTTTTTGCCACTCCTCTTGTCTCTCCCTCTCCGGCGCCTACCTTGGCTACTCTCTCATTCAACACACCAATATTCATATATATATATATATATATATACATATCCATACACGTGCACCCATACGTGTCCATCTATCTCTGTCTATCTATAGACGTGTATCTCTCTCTCTGTATACATACATATATATATATATATATATCTTCATTCGCGCGTGGGTGAGTCGGCACTGGCGTGGCGGTAGTTGTTAGCTTCCCTGCAGGTGAATTTTCGTTTTTTCTCAGGTACAACTTGGACAGTTTGAAGCCGAGCCCAGTGGCGGTGTCGGCGGAGCAGTTGAAGAATCTTTTGACGTCGCTGTCGATCCAAGGTTACGTCTCGTTCGTCGCGCGGAGAGACGTGGGTTCCCTTCCCGCGCCCGAGCCCCAGCAGGTTCGCATGAACCAATTCTACTTGACGAAACGCGATATCGAAGGTGAGGCCTCCGCGAATCGCCTGGCGAAACGTACAAACAGGCAGCGGTGCACAGCCCTCAATTTCTACACGCGTTCCCGTGCCCAGTGGACACTTGCAGATAGAAACTTCTCAAACACGCATTCACATATATATATATATATATATGTATATGGATATAAGTATATGTGACATCTCTTTATGTATGACATATCTTTCGATCTGCGGTCGTATGCATGTGTACCGCAGTATTAAAAAGGGTAACAGAGAGAGAAGAGAATCCTGTGGATTTCTTGTTCTCCCTTTGTCGTGGAAGGGCGGCCCGGAACTGTGCAGAACATTTTGCGGCCGATTCGAAGTGTGTCGGCGTCGACCTCTCTCTGTTCCACTCCTCGTTGCCTTCCTCCTTTCAGTCCCCTTTTTCTTTGTTGCGTGCGTTTCCCTTTCCGCAACTTTGCCTCTCTCCAGAGTTGCAGCGCCAGGCGAAAGAGAAAGAAGCGCAAGACGCAAAGGCGGCGGCTGCTCACGGGGATGATGTACGCTCTCGATTCCGATTTTATCGTGCCCAGTAGCAAACGTCCAACACTCGCTGTCCTTGGCTGTGTATTGTTCCGGCTTCTTTCTCGTGTTTATCATCCCTTCTTCCTCTTGCGTTCTCTCGCTTTGTTTCTACCGCCGCCGACGAGCAGGTCCCATGCAGTTTTCTCCTCTTGTGCGCGTCGTTTCGCACGTTTTTTTCTTCGTTTTTTTTCTTCGTTTTATCCTTTCCCCTGCACTGGCTGCCTCTCTGCCTGCTCCAAGGCCACGGAAGCTCTCGTTTCTTCCTTCTTTTCGTCTCGCCTTTCGTGGTGTGTATCTCGGAGATGTGTACCACGAGTGTTTCCGGTGTACATCCTCTTTCCCCTTTTTGATCTTTCCTTTTAGGGGGAGTCGAAGCGATCGTTCCTCGCTTGGGCGCCGCGCGGAAGGCGGGAGGAACATTCCTGGCCTTCAGAGGGAGGCTAGTACGTCCGGCAATCACCGAGACGACAAAAAGACAAAACACAATGCGCTTCACCCGGCGTCGTCCATAGTATTCACACCTGAAGCATGCATCCAAGCATGCCTTTGCCTGTATATATACATACATATATGTATCTGTCTATCTACCTATATGTTTATTTGGTGCGAGATACTGGTTCTCGCAGAGATAAGCGCATCCACGCTCGTAGGCGTGTATGTTCCCTTCAGGCAGAGAGACACGCCGGGGACGTGCTGTCTTTTTTCTGCTTGCAATGTAACTCTTCCCGTGGAGCTACCCAGCTTCCGGCCCTGCGCAGCGTTTCTGCTTCGACTTGTGCGCGTGCGACCTTCCGCCCGTTCGTGCCTTGTCTTTCGTCCTTTGCTTCCTCAGCCGCCTGGACGCCCCGGGAAACGCCAGCGAAGAAGTCAGCAGAAGCGGGAGCCCGGAGGCGAGCAGCGTCGGCGCAGGCTTGGAGGGTGTCGACGACGATCCAGAACTCCGTGAGGCTCTGCGCCTTTCTCTCGAAACCTACAAGCAGGTAAGAAAGTTGGAGGCAGCAAAGAGAAGAAGAGAGGGAGAGGGAGCGAAGGAAAGAGCGGCCGAGATCTTTAGCGGGCGACACAGCCCGTGCGCGCTGGGAGGCCGTTTGCGAATCTCGCCTCAACATGCCGGGAAAGAGAATCCCGCAGGCAGGTGGAGAAGGTGGAGAAGGCGAGTTGAGAGACGAAAAAGGCGCGCAGCGCACAAAGGAGAAAGGTTAAGAAAGTTTTGTCTCCGGTGCTTGTTCCGCCTCGATTCGCCTCTTCAGGAAATGCAGGCCCCACCGGAGGAACCGCCTGCAGACGCTCAAAATATCTGCGCGGTTGTGGTTCGGCTTAGAAACGGAGAAAAAGTGATGCGACGCTTTTACCAGGCGGACACCATGGAGGTATGCGTCGTCTTTTCTCCAGATGCTCGTGTCCCTTTCTGTTTCCCCGCGGTTCCGCGCCTACCCCGGTTCTCACCCCTGCATTCGCGGGGGGATCTGGCCTTTCTGCGATTCCGGTGGGTGGGCTTCCAGAGGTCTCACCTTCGGCGCTGTTTGACATCGGAATTGATCCCTTTTCGGGTTTTGTTGGCTTCAGCGCGTTTTCCAGTGGGCCGAGTACGAGGCCTCGCAACGCGACTCCACGACTCTCGGATCCTGCGTTCTCGTTCAGACAGTCCCCAAGTGAGGAGAAAAAGCTTAAGTTCTCGAGAGTGTCCGCGAGACCCCGGAAATTTGCAAGTTGGCGCAGGTCTCTTCTATGTATGCCCGCGCTCGTGTGTACCTCTCTCAGTACTCGTGGCAAGACAACTCCACACCCGAGCATCTCTGTCTCCGCGTAAAGAGATTGAAGAAGAAGAGATACAGATGGAAAGCGTCTTCGGTCGGAGTTGCAGCTGCTTGGACACGTCGAATCGTGTCCGTTTCTACTTACACGCATGTGGATCTTGTGCAGGTGCCTGCCATGGAAAGGTCTATAGACAGATGCATCTGCATTTCTTTAGACTATTATCGGAGACAGAAGAGAACCCATTTAGACATGCGTGTCGACGATCATACATTCAGGACATAGACGAAAGGAGAGAGGAAACGGGTGTTGCCCACCGGGTTTACTCGGGAAGGATTTTGTCTGCGCAGAGAGCATGCGCGTGCGAAAAGCCGTTGACGGCTTAAAGGAGCGAACGTCGACGTGAGATATCCGCCTGCGACACCGGAAAACGCTAAAAAATTCGTGTTTTCTCTCCATTGTCCATGCATCTGTCGGTCTTCGTCACGCCTGTACAGACTTTCTGCCTTAAGAGTTTCTCCTTCTCGACTCCAGACTATTTCTTGCATGAATCTTGCACGGCTATCCCGCATGTATATATATATATATATATATATATATATATGGGTATGTATATGTATAAAAGCATGGGGAGGAAAGGCGTGTTGGAATTGAATTGTTCGAATTCTCTTTCCTTTGCGCATGCTACCTTCTGTTTTTATCTAGGCGGAAGTTTTGCAAGTTGGGTGGCCAGATTTGTCTGTGTGAAGGCGACACGGAGGTGAGACAGGGGCGACTTGCGCGTTTGCGTCTGAGTGGAGACTGACCCCTCAAAAAAACAAATCACCCGTCAAATCCTTTTTCATGGCGTCTTCACACACCCCGCTTATAAGACCGCCTGTCTATGAACTCCTGCCTCGAGACAGATGAAGGGAAGTTCGTGCGTGCGCACACGCGCCTGTGAAGTTTTGCCTTCTCGTGAGGCTCGTTCTCGATGTATATCACTGCTCAACATGTGAAATGCGGAGGCTCTCCGCCACCTCAGCTTCTGATAGAACATCCGTATTTCTCCGTATCTGTATATATATATATATATATGTAGACATGCATCCATACACGTATATGCATGGACTTGTGTGATTGTTTATCTACAAGAGTATTTGTTTGTATATATGGATATATGTATTTGTGTGTGTAGATATATCTATATGTTCAGAGATGTAGTACATGAGTGCGCCGTTTGCTGCCAGTGCCTGGACGTCGAATGGTTTTGTGGTCTTTTGTTTCAGGGAATTCCGATTAAAGATCGAGAGCTCCACGAGTTGGGTTTCCAAAGACGTGAACAGCTGATGATGATGCACCTTTGAACAGCCGAAAACTTCACTGCAATCTGCAGACATGATGGGGCTGCAGCTACCCACGTCCATTTCTCTATATCTACACAATATATATATATATATATATATATATGAGTATGTAGCTGTGCTGTCATGCATGCTGATATGCCACTACGTGGATGTGTGTGGTGTCTAGTCGTCGACCGTAGTGTGTCGACATGGGACTCCGCTACGTCCACATGTGACGCATGGATGCGATGCCGGCGCGGGTGCGGCATGCAGCTCTTTCAGTGAGACTACCCCGTTTTTTAGAAGCGAGGAAAAGGAGGGAACCTCGGAGAGGGGGAGAAGAGCGCACTGGTCTTTCCTCTGTAATTCTTCGCTATTTGTCCCTTTTGCCTTCTTGGCACCCTCGGGAAAACGTGAGATCGCAGGGAGTTTCCTGGTAGAAACGTCCTTTTTCTGGGCTCGACTGATCGGCCTCTGCACGTCTTCTTTTGAGGCGCTTCAGTCCACCAGAGGGAAACAGAACTCTGTTCCGCATCGCCTGAAGTACTCTGCCTAAACATCTTACCACATTGCTTGTGTGATTCCATGCCGCTTTAAGGCACCATTTAGCTGGGAAGTTAGCGTCTAAAACATATACCCGAGTATTAAGTTAGTGCACGCAAGATGGACACGGTCAATCCGTGCTCGGTTTGTACCTACTTCACTCCTCAGTTTAAGCAGAGGCACTCTCGATCAGCCTGCCTCAGCACGAAGAGAGTCTATATCTGTGCATGCAAGAATGTAGACAACAGAGAGATATACTAATGTATTTTCTACAGAGCGTTTTTGGATACGAATAGCTTATCTGCTTGGACGCTCCCAGAGGTCCATACGGAAAGATCCAAAGTGCAGGCATGTGCACACCGCAACACGCGCTCTGGGCCTGTTTGACACGGCACATCGCAAGAGATCCGGCGAAGAGACCGGCTTATAAACGGAGAACCGGCTCTCGCACGCGTGCCACGAGGGCACACTGGAAGCGCTACTCGCAGCCGATGCGGCGTGTGGTGACCGTCTGTGTCGCTCGGGAAGAAGCCTCAAAAGCTGCAGTTGGGGGAGGCCTGACGCGCAGTGCCGTTCTCAAACTCTCACGTTCTCTCTGCCCCACAAACCTGTCGTTTCTGCTCGGAGCCTTCATCGGCGACTCCTGCTCGCCTGCATGCAGTTCCTCTGCCATGCAAACCTTTGATTCCTTTTGAGATATGCTAAAACCCGAGGGGAAAGCGAAGAACCCGAGAGAGAGGGGTTTCGACTGCTGCCAGCGAGGAGACTGAGGAGACTTGATAACCGGGGGCGACTGTGAGAATGCGGAGTCGCAAAAATCCGCCAAGTTCGTTTTCTTCGAACACAAAACGCGTCGCCCCGCCACGATCACGTAACAAACAACGCTGACGCACCCACGGAGACACGCGGGCGATCCACGGGGGAGAAGACGCGGAACGAAGAGTCACCTAAGAGTGCCAGAGTCGAAAACCTGTGTTTGCCTTTGAGCAAGCAAATGCTTCTCCGGAACCGTCGGCAAAAAAGTTCTGCCCGCATGACGCACCCACTACAAGGGAATCTTGATTCCCCACGTCCTCCTTCTTCCGCACTTTACATCGACGAACCCGTCTCTCCTCATGGATACAAATTTATTTCGATACATACACATGCGTATATATACAAATATGTATATATGCATATATGTGGATAGCTGGAACTCTAAACGCAGAGGCCATGAACACGAAAACGCATATTTTGATATATATAAATATATATACAGGTTGGGGTTGAATATCTTTGTTTTTTGACTACGGTTCGCACGCCTGTCGGTGGTGCAAAACATGAAGCACACGCAACTCATTTCAGTATACTTTCAGCGGCGATATGCGCGCCGGCCCGTGTTTTCCCCGCGCGTTTCCCAGACGGCGAGACGTCAGAACTACAGACAAAAAACGTTTTCACAGGATCTCTCCCGCCGAGCGAGCCGGAGATTGAATGTTTCTCGCTTCTGCTCCCCGCTCTCTCCATGCACACTCTTTGTATAGCTCGATCCGATTTGAACGATTTTTCGGGAACAAACTGTATCCGGGTGTTTTCCGCTTCCGCGATGCCCCACAGCCAGCGGGAGACAGGAGACAACGCTCTCCTTGAACTGAGTCGAGTTTTCCGCCTCTGGCTTCCGCGACACTGGCGGGCTTCTTCCCCCCAGGAAAACACTCCCATGGGCCAAGTGGGTATAACACGAGACGTTGACCGAGTCGCCTCCCCCCACCCAGGAGTGTTTTCCTTCCACGAACTGACGTTTCTTCTCTCATTTCCGAGCTTCTCTCCCGAGAAGCAACGATGACCCCACACGGTCACCGGCGTGTATAGGCTCGAAACCCACGTGGGTGGTTGTTTCAAGTCTTTTGTCGAGGCCATGGCTACAGAAGCGCGTCGCCGATCTCGCATGCGTTTCCGGCGCTGTTTGTGGGGTCCACCTTTCGCGTTCTTTTCCTCTCTCGCGTCCGATATGAAGAGCTCTCGTGCAAACAAACAGTCATCGACACCGATCAGGTTTTACCACACACGCTCTTCCCTGCGACGACGCGTTTTCACAGTCTCCCCCTGCAGGTGTCCTTGCTTCTTCGTGTTCTCTCCGTTCTGCACGTTCCTTCATTCTCCCTTCTGCATCTCCCTCGTCTCGCCCCGCGCACCCCGTGGAGGAGAGCCCTGAACACCACCACAGAGCGGGCGGCCTCCCTCGTTGCCTGAATGCAGATCTCGTCTTTTTTTCCATCGGACCGAACGCCGACACGAGCCGCCGGCTACCTTTGTTTCCCTCGCTCTCCCTCTCACCCTTCTCTTCTCGCCCCTTCTTTGTCGCCGCCCGTCACGCTATCTCCCGCTTTTCCTCCACACCCTCTCTTCCCCAAGCGTCCACGCGTGCGCCGCATGCGCGAGGTTGGCAGCACCAGCCGCCTTCCGTGACCCGCGCACTGTCTCGGAGAGTCGGCGGGGCCTCGCCTGAATCGCCCAGCAGGGGCGGGAGCGCCCGTTCCGCTTCTTTGTGTTCATGAAGGTGGGGATGCAGCTCGGGGATGTGGTTTTTTTCTGCACTGCGCTTCGTCTCGGCTTCTGAGCCGAGGGCCAGCGCCTCCCCCGCGGGGACTTCCTCGGTCTCCTCTGTCTCGCGCTTCTCCCCGCCGAAGCAGACCGGCAAAGCAAAGCACGCGTTCCTCTCCGGTTCGCGCCCGGGGGCAGACGCGACCGCGGACGCCTCTGTGGGCGCCGCAGAGCGTTGCGTGCGCGGATTCCCGGCGGCCACAGGGACACCCGCAGGAAGCGGACTGTAGATCACAGCTCCAGCAGGCGGTGCGCTGTAGTACGCCTGGAGGAGCGAGACTGGGACGTTCGCCAGGGGGTACGCGAGTACCTGCGACGGCACTGCCTGGGGAAGGACGTACGCGGGGGCTGCGGCCGCCGGGGAGCCTGCGGGCGACGGCAGCGAGTAGGGAGAAGAAATCGGTTCGCACGGCACCGTCGTGAGGACAGGGCCCGGGAGAAGCGAGTGCCGACGTTCAATGCTGGACGCGTACACGATTTGCGGGAAAGCCGACGGCGCCTGGCGCGCCTCGATCGCGCGTCTCTCGAGCGACGGCAGAGTGTAGAGTTTGAATTTCCCCTTTGCCGACTCGGGTCTGCCGACGGAGCCCGCCGCGACGAAAGCGGGCATGGAAAGAGGCTGCGGCGTTTTTGACGCTGCCTCCGACAGTGCAGAAGCGACCGAGTCCACGGATTTCCGCGCGGTTTCGCGGTCGGGCTGCGTCTCGTCTTCCCCAACCGGCACCAAGGCCACGGGCGACTCGAGGGCAAGCGTCGGAGCGGCTCTACTCGACGACGCGTCGGACTCGGCGCCCTCGTCCTCTTTCTCTTCGGGCTTCGGCTCCGCGACAGCGGCGACGGGCGAAGACAGTTGCCTCCACAACACCTCGATAACTTGCCTCAACTGGTCAGACTGAATGCCTCCCTCCTGGGTGCCTGCTTCGTCCTTGCTCCGATTCGCGTCCGCCTTCGCCGCTTCGCTCTTCTCCAGCGCCAGCATCGCCCTATACACGGCGACGAGGTCGACGACGTCCTGCTGCGGGTCTTGGTCTGCCTTGTGTGTTCCCCGACTCTTGGCGTCCTCGACCCGCGACGGCTTCGGGGTGAGGAGTCCGCCTTCAAACGACACACTCGCGCTCTTCGCTTCAAAGGATCTCTCCACGGAGAAGCCCTCAGTCCAGGCGGGCGCGCCCGCAGACGAGCAGGGAACCCATCGGTCGACGCGCGGGGCCGCAGGCACCCGAGCCGCCGCGTCTTTGTCGCCGATAGACGCGCCGCTCGCTTCCTGCAAGCGTCTGCCCGCCTCGCTCGCCTCGTCGCCGGCGCGTGTCGGCCGCCCCTCCGGAGCCCCGCTCGCCGGCTTCTCACCAGTCCCCGCGCGCGCCACGAGGAGAGACAGTGTGCTCTCGCAGGTTCCCACGCGCGTCGGAGACGGCGTCGGCGGGAGGCAGTAGAGCGAGGAGCGGCTCTGGAGTGGCTGCAGCCTTGGCGCGTCCTTGCCTGGGAGGCCGTCTGGGCCGAGGCCGAGAGCCTCCTCGAGCACTTTGCGCACGTCGGAGATCGACAGCGAGAACGAGTTCGCCCGCTGTAGCAACTCCTTCGCGAACGACGCGGTCGCCGACAGCTCGAAGGGCGTCGGGAGGTCGCAAGACGCAGACGAGGGCCCTCGGAAAACCTCGCCTTCCCCGGAGGCGCCGCGGAACCCCTCAATGCCGCTCTTCGTCTCGCTCGGCCGTACCTGCGGAGACTCGAGGAGCATCTCCAGACGCGTTTGCAAGTCGCTGTCGAACTGCGTAGCCCGGTCGACCTTCATCACGCCTTCAGACGCGGTGCTGTCTCGCTGACGCACAGCCGGTCCAGAGGCCGCGAGGCCAGCCCACGTCTCGCCACTCACCGACTTTTGCTGTTTCGGACACGCTTTCCCGCGACTCCCCGTTTTCTTGAGACATTTCTCGCGTGCGTCGCACTTCTGCGCAGCGTTGCCCCGCACCATCTCAACGGAGGCTTGGCGTTTCGACGGCCCGCAACACGCGCACGTGCGCCCGCCAGACTCCTTCGCCGACGCGTTCTCCGCAACTTCCAAGCCTCCGGGCGCCGCAGCTGTCTCTGCCGCCAAGAACGCAGGCGAGCAATCGGCGGGCGCGAGCGGCGAGTCGCGCTTCGCCTCCTCGCCCGTCACGTCCGGCAGCAGCACGGGAGTGTGTTCCACCCCTGGTGCAGGAGCTCGCGCAGCGACTGCAAACTGCGCCGCGAGCGAAAAGGCCCCTGAGATGAACACACAACCGACACACTCTGTGGACAGATGGGGACATCCCGCCGGTCGTTCTCTTCCCGTCTCCCCACGCCTTCTGCCTTCCCTCGAGTTCTGGGCTCGGCTGCTCGCCCCTTCTCGCCGATACGCCTGTCTGTGTTGAGGTGCGCCTCTCATCATCCAGGCAGAAAGAAAAAACGACGCCACCCCGCAAGTCGCGCTCAGGAGGCATCTGTGTGCCCCAGTCCCCACACGTCAAGCGCTACGTTTTTCTTCTCTGCGCAGCTGCGTTGTCCCTCGCAGCCCAGAGAGAACGCAGGTAACGAGTCGCGCCCTGTTCGCGGTCCCCAGCCTGCGAGGCCTCACCGTCGCCCAAAGCGGTGGCGCTGCGTCGGCGCGCGCTTCCGAGCAAGGCCGGCCCGTGGCCCGAGTTGCATATGAGGCGTCCGTCGCTGTCCGCGCGGTCGGGGATCGGAGCGAGTTGGAGGCGAGTCGTTTGCGACGCACGCCCCGGCATGTCTGACCTCCTGCGGTGACTCAGCGCGGTCCCGGCTCTCTGGCCCAGCACAGGTACGCCCCGAGACCCGGCGGAGTCGGTCGTCGAGGGCGCCCACGGCTGCACAGCAGTCTCCGAGGACGGGCTGTCTTCTTTCGGGGACGCCTCCGCCTTCTCTTCCGTCTCGGCTTCGCCTGGATCTCGCGACTTGTCGGCGTCGAACAGATGCAGAGCGACGACGGTGGCAGGGGGCTGCGTCTCTCCGCGCTCCTCGGGCCAGGGCTTTTGCCCGTCTGCGGTTTGTGCGCCCGCGAGCTCCCGCAAACGATTGCACCAGACCACGAGGCGCGGGTTTCGAACCGACAGGTTCGGGGCGTCAAACAAGCGGCTGAGGTCTGCGAGCAGGTTGTCAACTAAAGACAACGACAGAAACACACACACTCCTGTCGAAGCGCGGGAAAGTGAGGAGCGCACGCGCGGCAACGCGCAGCCGCCGAAGATCCGACGCAGGGCGCGGACCCAAGTGCACTGCGTGCGGTGCGGATCTCTTTAGGCAGAAGACCGCTCCCCGGACGCAGCTGATGCCCCACGCCTTCTCCCCTCTTTCTGGAACAAAGAGCGCGACGCCCGGGACAGGAGAGGTACCCAGTGCCTGTCTCTTCAGGGGTGAGTGCGCAGAAGCAGAGAAACATTCCGATTCACACCAAGGCCCATCTCCACGTCTGGCCTATGTCGCCCCCCCAGAGCCCGCGTGGAGCGAGCGTAGGACGACACAGAACAAGAAACGACGGGCTATTTGGGGCGCGCCTCGCTGGAGAAACGCGGCAGTGCGATCTCTCGACTTCCGGGTTTCATCCGCGCGCACACCCTCGTTTGAAGCAGAAGGAGCGGAAACGTGGCCAATAAAAGCGTCTTCTTTGAAGCCGAAAGTCGGCTTTCGTGGATGTTATTTGTATCTAGTGCCAGTCGGAAGACCGCGAAGGCTGGAAAAAGGCCCCGACGCAGCCGTCTCGGCTCCTGTTGACTCACCGTTTCGTTTGTGCATCGAGGCATCGACAAGCAGGCGGACGGCAGTGACGATGAAGTGGACGAGAATCGAATTGATATTGGCGTCGGCCTGATGCTTAGCCTACAGAACAAGAGCCACAAACAGTCGGACGGTTGGGCGCAGGTCAACGGGAATCGCCCACGCAGAGCGCCTCCCGAGAATCTGCATGCAGATGCACGGGCGTAATCACTGGCATGCGTCCTGCCTCGCCGTCGCCCGTGGCCGCGACCAACGAGGAAACGGGACGGAACCGAGCGGAAGAAGGGAAAAAGGAAGGAGGCACGAGCACCGGATGTGAAGAGGTGGAGCGGGAAGGAAACGCCCTTCACGGAAGAACGTGGAGGAGAAACAGAAAGGCTTGGATCAAGAGCCACGGAGGGAGTACAGATACACGCGAGCGCCCAAGCAGATGACAGTACCTTGATAGCCTCAATCTCGCTCAGGACGAACTGCAGGCTTCCGTCCAATTCTTGGTATTCCTCCATCACCCTGGAAAGCAGACACAAAAGGCAAGCATTTGCATGTCTCGGATGCACTGCATGTCCCTTGTCTCACAGACATGCCGCAGCCTCACTGTCGGAATTGACCAAACGCGTGAACCAGAAAGTCGAAAAGAAAGCCAAATCCAGTTTTCGAATGCAACGCACGCCACGAGATCTTCCCGGCGTCTCTCAAGGCTACGGGCCAGAAAGGCGCACGACAGACTAGAGACAGAAACTCAACTCAGCACGTGAACATATACACATATACATACATATGTATGTATATATATATATATATGCACGTGTTTACATCACCGAAAAGAGAGATTCGCGCGTTTAAAAAAAGCAGAGTTTCGCAGCACCCACATGGCCATGGAAGGAAGTGCACAGGCCGTGACACACGGCGGCTCTTGCATGAGCGCCTGACAGGGAATACATTTGCACGTGCACCGTCTCGGGGCGAAGCCCGTTCACCTGTGAAGGAGGAGTTCAAATACATTCCGACGTGCTCGTTAGAGAGGGTATCTGGGCAGCGCAGATGTACGTATGGGCGCATGCAGATATATATATCTGTCTACAGGATGGGCACAGAAATCGGTAAACAGAGGCTGAGAAGATTGCTCGGGCGCGCATCGTCGTCCGTACTTATCGCGCCACTTTTTAAGCGTCGACCGTTCTTCCTTCAAAGCTTGGCAGCTCTCGTTCATCGCCTTGAAGTCCTCTTTGTACCTCTGCATCACGCACGGCAGAAAACGTCTCCAGGAAACCGAAGGGAATGGGAAGCAAACAGCCCATATCTCCATTCATCGCGAACAGGCACTCATACCTCGAAGGTGTTGTGAGCGTCAGAAGAAAGAAACTCGATTCTTTAGGCGGGGACGGAGAGTGAGGAAAGGCCACCAACTGAAATAAAGATCTAGGCTCGAAGAAAAGGTGGTGGGAAAAGGGTAAAAAACCCTATGGCGGTTTCCTCCTCTGGTAATACATGTGAGAAGACTCGCTGGAAACGAATCCCTTGGTGGCCCTCCAAAACGATCGCTCTCTGTCTTACCCTGAGGAGCGTGCGAGGGCTCTCTGATGGATCTGCCGCCGAGTTTACGCGGTCCTCTTTGGTTTGAACTCTGATGTAAAAAGCAAGCACATCGAGAGGAACGCAGGCGACGGAGAGCCGACGGTTGAATCGAATGAAACAAGCTCTAATGAAACGAGGGGATAAGGCACACAGAAGGCGGCTGAAACCCCATCGGCGCACCGCACCAGCCTCTCGGCCCACAGTTTCATCACATGCAGTGTGTAGCGCCTCGAAAGCACAAAGGAGCGGATCTAGGAATGAAGAGCGAAGGACGCCAGAGTCGCAGAGTAGATTCCACGCTCGCCTCTACAGTTTGTCCTTCAGCTGTTTCCACGTAACTCTCAGCCACTATCCAGATGGAAACCGTCGATCCGCAGGGTGGGGTCAATGGGATTTCCCATCGAATTTGCTGCCATCGGCCGGTGAAACGAAGCTCCCACTGCATTTCATCGAATATGTATATTTACTGTACAGGCAGATATTGAGAGAGCGGGAGAGGCAAATGGCAACGAGGCAGGCAGACACGGTGACCGCGGGGGTGCCGGATCAACGTAGATTCTTCATCAACAGGGTAAAGAACGTAGTCTGAACACGGAGGCGACATAAACGCTTCGACACCCGTCACTCCCTATGCACTGCATCCGGTTGCCAAATAAGTTTATAGAGGATTTTTTCCACATGCAGGTGCGCCGCAGACACACAACTGCGTGCGGCACAATACAGCGTTTCCCTCCGAACACCGAGCCGCCAGAACATCGCACCTTTCATTTGAATATAAACTCGAGTTGAAAGTGTGTGCTGATAGAGGAGTTTGAGTATCCAGGACGACTTACTGGATAGCAGAAGTGGAGTGATTTTGTCTCGCTTCTTCTTGGTCTCTCTGAAGTTGGAGTTGAATCTGTAGGAGTGCCTGCAGGTACGCGAGCACCCGTTGTTTTTGGGCGGCGTCTGCCATAGAGGCATCCGCGTCCGGGGCGGGGCAACTGGTGCCATCCACCTCACGAACCGCACCCTTTTGTTTCTCTCCCAGAGAAACTCTAAGAAGCAGATCCTTGACTTCTTTGAGGAGAGGGTTCTCGCTGCTTGCGGAGATCACAGAGCCGAGTTTCTCGACGACCTCGGAGACCTCGGAGTCAACGGCCCAGTCTGCTTCTCCCTTGCGTGCGTCCAGCGCGGCCGGGGTTGCGTGCGGAGATGGCCCTCGAACGTGGTCCGAACTGCGAGGCTGTTCGCGCGCTGCGGCAGTGGAAGAGAGGCCTTGAGCTCTCAAGGTCGCGTGGCTAGGCTGGGCATTCGACATGGTGGGGGACGCGGAGCGACGGTTTTGAGGAAGATGTTGTGAGAAAACGGATGGCGAGTAGGCCAAGAAGGCACCAAGACAAAACCGTTGCCGTGGAGGAAGGCGTCAGGCAGGGGAAGTGGACGGACCACTGGTCCGTCTTACTCAGGCCGGGCCAAGAAATCAGCGTGTGAGAGACGAGTCAGCCGCTCAGCGAGCCTGGACCGACTGACGGAGAAATCAGACGGGGTGGGGAAAAGAGAAGGTGGGCACATAATCTGAAGGCCGAAGAGCGGCGGGTAAAGAGCAGTGGCGGACCAAACGGACCAGTGTGCTCGGCGCGAGATGGGAAAATCTGTGGCGCGCAGTGGATTGACTCGATACAGTGTTCGGCCGAAACCAGGCTTAGAGCAAAGCAGGCGAGGCACGCGTGTCAAGTGCAAGAACGCGTCCGTCGTCCCGCGTGAATAAAGGAAAGATCAGGCACGGCTGCGCTGCGGCATGGACTCTCTATCGAAGGACTGCGGGCGTTTTACAGCGTACCCGGCGGACCGGCTCCCGTACCCTGCCTTCCACGCGTGTCGAGGTGTTTGGCATACAGGGATTCGCGGAACGAGGAAAATATACAGTCACGGAAAACTCCTCCTGGTAAAAGGAGAGGAAGAGAAGTCATGGTTGAAACGCCTCAACGGGGCTAAAAAGGAGAGGCGCGGATCGAGGGAGACTCACTCACCCGAGCAGCAGTTGCAACCGCAGTGTAGGGTTAGGCACTCGTGCAGTGGATGTCGTGGACAAGAAAAACTGCGACGGTGCCCATACAATTAGCGATACATTTTTCGCGGCGCGGAAAACTGCAGAGTGCGCGAAGAAGCCGCAAAACGCAAAAAACTTTACCCTGCGAAAAAAGTTGAAAAGCGGAACAAGCAACGGCTGTCCGTGGGACTTGACTTCGCGGGGCTGGCTTCCCGGCCGGGTTTCACCAGCGGGACTGAGCAGCATGGGACCTCCGCCTCACAGAAAGCGACACGCCAGGAGAAAGACGCACGAAAAGGGGCAAGGAGGGTGTTGCAGATGGCTGGATGTGACGCGGCTTGCGGATTAGAGGGAACCATCACACACGACACGAGTCGCTTCCAGCACTGCAGCTGACACACTTTGCGACAAAAACACGCCAGTCTCTGTTGTCCATTCTTTCCTAGCCGCTCTCGGGGGGACGGTGCAAAGAAACCCGCTCTCGGATTCCGCTGTCCAGGGCAAATGTTTTCGCGAGCGGGGAAACCGTACAGCACGTGCTGCGGTGAGCTGTGCTGACTGACCTAGGCTTGTATTTTACCGAATGAGGGATCGCGCGGCAGGTGAAAAACGGAGAACTGGCGTTCCCGAGAGAGTTCCTGTTTGAATCGGCAGGAGGAAGCCAGTGTACATACACTCCGTGGCTCGGACGAAAAACCTTCAGCGAGGGACGGAGCCAAGCCGACCCCTCAACTGTGTGTCCTCCAGTTGCCTGGTTCGTTCGGGCTAGGAAACCCCGTGAGAAGTTAGTGGAATTGCGTCAACATGACCCGCGCCGGAGGGCGGGAGCACCCATCAGGCAGAAACGCACGCATCTGCTCCCGCTGTAAAACAACACATTGAGAAGCAGCACGCATTCTGCCCATTTCGCACCGCCCACACAAACACAAAGTTGAGCCGCTGTCCACGCACTCGCTCACGGTCCAGTTGACTAAGTCAGATAGACTTGTTTTGAGGCAGCATGGTGACTCTCCTGAGGAAAGTCCTGTAAATCCAGTCTTCAAAGGCAACTCAAGTGAAGCCTATCTTGGACCGAGTTGCCGGAACCCAGACGAGCGTTATAGCCCGTCCTGTTGCGGCAGGCTCGGGTAGCCGAGCAGGAGGCACTAGACGAATTGGCGAGTGTCGCCAAGTGCAGGAGGCGGGGACGCCATACGGCAGATGGGAGATCACGCGGTGGATACAGCTGACGCCGGACACAAGAGCAAGTGCGTCAAGTCTAAACGGGGATGCTGGGACCGGGTTCGAGCTCGTGGGGCCGAGGGTGTCAGCTACAGTAGTCAGATTTGCTGGTTTTCTGTTAACCCCTTTCCTTTCTTCTTATGAAGTTGACCATCGCGGAGTCGATGCGGCTCTCTGATCAGTACGGATTCAGTAACAGCTCAGGTAGACACAAAACTCGACGCAGAAGATGGAGAGGAAAGTGTGTCGAAAGACAGAAAAACCAGATATTCTAACAAAAACTGATTGGCTACGCTCTTCCTGTACATACCTCCACAGCCAACACGGAGGCAAACAGAACTTCGTGAGGAGCCAGATTGGTCCCAACCTCTCGATGCGGAATGTCATGTTCTCTGCTCGTGGGACTGTCCGTTGTTTCGCCGAAAGCACCAAAAGGAGACAAAACCAGCGCTGCGCTTCGATCGAGGTACCGCGGAGTTTCCCTCGTTTACGTCTTTCGTAGACGTTCTTGCCGCCTTCTCTAGCATCTACATGAGCTTTTCCTTTCCCCAAGTGTTCGTTCGCTGCGTCTGCTTTTCGAAGCGGCTCTCCTCCCAGCTAATTCTCAATCCTTCCCTGTTGCTCGGTTAGTTATGCATGCCCGAGTCCGGAGTCCTTCAAAGACCCAATACAAAAGAGGCCGTGTGGAAAAACCCGCGACGCGGTGACGCTCGTGCGAGAATTGGGTTCTTACACTATGCAGGAAGCAAAACGTGAGGAATGGCAAACTGATTCCTGTATGTCTCCTTCAAAGAAAGGACGGCCCCGCTACCAAGCAAGTGAAAGACACAAGACTGTGACGAAGAAAGGGCGGACGGACTAGACGATTTACTCGCGCACACCTGCACATGTGCGTTCAGGACAGATAGGGGAAAGCTCCTGACTGTCCCATATCGCGAAGCGCCGGAGGTAAATCCTTCCATTTCCTTTTTTGGTACGACTCCAAAAGGACTCAGCTAAGGCATTTATGATCTGTAGTTCTCGCCCGATTGCTACCCGTCGTCAAAAACTGCTTCCGGCAAAAAAAAAACACACTACCCCTTTTAGAGTAGGAACACGGTATCAATTCTTGCTTCTCCCAGCCTCGAACAAGCGACCGCCTCAGATGCGCGTACGGGTGGCACGTTCTTCCCGTGCACTGGTTCCCTCAAAAAAGGCCTTGCAAATACATAAAAATAAAAGCGCATGCAACCACGCATATATACAAAACCATTCTGATGCTTGCCGCAACAAACGAGACAGCGCTCGGACCTGTGGCGCGACGGGATGCATGGATTCGCCACCTTCCAGGACTGGCAGGCGCGCCCCACGCAGGTCTAACCTGCGAGTCTTCCTCTACTTGCTGCAACGAGGTCCCCAAAGAGGGTCAACGTGGAAACCTGTTCTCCCCCCAGCCAGCAACATGCACAACTACAGGACACTTGACCCACAGATGCAACTATATATATATATATATATATATATATATAAATCGACGCATATGCACGCATGCGCATATATATATGCGGGGACAGGCATAAAAAGAGTCCGGTGGCCAGGAAGGCAGACGCTACGACCGTTATATTTAGAGATAGAAAGTAGCGGATGTGTAACGCCGTCACGAGCACATGGCAGCTCGCAGGGTGTGCTCAACAAACACACGGTGTGCGACGCCATGACCGCAGCAGACGTGTATCCCCACGGCCTCCGAGTACCTTTCATCGCGCCGAGACGCGCATACGCACAAATGTGGACATTTGCATCCGACTGGTACACCTGGAACTTTCGTACCGGTACGGACAAACGAGTTGAGAGAGGCTGCAACAGATCCCGCCCCGAACAGGACCGTCAGCGCAGCTGTTCATCTTCCTGGGAGCTGATGGCCCGGGTTTTTCTGCGGAAGCATCCGGTGCGAATCCGCTCAGATGCCCTCCGTCGGATGAAGTCTGTCGACTTCGCTGCAGATGCCGTGCAACTTTTTTTTCCGTTTCCACTTGCCACCCTCCACCGGACTCAACCGAAAACGCAGACCAGCGCACAAATGGGGGCACGTACAGGCGTAACGACTGTGCAAGCAGAATCGCGGGCGGGGTTGCGAGACACCGCTACAGCCACGGCTGGGTGTTAGCTCACTTGCGGATCGACAACTTGTGCGCACAAACAAAGGAGACACTCCCCTCCACGCTGTTTCACCGCGTGCGGGCTTCGTGTGTATTCGACCGCCTAAACCCCGGAGCCTCCCTCGTCGCGCACGTTCGCAGAGAGGTTCTTCTCATCCGTTGGTGGCAAAGAAAAAGCGCGGGCATAAAACGAGATGTGCAATGCGCAGACTCGGCGCAGAGCGCCGTTCTTCCCAGGAAAACGCGACACACCAAGGCGCTTGCGACGGCACATACCTCCCCGTTCCTCGCAACTTTGCCCCGAGCCGCAGCCACCGTCGAGAGACGACGCCCCAAGAGCGGTCTGTCGACCGTTAGGGCTCTTCAGCCGATGAAGACTCACGATCGCCTTGCACAGAAAAACAAAGACTCTCCACCGCTCCCGCCGACGATGAAGAAGACGAGAAGGGCGATGCGCGCTCCACCGGTGCGGGGAAGGCCGGAGGCTCGACAGCCGCAAAGGCCGACGGCTCTAAACCCGGCGAGGAAGAAGACGACGGGAGAAGAGAGGCGAGCGCAGCGGAAGACGACGAGGTACCCAGTTGCGGAGACGCAGGGTCAGGATACAGAAGCATCACCCGCTGAGACTGCAGATCGCCTGGAGGCGGGGTCAACAACATCTTCACGTGCTTCAGCACCTGTGGGGAACAGAAGAACATGCAAAGAGCGATGCACACTTCAACTCCACGGGGCTCAGTTCTGCCCGCCAAGGCCCCAAGCGGGCGTGGATGTACAGTGAGCTGTAAACACACCTTGTGCTTGGACGCCCTTTCGCTACTGGAGCTCCTTCGCAGTGGAAACCTTTGCTTCTAAAGGTGAGAATGCAGTTAGGTACAACGCTGCGTGCTTTCCCGCGCAACCACCCCCACGCAGCGTGCACGCGTTTTCCCGTTGCGTCTCGCCGCCTACCGCGTAAGCCGACGGCCGGTGCTGAGGTTCCGGCCGCGCCATCTCCTTCATCAGGAGATACCACGGATGCAGATGGAGGCGAATGTGTTCCGGCACCTGAACAGCAACGAGACAGAGGAAAGCCGCTTTGGACTCCCGTCTCCTTTTCCAGCAATCCGAGTAAGAGACACTCCGAACCCGTTTCAAAAGGGGACCACGAAGGACCACAGCAGTTGCACGACTCTGCCGCCATTCGACGACGATACTGGACACGTACATACACTTCCGCTCCTCCCACGCCGCTGTCCATACATTACGCATACACGCGATTCTCTGCATCTCCACAAACTACATTCTTACACGCACAGATGCAAATATATATATATATATATATATATATGCGAGTGTGTGCACGAGTATGTGCAAGCACACATATATGGATGTATATCTAAGTGTCCGCGCCACAGCTGAGTTCGTTTTTAGGTGACTTACAGCGTAGTTCGTCTTGAAGTCCTCGAGTGTCTTGACTCGCTCCATCACGGTATTGAAACGGGGACAGAGAAGTTCCAAAAGAATCAGAGCGCTCGAGTAGATGTCAGCCTTCTCGTCGCACAGGCCGCCTCCTTCCGGAGCTGCATACGCTGGAGTGCCGATCACCTCTCCTTTATACGACTGCAGAAAAACCACACACGAGTTGCGCATCCTCTCTTCTTTTCCATGCTGACCCGAAAAGAAAAGAACCCCGGCCATACTCTGTCTCCGCATGCTCGTGTTTCGCAGGGTGGTTTGTGATCCCCGCATTTTTCCTCGCCCGACTGGAGTCCTCTACACGCCGTTGCGGATGGCTCTTCCGTTCCGCTCTCGCCCCGCGTCGCCAGACTTTTCGCCGCGTTCTCTCTCAATTCTTCGGCCTCGCGTAGAGAGGGATGCAATGTCGTGCACCTGCATACCGCCTTCGGATTTACATCCGTACAAATATGTTCGAGACACTGTCAATGTATTCCGTGTCCCTGTACCGTCTTCACGTTGCACGTTTGATCCATATGCCGTTGTATTCATGGCAAGAGGTACGTACCATTTGTATACCTTTCCGCATGCCCTGGAGTTTTAAAAAATATACCCACATATACCTATATATACCTATATATATATATATATATATCGGCTATACGTGACTTACCATTTCCATATTCTTGCCCATGCGGCGTGCTCTCGCGAGGAGTCCCTTGATTTTCTGTCTCTGTTTCTCTCGATGTCTGTCCCCAGCCATCTCGTGGCCTTCGCCTGGCACCGCAGAGACTCCCAGAGCCTCCACAGCGCCGGTCGCAGACGGCCCTCCCGCTGCCGCGCTGCCGGTTGTGTTTTCTCTTTGAATGAATTTCGCCAAACCAAAGTCGACGATCTTCAGAACCAGGGTGTTGGGATCCACGAAGATGTTCTCGGGCTTCAGATCGCGATGCACAATGCCTCTGCACACAAGAGAACAGAATCGAGCTCAAAGGATGTCCAGGACACACGGGTCAATCTGCGCACGGCAGTTAAGTGCTTCAGAAACGCACTGTGTGGCTGTTTCCGTCGTCGCTTATCGCAGCCGCTCGCGGTCTAAGCGATCGCGTTTCCCGACCCTCTCGTGCTCTCTTGAATGCTCTCGTCTACCCATCTATACACATCTGCTTCACCGGGACTCTGCCTCCCTGCACTGGCCTCTCGGTCTCTGCCTGTCTCTCTTGCTCCCCCTTGGAGCTTCGTGATTTTCCCTACCTTTCATGGATGTCGCGAATCCCCTTCATGAGCTGCTTGAAGAGTTCGAGTTCCATGGAGTGCCATCGGTTTTTGTTGCTGGGGACAAAGCCCATGGCGACTGTGCTTCTGTCCTTCCTGGGGAGAACGCAAAGGAACGCGACAGACAAGCCGTCGAGCGCAGTCCCCAGATGCGGCTCGCGCGCTGGGGCAGTCCGCGAGGAAGAAAACACGAGACGCCCCGAGAAGCGCGGCCGATCCGCACCGCCCAGAGACACAGACAGGAGCCGACAGGTGGCGCCACAGACGAAACGCAGAAAACGGGACCGGACCGAGAGAGAGAGAGAGGACTCGGCACGCGAGTGCCCAAGCCGCGCAAAACGGCGAGACCAGAGGGGCGGTGGAGCTGCACGGCCGAAAACCGAAACCGAACAGAAAAAGGAGGGCGAAGCGAGACGCGAGGGCGAAGCGAGACGTTCCCCCCGCACACGCGTCGCGACCGCCACACGACAGGGAGGACAAAGAAAGGCAGGGAAAGCAGAGAAGAGGCGCCTCACCTCTCCAGCCACTCGCGCAGCGTGACGCCGTTGCACATTTCCATCTGGATGAGAAGGACGACCGGATACAGCGTTTCCTTCGCGGGGGGTTCTAGACCATTGCGCTTCACCTTCGCGAGTTCCGCTGGGAACGCCTCGAGCAGATCTTTTCGCGTGCGTCCTTCCCTTCTGCCGAGAGAACCCTCCGTCTTCGCTTTGCCTTCCGGTATCCGCTTGCCCCCGGAGACACCGCAGGCGCGTCCTTTCGTGGACGGCGACAGTCTGCCTTGGTTTCCGAGAGACGCGCCAGGGCCGTGGGATCCGGAAGCGGCCGAGGGATGCGACTCTGTGCTGTTTCCATCCTCGAAGATAATCATGTCTCGCTCTTGCGTGTTCAGGTAACAATTCATGTCGAAGGAGACATCGGGTCCGCTCCACTCTTGCGCACGCGCACGCAGCGTCTCCTTCGCCCGCTCCGCATTTCGCGTCTCCTCTTTCCCGCGCCTCTCGCGACCTTCTCGCTTGTTCCCTCTGCGCTTCGCCGCGTCTCGCGCTCCTGCCGGTCTCTCCCTCTTCCCGTTCTCACCCGCGCCGTCTGTCTCCTCGCCACTCGTCCACCGGCAGGTACACCCGGGCGCGGCCTCCAGGGACCGCGGCCCCGCGCGCGCGTCGCCCCAGAACGCGTCTGGACCCGCATTGGTGTATGTACACTCCGCGTCGGAGAACGAGTCGCCCGAGAAGCAGAGAAGCCGGTGCGCGCGCGTGCGTGCGCCCGCGGGACGCCCGCCGTTCGTTTCCTCGTTCCGGCCGTGGCCCAAGAAGGTGTCCTCGTCTTCTTCGAAAAACCAAAAGGGAAAGGATTCGTCTTCCTTGTCCTCCTGGCGCTCCTTCAAAGCCGGAATCGAGAACGCTCGCCTGCGCTTCGTCGCAGAGGGAACCGACTGCGGCCGCCCCGCCCTCTGCTTGTCACAGCGTGAACACCAAGACGAAAGGTCTGCGTTACCCTCCGATGTGCAGGAGCTGTCCGATCCTCGTCGGCCTCGCTCGGCTCGCACGTCGCCTCCGAGGTCGGTCGCGCGCCTGCGTACGCGCTCTGACTGGCCAGGAGAGAACAAGGAAGAGCGGCGCGGGCGGGGATTCTCGCCTTTCGAACGCCTTCGCTGGTCTCGGTACGAGCTGGCGGACGGGACAGGATCGGGCAGAGACGAGCGGCGACTTCTCTCGCTGCCGTCCTCCCTCGAGAAACGTTCGTCGGCCGACGCACTCCGCACTGGCGACTCGGAAGCGTCGGAGGACCCCACAGAGTCTTCTCGGAGATCCGCGGACAAGAGAGTCCCGTCGCGCATGCACCGCGAAGACACGACAGGGAACGAACCACGGCGCCGCCGCTCCAGCACCTCGTCTCTGGCTTCCAAAGACGGGCGAGAATTCTGCACCAAGCGCAGAGAGACGCAAGCGACCGCATGCAGTTTCGACGTGAAAGAGTCCTATCCGCTTCGCCGCGAAGACACGCGAATTCGGCCGCACGAGAAGCGACAAACAAACGACAGACACGAATCGTGGCTGTGCGCTTCAAGGCAAGCAGGCGCCAGTCACCAGCCGCCGGCGACTTCGGCTTCACGCTGGACACGGATCAGGCATTTTAGGCCCCGCCTTGTCTTTCTTTGCAGACGCACCTGTGACCTGGCGATGAGTTCATCTCCCTCAGCCGTTCCGCGCCGTCGGGTGCTCGTACTGGCAAGGCTGGTGGCGTCGCTCGAGCTCCAGCCTCGGGCAGCCTTGGCGGAAGACTCCATTGGATATCCATCGACGTCGACCGTCACCTGATTCGGTGTTTGTCGCCCGCGACGACCTGCGAGCCTTTTGTACTCTTCCCGCTGGTAGTACGCCAGGAAGTTCGAGGACAACTGGTCACGCCCGCGTCCTCGCCCCGCGTCCTTCCCAGAGGCCTCGCAAAGTGCGCGACGGTTCGCCCTCGTTCGTGGCAGCGCCTCTCGTCCGTCCCGCCCGGTCCAGTGACTGCTCGACAAACGCGCGCTGTCCTGTTGCACCGGCGAGATGCTCAACGTGGTGACGCCCGCAGACGCCGGAGGGCCCGAGTCGCAGACTGCTGAAGAGCTGTCCACGCGGCGATCGGTCAACGCCCCGCGGCTGCCTCCGAGCGACTCGACTGGGAGGAAACGCGGCTCTTCACACCACCACGTGTAGTAGCTGGAAACAGAGATAAGGAGACGCAGGACTCCTCTGTTGAGGGACTGGAATCGGAGAAACCGGACACGAGGGGTGGCGTGCGACCGGAGTGAAGAGAGTGAAACGCGCCGAACGCGCACGTCGAACCCACACGTCGAGCGCACGCGTCAAACGCACGCGTCGAACGCAGCGAGGAGAGAGGTAGACGGATAGGCGGTTCTAAAGGCAAGCTCGTTTAGCTGGAAAGAGCCGACATGAAACTGCGCATCCACACTATACGCGGGCAGAGAGAGGGAGACACGTCGCAGTGCCGCTGATCGACGCATTTCCGAAGGACGCAAGGAAGAAAAAGACAGCACACACACACACACTGCCGTTTTCTGAAGCCTACCGGACGACGTGCTTGGAGTAGAGGTCCCGGTTGGCGGCTACTTCGCGGAAATCCCTGCGAAGCGAGATATCTTCACTCAAGGAAAGACGCAGCAGGATGAGTTTCACGGCGTAGATTGGATGGCCCGGCTCCAAGAGATGGCGCACCTGAACACAAAAATGGACCCGACCAGAAAAGTCCGAGACCGCTTCCACGTCCCGGTTCAGCTTAGAACCCGCCGATCCGGAGGCCGATGTGGACCCAGCATCCCACAAACAGCCCCAGTGGCTGCACGCACACTCCCGGTGTACATGCACGTGTACATGCCCAGTCGCGGGTACTACCAGCCTCGGGTGTATGTACACCGCCCGTCCGGTGCACCTGTCTTGGGCACTGTCCTGAACATTTCGTCGATTCCCTTACCTGATAGACGACGCCGAAGCCGCCCTGGCCGACGAGTTTCTGAATGCTGAAGGTCCGTTCGAAGCGTCCGTTTTCCAGCAGCTTGGCTAGACTCGAGTCCGGCGGAATGCCGCGGTCGATCTTGGTCGGCACTGGGGACGACGGCGCCACGACGGCGACCTGGGGAACGTTCGGCCCCGCCCGAACGACGCCGACGTCGGTCGCTCCAGCCCCGTCAACTGGCAGCGCGGCAGGCGGCGGCAGCGCCGCCGCGGTTGCCTCTTCACACTCGGCAGTTTCCACAGAACCCGTTTCCGTTTCCCTGGTCTCTGTCCCTCCGTTAGCACCCGTGGGTCGGAGCCCGCCGTCGCCCCGACGCGCTGCGCCCGCGGCCGCGAGGGCTTCCTGCGTCCCCGCGCCGCCGACTCTGAGCGGTTTGCCGTCCTGCTCGACGCGAGTGGGGTCTCCCCCCGCTTCCAACAGCAGCCTGGCGGCGCTCGTGAGAGGCAGTCCGGAAGGACCGAGGAGGCCAGCGACGTCGTTTCCCGCGGTGGGAATCGATCCGGTCGCGCTGCTCGACGAAGACTCTACGCTGCCTGCAGCGCTTCCGACGTACGCTGTCGTGACACCGGAGAGTGCCTCCAGCGCCTTTAGGGCCTCGGCGTGCGACCGCAACCCTCTGCGTGCCTCGTCCACGTTGAGGGCGAAGCCTCCGGGGCGTCCGATCGGCGAAGGGTGCATGGTCGGAGACTGCGCGACTGAGGCGTGCGCCTGGCCTCCATTCTCTGGGCCCGCACGTTCCTCGGCGTCTCCTCCCGGCGGCAGACTGACGGCGTGGATATCCTGAGTCGCCTCGTGAACGGCCGCGGGAAGAAGAGGAGCGGTCGCAGGTGGAGACGGCGAAGCTCTCACTGAGGGCGAACTGGAGGAAGCGGAGTCGACGTCTTTGCCAGGATGAGGCAACTCGCCTGAAGCTTGGGCCGCAAGCAGCCTCGCCGCCTCTTGCCGAATTAAACTCAGCCCACTGTTCTCGAGTCTCTCATCGTCCATCAGCACTCGCGAGCGAGGCGAAAGGACCGCGGCCCCAGGCCGGACCGGGAGGACATCGCTCTGAGGCGTCAACCCCGCCTCGGCGACGGGGACCGCGGAAGACGGGGCAGGATGCACGGGGTTCGGCAAACCCGCACGGGGAAAGGTCCCGTCGCCTCTCGTCAAGTGTCCCCCGCCATACGCTGTCAGCTGGCCCACAGAGTTGCATCGTCGGCCTGCTCGTCGGAACATGAGTCTCTGCCACTCTTCTGTGCTGAAACTCTCCCCGGTGGAGCCGCCTCCCATGCGGCCTCCAGGGAGGTAGATGGGAGTGGCGGTCTGCCTCTCAACTTGTCTCTCGCCTCCCTGATTCCCGCCGGAACCCAAGGCCGACGCATCGTCGTGCTCGCTCACTCCCCGCCGCTCTTCGTCGCCTTCTGCGCTCCTAGGACCCCTGAGCTCCCAGGAGTCCTCCCCGGCCCCCAGGGCGCGCCCGCCTCGCCCCTCGACGGCCCCCCCGAATCCGCTCCGGTGGATGTCTCCTGGCGCTCCGGCCCTTCCCGGAAGCAAGCCTGTCTCCCCGCGAGCGCCGCGCCACGCGTCCGCCCTGTCCGGCAACGCAGGCAGAGGGCTGGGAAGCCCCGCGGGTTCCAGAGGCTGCGGGAGAATCGAGGCCGCGTCGACGTCCCGAGCGCGGATCCCTGCCATGAACGGCGAGCTCTGCACCCGGTCTCCTGTCAGTTCCCACGGTGACGACGGGGCTCGCGCACGGTACTTTCGCTCGCCGGTGGAGCGAGAAGAAGAAACCGCCAAAGGCGACTGCGGCGCAAAATCATCGCTTGGAACGTCCACCGCGGAAGACCCCGACAGCCCGTGTGACGGGAGACGGGCGCTCTGCTGCGTTTTCTCGTCTGACGTCGCGACAAACGAAGACTCTACAGCCCCCCCGTTGCTTGCAGCTGCTGAGCTGCCTTTCCGGTAAAACCGGACGTCGCCCTGCCCCGGGAACGCAAACAGCGACAAAGTCTGGAGGACGGGCGAGTCCGAACTCCTCCGCGCCTGGCCTTCCCGGGGCAACAGCCTCAGCGCGCCTGGCGGAGGCGCGACCGCAGCAAGGTCGGAGCCCGACGCGGAGACCCCAAACTCGCCAGACGGCAGCGGGTGCCCGGCAGCCCCAGGGCCGTCGCCCAGGCCCTCGCGTTCTGCTGTCCCTCGAGAAGGCTGTTCCACGGCGCGGCCTGGGCGGAGAGACGGACGGAGGAAAGGATCGTCTCCACCAGGAATCTGGAGACCGGACCCCGCCGCCGTTGCGGGCCCCCGGCCTGGCGTGTCTCCGAAGGGTTCGCGTCCGTTCTGCCGCTCGCTCTCTTCCTGGGATGACAGCGACGCAGACGACGCCGTTCGACAGCTGTACATGGGCGTTTGGTTGCCACTGTCTCCTCGGCTCTCGCCTTCCGGGCCGCCGTCGTGGTTTCTCGCTCTGCTCTCCAAAGCCATCGCGAGTCTCTTCATGTCGTCCGCCAAGTCCCCTGTCAGGGCAGGCAGAGGTGCTGGCTCTGTCGCCCCGCGAGAAGCTGAGCCCCCCTCAAATTTACGGTCCTGACATCTCTGGTCGTCTTCCAACGGCAACGCCTCCCCGCGACCTGGACGCTCGCTTGTCCACGCGGTCGCACTCATGGTCCGACGACTGGGCCCCGCCCCGTCAGCGGGCCCGAGACCCGTCTCGTCGCCGGAAAAAGCCCAACTAGCGTAGCGCCCGCCTGGAGCCTCCCGGGCCTCGAGGGCGCGCGCCGCCGGAGACAAAACACTCTGTGCGCTCGCGCCGACGGGCGAGGCTGGGAAATGCTCAGATTCGAGATGTTTGGTCCCGGGCGTGTTGGAAGTCAGCGGTGTCCCCCAAACCGGCGAAGGAAGAGGGAGAGAAGGAGGGCGAGAAAGCGGGACCGGATCGGAAGAGCCGCTCCACGCCCCGGGGCGCGCCGCACCCCCACTGGAGTGGCGGCTTTCCTCGTTTCCCTTCGGCCCTGCCCTACGTCTCTCCTCTGCCTCCATTGGCTGCATTCCCATCGGGCAACGCCCGACAGAAGCGTCCCCTTCTCGCTCTTCTTCCGCGTCGAGTCCGTCTTCCTCGGAGTAGGGCGCGAGGGATCGCAGATGTGGAGGGAGAAGAAGGAGGAAACGGGTGTACTGTCGCCACATGTGCCGCCCTCCGGCGACGGAGACGACAGCGACAACCCCGGCCAGCGCGCCAGAGAGAACGCCTCGGAAGCGAAGAAAGACGAGCACCGAAGATGCGGCGGCGAGGAGGAAGAGAATTCGCGTCGTCCAGCTTGCAGCGAGGAGCGGATCCTGATCCCACGAGGCCGGCGCCTCGGGAGACGCCTGCGGCTCGGGCCCGCCCTCAAAGGAAGAGGCCCCTCGGCGCCCCGCTGCCCCACACTCGCGGCGGTCGCCTCGCCGTGTCTCCGGTCGCAGCGACACGACGTAGTTCGGAGGAGCCTGCGCGTGTGGGGTGAGCCAGCGAGGCGAGGCGGGCGATAAGAAGTTCAGGGAAGCAGAGGGGAAGAACAGGGCGGAGCTGCGCGGCGCCGCCTCACGGTCTTCCACCCCACACACGGTCGCCTGGTCTGTCTCCTCCGTTTGTCTCCGTGCGTTCGCAGCGACGCTGTCCTCGGGTCGCAAGGGCGAGGCGTCCCGGTCGACACCGTCGAACCTAGGAGAGAGAAGAGGAAGCGAGAAGAAGCGCGACGAGGGCCGGGCCAGCCTGCCTACCCACCGCCGCAGCATAGAGAGAACAGGCGAGAGGACGGGATTAAATGAGAGTGGAGCCGCGTCGAAGGCTCCATACAAAGCCGGAAGCTGAGAGGGCGGAACCCCGTACAGGGGCGGCGCGAGCGTCCCGTGGTCGTCGGGTAGGGCTCCACCCCCGACAGTCTGCGAGGGCGCGCGTTCCTCTTGGTGATCGAATCGCGGGGCGGCGTTCGACCGCTCGACGCTGCTCCATGCAGCCGTGGCTGTCTTCGTTTGTGCCTCTTTTCCCTTCTGTTCCTCCTCCGGCACGCCTTGCGGGTCCGAATCGCGCTGCTCCCCCCCGTCTCGGCAGCCTTCCTCTCCCAGTGGAGGAGAAAGCAAGCTGTGTTTCCCGGCTGTCTCTCTCTCGCCTCTCGCCCTATTTGCACTGAGCCCCTGTCTGTCCGGAAGAGCAGCGAGTGACCCGCTGTCGCCGCGCTCTTCCTCGCCGAAGCCTTCGCCCCGCGTCTGCTTCTGCCCCTCGCCGCTTCCTTCTGTCTGGAGACGCGAATCGAGAGAGAATTCGGAGCTCCCCCAGTCGCCCGAGAGCGTCACCTGCGAAGAAAACGCGTCGGGGTGGGAGAGCCGGACGGGCTGGACCGGCGCCGGGGCGCGGAAGTTGTGCAACATGTACGGCGAGACGACGCCCTGACTGCCGGCTGCACGCGCCGCCGAGGGTGCGGAAGAAAACGAAGACACGGAAGAAAACGCAGCGGAGAGGGGGGAGCGATCCTCGGTGGGGACGAGGGAAGACGACGCAAGGGACGTGGGCAGAGAAAACGGCGGCAGAAGACTGTGGGATCGCCCGCCGTCCCCAGACGCCTGGACTCGGCCTTTCCCCGCCTCTTGAATTTGACCGCCTGCATGCGCGTCCTCGCCCGGCGGATCCTTCAAGTCTTCCAAGTAGTTCACGGCTGGCGGCGCGGGCAACGCAACTTCTCTGCTCTTCCGGTCTCGCAGCACGAGGGCGTCGAATCCCGGGCCCTGCCGATTCGCAGGCAGCAGGAGCCCCGAGGCCCCCGGCGGAAGCGGATGAGAGGCCAGGGAGGGCGCAGGGCCGCCCAGTCCCCGCATCGACGGGAGCAAAAGCGAGGCGTAGGCGTGCGCGGCGTTCGGGGGCGGGTACGGAAACGCGAAGGAAGGAAAGGACGGAAAGCCTTCTCGGTCCCCTCGCACAGCGTGATGGTGGGACGGGACGTAGGCGAAAGGAAGAGCTGACGCGCCTCCTCCCCACTGCCGGACGATGCATTCCAAGGTGACCAGAGGGGCAACTGTCCCGGCCTTTCGGCGAGACTTCGCGGGGCCGCGCTGTCTCCGTCCTGTGTCTCCGGTCCGCCCTGTGTCTCCCGCGTCTCCGCCCCACGGCCGAACGCGCTCCGCAGCGGCGCGCGGCCCGTTCTCGCCTCCGTCCTCATGCTCCGAGAGAACGACGACGCGGGAGTCTTGGGAGATGCTTTCCTCGCCCTCGCTTCTTGCAGGAGCCGCAGCCTCGAACACCCTCTCGGCCTCGCCGCCTGGCGGCCCCACCACGTACACTGCCGCAATTGGTGCAGGAAATTTGAGGAAGAGAGGCGCCGAGGTCTGAGTCGAGGTCGACGTGAAGGGCGCGAAGGAGGGCGGGAAGGACGCAGCCGACGGACGGGCGCCGTGGAGTTGAGTCAGCCGCTCTTCCTCGGGAGTCGCCGCGGACGCGCCACCGGCAAACGCCCAGTCTCGCGACCTCTCTGGCCCCGACCTTGCGTTTGCAGGCTTCGCCTCCGACACGCGCCCCAACGGCGAGGAGAAAGAGGGCGACGGGAGAAGATACAACTTGTCGTCGTCCACGCGAAGAATGTTCCGCAAATGCGCAACCATCGAGCTCGGAGTTGCACCAGGCCCCGCCAGGGAGCCCAGCGCGTCGACCTCCACCCACTTAAGTCCCCACCTGCGGAAAGCACAGACCAAAAAGCAAGCGCGGAAAGCGGCACTGGAAAACCTGCCCCCCACCAGCCTCGCCCGTGCAAACCCCGCGCTCAGAGCGTCTCGGACCCGCGCGCACTCGCCGGACACCCCTGTGCAGGCACCGCACGTGCGTAGAGCTGGAAGCCGTGCTCCTGCTCCCAAGGACCATTCGGCCGTACTCCCTTCTTCGTCCCTCACACACACAGTCCCTCACGCACAGGCAGTCCCTCAAACACAGGCAGTCCCCTGCGCCCTCTGTCTGATGCATGCAGCTGAGCAACGGTGAGCGTTCACGGGTCTTGCACACACGCAGCGGCGTTCAGGAAAGCGGTGTGGCTGTCCAGTTGACCTACTGAGTTGTGTGCGTTTTGTTGTCGACCGCCCAGAGCCTCCAGACAGTCACGCCGAACTGGAGTTGCCGGGGCTCGTCTTCGGACTCTTCTTCGCTGTCTTCGTCCGAAGTCTCCTGCGTCTCCTGCGGCTTGGTCTCCTCGATGTCGTCGGCTCTTGGCGCGAGCGACAGGCTTTCAAACACGAAGGGTTGCTCTCGACTGCGGTCTCTGCGGACCCGCCGCGAGCCGTCGTCGAGGACGTGGACTTCTTCGCGGGCCGCCAGCTTGTCGCGTCCTTCCTGTCGCTGCGCGTCCCGCGCGTGCGCCCTGCGGGCTCGGCGCCCCCGCGCGTCTCTGCGGCCGCGCCGCTTTGCGAACTTCCCGCGGGGTACCGGCCTCCGGCGCCCCGCGATAGGCTGGCCCGTCTCGAGGTCGAGCGCCGTCACACGCACTTCGCGCTCGCCAGTGAAATAGACGTGGGGAAAGAGAGGCGCCTGGAAGGGGAGGTGGTTGACGACTTCGGGGATGCTCACGTGGAGAGCCGTGAGCGATCCGTCGTCGTCGAGAAAGAAGAGACTGCCGTCGTGCGCAGGCAACAGCCTGCGGCCTAGCCCCGTCTGCGCGAGTTCACTGGTCGCTTTCCCCTCCACGTTGACCTTCCCCCCGTTCCGGTCCTGACCCTCGCCCACGTTCTCTCCAGGACTCTTTGCTCTGTGCGCCTCGCCCCTGTCTCCTCGCCCCTGCGAAGACGCCCCTCGCTCGAGTCGCGGCTCGTCATCGGAGGAAGTCGACAGAGGCTCCAGGTCGAACGCAGTCGCCAGGGAAGAGCCGAGACTCCGCTGCCAAACAAACGATCCGTTCGTCGTCACGTGGTACAAGTCGCCCGTGATGGACAGCACAATGAGGCTCTGGAGCGCGCGCTTGTCGCCTTCTCTGCGGCCGCCTCGCTCCCGGTCCTCGAGGAGCGACGAAGGCGGAGAAGAGAGGCGGCTCTCGGGCGCGTCTCCGGGCTGCCCTCGGCTGCTCTCCTCGCGTTGCCCCCGCGACGCGGCCGACCCCGTCGCGTGGTGGGGCACAATCGACGAGGACGACGCCGCAAACAAAGCAACAGGCGGCGCAGCAGCTGAGACAGTGGACCACGCACTGGAGCCCACCTGTCCACTCTCGTGCGCTTCATGCGTCTCCGGAGTCTCGTGCTGACTCTTCGGCGTCCGAATGCCGCTGCCTGCGCCGCGCTCAACCGTCGCTCTCTCTTCTTCGCGTCCACTGTCGCGCAGGTCAAGAGCAGCCAGAGGTTCAGAGGCAGCGAACCCGAGCACGACTCCTGTCTTTCCTGGCGTCTGCGACGCCTGACGGGGCGTGCCTGGCGCCTCGGCACCGGAGGCGGGCTGAGACGACCCGGCGGACGACAGCCTGTCCTCCGCTTCCAAAATCTGGGCTTCGCGCCCTTCGAGAGACGAATCTCGAAAGACTGCCCGCCCGGGAGGCGCGAGTCGCGGATCGGAGAGCGAAGCCGCCTCAGCGGAGAGAAGAGGAGAATCCGCGAGAAGACGCGCGGGCGGGGACGTTGGCCCTCGCGTTTCCCGTTGCACCCCACGCAACTCTTTCGCGAGCCGTCTCTCCTCTTCCAACACAGACAAGTGGGAACCTTGATCACTGGAAGCCCCTCCAGTCTCGACTGAGAAGACAGGGGAAGCGAAGGAGGCAGACGAGACGCCAGAGGGGGAAAAGGCAGCAGGATGAGCGAGATCTGGGCGATCCGTCCAGCTGTCTCCGACCCCGTTCCTCGACGTGAAGGTCGCCGTGTGGGGTGCGGAATCCTCAACTGCCGGAGACGCTCGCGTCCTCTCCATCGCGTCTCCCGATGTCTCATCTTCTGTCTCTGCTCGCCTCTCGTTCCGCTCCGGAAGAGAGGCCAGCGCGCGAGACTCCCCTGGAAAGCCCCCTTCATCGCTGCGGCCTGGCGAGGGCGGCGAAGAGACAGCCGACGCATGCAAGACATTTGGGAAGGACGAACGGACGACCGCCGCAGCCGTCGCAACAACTGCGGCGAGCTGTGGCGAGAAAGTCGCCGACCGCAGAGAAGAAGGAAGAGCAGAAGGGTGGTGCAGTGCGAGGCTGCCTGAAGAGGTAGAGGAAGAAGGGATGCCGTGCGAGTGCGAAAGTGAGGAGGCGGATGACGGGGGACTGGAGAATTCACGACTTGCTTCGCCCTCGGAAAGGCACTCGCGTCTTACATTCGAAACCAACTGGGGATAAGAGTCAGAGGATTCCTGCGGGGCCCCAGTCTGTGTGGCCTCGGTGCCGCGCGGTGTCTGTGCACCCCAAGGATCCCCCTCGCCTCTGTTTTCACGGTTACTTGAATGTGAAGCATTCGACGCCCTCGGCGCTTCGCTTGCACTGCTCCGACGTGGCCTTCCGTTGGTCTGACTCGAATCGCCTCGTCCTTTCCTTCTTCTCTGTCCTCGACCTCCGCCTTCCCCTCCACAGCAGTGCGCACCTTGTCGTTCGCCCGCCGCGCAGGCCGAACGAAGCCTCCCTGGCGCATCCACCCCTCTCGATGCACACATACACCTGGCACTGTGGAAAGACCCCACAAACGGGGCCGGTCCTCGGAGAGATTCGCGACACGTGTCTTTTTCTACAAACGCTTTTTGAACTGATGTCGCTTGCGAGAGCGAGGCGACGACCCCGCGGTGACGGCTAGCGCTGCGGAGAGACGAGAGAAAGACTGCACTGCTTCGGCTTCCCACATCTCTTGCTCCTTGACTTTCTTCCCCTTCTCTCTCTCCGCCTTGGCTGTCGGATCCCTTGCGCGTCTGCGCACGCATCCGGACCCTCCTGCTTCTCCCCAAGAAAAAAGACACAGAGGCCGGCTGCGGCTTCTCGGCGCCACTGTCTCCTTTGCCTGCATCCCGCAGTCGCGCTCGGCCTTGGCGGGGCCCGTGTGGGGTGGGCGACCTAGCGGGAAGCGCGACGAACGGCGTTTTGTTGCTGGAAGCGTCGTTGACGAACAGAGACGAAGGTGCACGAGGTGAGCCGGCGCCTGCTTTCGCCACGGAAGAACCGTCACCGGAGGACGGGTCGGGACGCGGCACTTCCAGATCTGCATGCATGCGAGAGACAGACAGATTCGCACTCGGCACGGGCGGAGGAGCCGAACGGGCGTCTCCTGTTCCTCCTCGTCCCTCAGGCTCCGAGAGCTCCCGGCGGCTGGCGGGTGGAACTGCGCTCGCCGCAGGTGACATGGTGGTACAGGAAACGGATCGGCACGGCAGGGCGTGTGTGCGTTCGTCTTGGTCAAACAGCGCCGAAAACGGGGAGAGGTTCAAAGAGGCAGGCGCGGAAGCGGCGCAAAACTCCCCTCCCGGATCTGCTGTGGCGCGGGCGTGTTTGGGCTGCATGTCGCGAGGCTGCGAGTGGAGGAGAGAGAAGACAGGGAGCGCGTACGCTGGCACCTCATGATCCTGCCGTGCTGTCGGTCTGCCCCGGCGTTTTGAAGACAAAGATGGGCAAGACAGCGAGTGGGCGAGAACAGGACGCACAGAGAGCAAAGGCGAGTGGCGGAGAGGAGACGAGAAAAGAAGAGATGGGAGGAGTCGGTCGCCCTTCAAGGAAAAAGAAGGAAACGCTTCTCGGGAACCCCCTCGGTCCGCTGCGGTCCGAGGTCGGGCACGTGCCCCGGCGGTATCCTTCCGGGCCATGCTCGGCCTTGCTCTCCGGCAGTCGGTCTTCTTCTGTTGAGCAGATTTTCCAGAAGCCGAGTCTCGATGGGGTTCTTCGCCCTGTGAAGACAGGCTCCCCGTTCCCCTTCGCCACGAGGGGCGCGAAGAGACACGAGACAAAGAGTCACTCGACGCGAGGAAACAAGGCGGTGCGTCGCGAGGTTCTGCTTTCTCTAAAGACGAAACGGTCACTGCCAGCGCCTCCAGGGACACATTCTTGCGATCTGCATGGGCGAGAGGGGATGCCTCAAAAGCGCCTCCACACGCGCCCCGCCCCCCTCTCGCTCTGCCCCCGTGTCTCCCGCCACTCGCTGCCGGCGGTCCAGCTGTCTCCTCCAGGCTGCCTCGTGCGCTGTCCACCGCGAAGGCGACACGGCCTCGCCCTCCGTCTTTCGCCGGTCCGCTGTCTCCGCCGCAGCTAGCGACGCGGCACCTGAACCCCGGCTCCTCCCCCCCCTCCCACCGAGTTCCTGCACCGTCGAGTTCGCCCGCCGGCTGTGGGAGAAGAAGAGCAGCAAGAAGACAGAGAAGAAGGCAGCCGTTGCCTACCCAGAGAGAGGCCAGGCTGCGTTTGAGTCCCCGGGACGGAAGTTTCCGGCGCCGCAGAGCGTGGTTGCATGCAGCGCTCGCAGAGACCGAATCGACGGAAAACGAAGAGGGAGAAGAGGAGACGTCCGGAACGTCTGTGTCTTCCGTGATGCGAGCCTCCGGAAGACCCGAGTGCGTGGGAGGGAAGCGAAAAGAGGAAACGCGTGGGCCGTGCCCGTCAGCCAGCAAACAGTCAGACGACGGAGAACAGACAGCTGGCATGACACCGGCAGCTACTGACGGCTGTGGCCTGGACCATCCGTTGTCCTGCGGCGCTTCCGTCATTCGCCTCTGTCTCTCTTCCTCTTTCACCCGTTTTGCTTCCGGATTTTCGAAACCAACGATCTCCAGCGCAACCGGCGGTGCGAGGGAGTCTCGGCTCTCTGAAACCCCGCCTCGCGCTCGTGCTTGCCAAGCAAAAAAGCGGAAAATCGATTTCCTTATCCGTGCGTGGGGAAGCGCAGGGAAGAGAGCAGACGCAGCGGGGCGAGACGGCGAGCAGGGAGAAAGACAATGCGGGAGGGCGGAAGCTCTGATAACTTGTGCGGCAGTCGTGCCATCGACAGGGAGGTCGAGAGACAAAACTGAAGAGCGGAACGAAGCGAGACGGACGCGCGCACAGACGACGGAGGCCACCTCGCTTGCATGAGCCAAAACGTGTGAAGAGGCGGCACGAGGTTTTGTCTCGGTCGCGGCGGTCGCGGCTAGGGACGTGGCGTGCCGCGATTTTCTCGGGCAGAAATCGCATGCACTGGCGCACCACGTCCTCGGCAGTGCACACCAAGGGGGGGAAGAGCAAGACGAAAACAGAAGAGACGAAGGCCCCGCCGCCAAAGGGGAAAGCGGAAAGATCGCGCACACCGGGAGGTGGTCCCTCGCGTTCACGAGCTCAGCCGAAACAAACTTTGGTTTCCCTCCCCGTTCTTGACAAAAGAAGGCCACAGACCGTTGACGAGAACCGCGCAAGTCCGCTAAAAATCCTGCGTCCTCGCTTCGACGAAAAAGGCCTGTCGCACATCCAAGCGAGGCAGAATGGCGATGGACGAGGGAGACAAACAAGACCTCCGAGGAGAGGATTCTTTTCTTTGACAGGCGACAACAATCGGGGACACGCGAGACAGCGACGTACGCAAGAAAAACGAGGGAGACGAACCCGTGACACGACACGCAGACTACTATGCAGGAACGCGTCTCCCTCCGCCTCCTTTGAGACTCTCGGGGAGAAAGTTCTGTTGAGCAGACGCCAAATTCAACTGAAGGACCGAAACGCTCTCTCCTCAGCATGCGTCGTTTCCGCTGCCTCCTCTCTGTCACGGCTGCGGTGTCTAGAAACCGGGAACCCGCCGGGACAGAGACGAGGTGTTTTCGGTGCCGGTCGAGAGGCCCAGCGTGTTGCCCGTTCCAACGTGCTTGCCACGGAAACGTCCCTGGTCTGCATGCGGAGAGGGGGGCGGCCGGAAACGAAAGCAGTGAGGCACGAGCGAGCGCTGCGCTCTCCGACAAAGCCTTCGTCTTCTCCGGCTGCACCTGGAGACAGGGACAAGTCGAGAAAGGAGAGAGGCGTGTGCTCCCCGAGCTCCCGTGGCCACACTCCGTCCCCACTCGTTGGAACCATTGAATGTCTTGTCGAGACGAAAGACACAGGAGCGGGAAGTGAAACGCACGAGCAGTTTCACTTCGACGCCAAGGACACCTCACAGCAACTGCATCCGAGGGCGAAAACGGGAAGGAAACGGGTGGTCCAATGTGTCTGGGAGGCCGCAGATGCGCAGCAGCCGGTCCTGGACGCACGCGTTTCGGAAGCAAACTGCGTCGAAATACGACTCTCCTCTTAGGGAGAAGCCACGAGGTCCCCTGACCTCGAGGGTTGAATTCGAGCTTCCTGTTTTGGCCAGCGAGGCAGCGCCGAGGCCGCACAGCTGGCGGTTTCAGCTTTCCTCGACCGCAGAAAATCGTGTGTCTCCCCCTTCTCCGCTTCTCCTTCCCCCTTGGACCGTGGAAAACGGTAAGACCGAACGTGTCACGGCGAAAAGGTGACGCGGACCGAAAAGCCGCGATGCGGGGCCTCAACACAAGTGCGTGTTCTCCTGCATGCTCAAGTGGCAGCAGTGCCGCATGCAATTGCAGAGATGACCGCGAGAGGGGAACGGGTACGTCGCGGTCCTCTTCTGTCGCTGAACGGGGGAAAAGAACGGCCGGAGTGTTTCGATATTGGAGAGAGAGAAACCGAAAGGCAATACCGCTAGGATGACTCCACGGGACCATGATTCGGGCAACCACGAGTGGCGAACCGCGAGAGTCGACGCCGCCCGCTTCCGTCCCAACCCGGGAATGAGAAGAGAAACACAAGTGCAGGGGAGAAACCCAAGAAAGTGTGGGACCTAGGGGGAGTTTGACGACAAAGAGAGAAGGCTCATGACGGCCGGGAGCGCGTCGGGGAACGTGGGAAGATCGCCGGACGATTCCCAAGTGCCTGTCAACCGGCACACCCTTTTCGAAGCGACCGAGGGAGTGGCTGTAATGGGGAAAAAGGAGGACAGTAAGGCAGCGACCATGGAGGAACTGAGGGAGGAAAAGGGAAAGAAGCTACCGTAATTTGGGGACGACCAACGAAAACGATGTGGACTGGCACGCGACGCACGTGATACGCCGCATGCCACAGTGAACAATGCGCCTGCAGGGAGCGTTCGGAAACGATGAATGGAAAAGGAAGGAGACGCAGCTTTCGGATATTGAACAGGACGCGCATAAGAGAGAAGCCAGCGGGGGGGACGGGGAGGCCAGTGAAAGAAGACGAAACAGCGACCGACACCCGGAGAGCGGAGGTGCTAGCAAAGCGCATGCAGGGGAATCTCATTTCCCGTGATGGACAAATTCCCGTCCAGAGCCAACCTAGGGCACTGCAGGAACATCGGGAGACACGTGTTTCGCAAAAGCACGTCGGAAACCCAAGGTATAAAAGAAAGAGGATGTACGCTTGGGAAAAGACATTCGGAACAGGCAGGTTTTTGGTGTTGACGAACACCGTGGACCCAGCGGACCAGCGAAAAAACGGCTACTCTTGCACGAGAGCCACACAGAACCCTGCAGACACACGAAGGCGAAAAACCAGGCAGTGCGGAACGGAAACGAAAGCAAATGTCACGGATGCCTCTTCTGCCGCGCAATACCGACAGCTGGTGAAAACACGCACATGTTTCTTCATTAGTACTCATTCTAGTGAGACAAAAACAAGGGAACAATGGGAAGCAGGCCGGGAGTGTAGCGCGAGCTCAACGTTTCGCTGTCGCGTCCCGCTCTCTTCCCTTCAGTGCACACTACTTTTCTGGAGAGTTGCGATTACGTCGTCATGGAGTGTCTAGTTTTCTGAAAGCTGAGTAGGCACCCGCGCGAAAGAAACGCGCCAGGGACAGTTGGACCCTTCCCTCAGAGGCAACTGGATTTCCCCCGTGAAAGCAGACGCGAGTGAGAACACACTCTTTTTCATTTTCGGACTGCGGGTCCGCCGACCGGGTATAGTCAGACCGAGAAAAGGTGAAAATGGACGCAAAGTGGCGCAGTCCTCCACGTGCGCGCTGAACTTCACCGAGTCCTGCGTGTTCGCGCCTCGCTCGCAGATAAATGCAAGAATCGGTTAGCAGCTCTCCCTTCCAGGCGGTCTGTATACGGACCCACCCAAAGCGGTGTTCCCTCCTCGCGTGGTGGGGTTCGGAAGCGGGCGCAGAAGCGACGCCACGGAAACTCACCTTTTCTTCACAACACCACACACGAACTTTCCCCATAGCAGGTTGGACCGAGCGTAGCGTCAATATTTGTTGGTACGGAGCCGCCTGCAGAAGTAAAGGGCGGAAAAAGATACCGCTTACCCTCCAGCCGAACAGTTGCAGGACTCCCGACGAGTACGCGGAGACAAGAAGCAATCGACGCCGCAAGCAAGGACAGCTCAGAAGTGACGCTAGAGAGTTGCCGAAGAGTCCTTGGAGAGTCTCGAAGGCAGGCGAGTGGTGTAGCCGCGAGGAGCCTTCTGAGACGCCCCATTAATTTCACAGAAAGACGCCCGTTAAAACGGGTCTAAACGTTTTTCACCATCTGGTTCACTTGTCGCGTTCTTCTCAGTGAGGAGCTGATAGTGTGCAGGTGCGTTTCACGTGCCCGCAAGTCGCTAGCCAAAACACGGGGGTGCAACGCGTCAAAAGACAAAAACAGGGGAATCTAAGAGATGACTCGCTTCTCCAGGTAGGGTAAGGGTTTTCCTCCAGCGGTAAGCCAACCTGGGACAACTTCTCGCGCTGTGGCCGTTGAGACTCAGGCGACTGGCCCCGCCTCTCTGAGTGCAAAATTATAACCGAGTGTGCTGGCGTGTACACGCCAGTGCTCAAAATCTACAACAACAGCACCGTTGCAGCGGCAATTCATTTGATCGTGCCAATGGCGTAGAACGGCGAAACGAGCCACAACCAGCATTCCTTTTTTGGGTTTTTATGCTGTGCCTGTAGCCCCGCCGCTCGGCAGAGACCACTTCGTCCACGCGCTTCAAAGGGAACAGTTCGTCTGCGGCAATAGAGCTCATGCAGTGCTCCCACAGCCTACAAATTGTTCCCTGTGGACAGGATCAATCACTTGCAGTAGTCCAGGTAGTGTGTAGTTTGCGACTCGGTCGGGGCATGGAAACTTCACTTTGTGGAAGAAATGCCATGTTCTACTCGTGTGTCTACCGGGTCAACAAGTACAAGTTGCTTCCTACGGGTTACGTAGACATACTTCTCGTTATTTGGTTGCACAGTTATGACAGCTGCACGGCGAGAGACCACATTCCTCCTCTAGTAACGACTAGATTGTTTTCTCCACATCACGCTCTCACTAGCACTACAGGATCAGCACGGAGGAACACACTCCACAGTAAGAAAGGCTTCCCAAGGCGGCAGTTGCCGATCCGGAGCCGTGCAGATACAGCAGGGTTTCCAGACCTGTTGACAGGCCGCTGCCCAACAAAGCATCGTTTTCTGTTCCGAATTTTTCGAAAACAGTGCCGAGAGAGGACTGCCAGGCTTGCCGGCCGCGGTGAGCTCGGCTCTCGAGTGTCCATACAGCCGGATGACGGCTCCCGTTGGCTGGGACGCCATCAAGGTTGTGGGAATTCTCACCTGCTTACCCTGTGAAAAAGATAATTGCATGGTAAGTACAATGTAGTGGCGGAAATACGAGGCGCCATCGTCATAGTAAGTACAGTGGAGTGGCGGACATGCGAGGTTCCATCGTCACAGGCTGGAGATTGGATGGCCGAACTGCCGGCACTCGTCGCCGGCTCAAACCGACAACAGTGGTGCCGTCGTAGGCGACGCGGAACAGCGGAACAAACGTGAACACTCACATGGCTAAACTCACAGCAAAACAGCAATCCTCCACTCCGTCAGTTCCGCAATTTCCCGGTGAGTGTCCTCACTCCCGGAGTCTTTGTGTCTCCCTGTATCTAAAGTGCCTAGATCTATGCGCATGTGACCACTCTTTACAGAGCGGCATCCATACCTAACCGCATCTCTACATCAATTCTAGCATCTGACCTTGCAGCGGCCGACCAGTAGGTGGCCGGTGTTCCACTGTCGGACAAAAACTGTGGCGCGTTTCGCGGGCCTTGCGGCAGCAGCCGCCGGTCTGGGGCAGAACTACTTGGCAAGAGAGGGTGCATGCGTTTTGTTCGCGGTGCCGGTTCCTTGCGTCTGTCGATGATTATCTTGCTCCAAATTCCTTGCTCTCCTCAAGCACACTTCTCCTGCTTAGAGCATTTTCCCTTCACTCACTTAAGATTTGTTTTCCTTCACCCGTCGTATCCTCCTGGCAAGCCTTCTCTCCATATCCACGCCGCCAGGTGTCCTTGTTCCGCTGCATGCGCGACACCAGAAGAAGCCCCGCACGCGCACACTCGCGACAAAAGTTTGGACAATCGAACTCATCTCAGTTCGACACTCAGTGAACACGTCCGCTTTCTGAACGCAGTCGGTTGTTCCTCTTTCTGCTCCCTTTGCACACAAGTATGTGTCTGTGTACAACAACACCGCCGTGCATGGGCGCAGGGGCCTCTGGTGCGTCGATAGTCAACACAGTCCGTGAATTTCAAGAAACCGCGTAGAAAACCATTCGCGGGTCCGCCCTCGGTGCGCACAGGGCAGCGGCTTCATCAGCGGCCAGCGAAAATCGAACCGAGAGTTTTCCTTCACTGCTCGCCACAGAAAGCGTAGCTGCTTTGTCCTTGCCTGCCACAGTGGCCTGAGGCGGTCTTTTCCAGAAACCCCTCGCCCGGTTTCCCTGACGCAGCAGCCTCCGCTGCTCTTCTCCGTTTCTCCCTTCGGTCTGTGGACTTCCTCAGCATCGGAGACGAGAAAGCGAATTGCCTTTGCAAGGCGGACGGCTCTCAGGGGTTTTTCCAGTTGCTTCTTCCGCCATGAGGCCCGTCGCGATCAGGGCTCCCAAGCCGCGGGGCTGCCGGGCGCGACCTCAGCAGGCGACCCAAGCCACCTCGGCGTGTGTCGCTTCTTTCTCTCGAACGGGCCTTGCGCAAGAAAAAGAAAAAAAGACTCAGGCGCGCGAGGTCCAGGAGAACCGCGAGCGAAACCATGGGATCGCGAGTTCACGGACAACGGAAAAGCAGCATGGCCCTTTAGCGGCCATGCTGTCTTCCTCGCCGTTTCGGCCGATTCCGCTTCGTCCGCGCGTCGTCTCTTCCTTTTCCTCTGCTCCCCTGGCACCACGAGCCGAGTCAACTGGCTTCTCTTCGTGGGCGGCTCCTGACACAACTGCAGTCTGTCCATTGGGGGCCTTCTCGAACTGTTCCTTCTCTGGAATTTCAGCGGCCACGTCGCCTCCTCCGATTTCTAAGCTCCAAGGATCACGAATGGTTCCTCGGTTCTCTTCGCTCCGAGCGGAGTGTCCTCGGCTTCCGTCTTGTCGTGCCTGTGCAGCTTCTGGATCTTCCTCTTTTGCTCCTTTTGTCCGGTGTTCTTCCCCGCTTCTCTCCGCTTCGTCAGCTTCTCTCGCCCCGTGTCTTCCCTCGCAGCCTTCTCAGTCCTCGCCTTCGCGTCTGTCTCCGTGGAGTTCTGCCGCTTCGCTCCTCGGCCGCGCAGACGCGCTTCCACAGGGTCGGCCGTCGCCTGCTCTCTGCGGGTCCCGGGTGAGAGGTGTGCGAGGAGGCGGCGCCTCGCGCCTCCAGACTGGCTGTCTTTCTCACATTTTCCGCCGAGCTCTCTGCCGTTTCAGCTTCAGCCCCTCCTGTGTGTGTCGTCGCTGTGTTCGCTCTCGTCTGTCTAGCCTCCTGGTATCTTGCCCTCCAAACGTGCCTGCTTCCTCCTGTGTTTGTCTCTCTCCTGTGCCTCCCCTCAGCGTTTCTTCTACTACCGGTTCCACAAGCGAATCGGGAAAGGGAACTTCAACCGCTACTTGGAATTCTACCAAAAACCCCGAGGCATTGAAAATACCTTGCGCCTTCGGTACAACTACACTCCCACGTTCACGGCGAAGAAACGAAGTGAAATGTGGAAGGTGAATCTTGTCAAAAAAATCGCGCATGCAACAGACGCCAAACAGGTCCTCGATGTATGGACCTACTACAGGTAATTCCGCTCTGCAATCGAGATGTCTCCTCTTCCTCTCCCGTGTTTGGTTCGCTTCCGCTTTTCTCGCGTTTTCTCGCGTTCTAGTTCCCTTTTCGTCTCTCTCGCTTTCCCTCGTCCTCGCGCTGTCTCCCTGTCGCTCTCGTCTTGCGACTCTGCCGCAACGTTTCCCCAGCGTCACTTGGATCGCTGCTCCCTTCCTCTCTCTTTTGTTTTTCTTCCTGAGCCGCCTAGATTGATCCGTTCTTTCTTCGCTCCCCTTCACCTCCGGGGAACGGAACCGCCTCCTGTCTCTCACGCGTGTTGCTCTTTCCGTTTCTTCGAATTTCACGCTTCGCGCGAGCCTTGCGGCCTTGGAGTCCTCTGGTGCGCTGCCCGCAGGCATCGAAGAACCAAGAGACCTTACCACTATCTCCTCGCCCTGCAGCGCCTCGTCGAGGTCGGGGGATGCGATCCCACAGATTTCCGCTTTCGCCTGATTGCTCAAGGCATTTACAGAACCGCGAAACGCTTCATCAGTAAGGCTCCACCGCGCACGCGTTCATATATATATATATATATATATACATATCTATGTATATCTATATATATATATATATGCATATTTATGTATATATATTTATGTATAGATACACAGAGGTATACTATACGTATGCCCCTACATGCGTGTACACACTGTCGCCCGACATATGCACCAGTTTCTCTTTACTGTGACTGTCTATACACATGTATGCTTGTATGTGGAATATGTGTACGACATGTGCACAGAGACGTCGTGCACTGTTTTGTCAGTGTGCCCTACCCTGCGCGCGTTGGCGTTTTGCTTTATGCGACCGTTTTCTTCTCTTCCGCCGCCCTCGTTTCCACGGGGCGTCGGGTGTACGTACCTCGGATCCATGTGCCCACGGTAGAGCCGCCGCCTAGAAGGTTTCGTCGGCTAGGTTCCTTTCCTGGTTTTACGAATGTGCGCATGCACTCCTGTTCGGCGGGCCTCGTCTCCCATGCTGCGGCTTTCTTTCTTCTTTCGCTTTGTCCAGATTTGCCTCGCGTCTGCGTGTACCTCGCAAAGCTCAATGCCACGGGAGACCTTCAAGACTTGTCACGATTTCTGACCCCGCAAGTGGAGGCGTACTTTCCGTTTCAGCTGTGTCTCCTGGCGCATGCATTCGGCGCTGTGCGCCTACAAGATAAAGTCCTCTTTGCAGCCATTGATGAGGCGCTGCGTCCTCACCTTTCCGAGCTCTCTGCTGCAATGCTTCTGAAGCTCACACAAGTAAGGAAACGAACGTAGAGCCCGACGTTCAAGGACGAGAAGACCAGAGCACATGTATACGAACCACTTCAGGCAGGTTTCCTCTTTTGGAAAGCCGAATCACGAATTTGCCTTTCGTCGCGCCCTTGACCGTTGTTTTTCTCGCGCTTCTTCTCTTCCTTCCCTTGCTCAGTTTCTCTTTCTCTCTGCTTCCTCTCTCGCTCTGTCTTCCCCGTCCGCCCCTTTCTCTCTCTGTGCCGCTTGTCTCTGTGTCCTGTCGGTCCCAGTTTCTCTGCGTTTCTCTGTCTCTTCTTTGCCTCTGTATCCGCCTGCGGCTGCGTGTCTCTGGGTCCTCGTCCTCTCTTTTCTCCTTTTTCTCTCGCCTGCTCTGGAGTCTCCTGTCTCGCTCTGCCCCCCCCCCCCCCTCTCGGACCATCTGTCTCCTTTTTACATTTCTGGCTGCTGGCGTCGTTTCCGCCCCACACTGACCCCGGCCCCGCTCTCCCGTGTCGCTGTCTCTTGCCGCGTCTCGCTCCAGGGATATGCTGGCGCTCTCGTCCACAACTACGGCCTGCTTGCGCGCGTCTCTCTCGTCCTCCAGCAACGTGTGTGGCGAGTCGCGATGGGGGAAGAAGAGCCGGCGCTCGCGGGCGACAAGACGGACGACGAGGCCCGAACGCCGCGCGAAGCGCAAGAAGAGACAGCACACGGAAAACAGAGAAAGAAGGAAAAGGCGAGGGCGACAAGGGAGCAGGAGAACGAGGAAATAGAACAGGAGACAAGCAGCGGGCGCGGCTCCGACAGCAAAACCAAGAGACGACACACCGGGGCTCTCTTTCCCACTCTTCATCAGCTTATTGCCTTTGGTGAGTTGCCTCTCTTGAGTCACACACACACGAGCCGAGAAATCTTTCAAATAGCAAACGATCGCAATGAAGAAGCGCCGAAACTCGAGAACAGGGCTGTCTCGAGAGGGAAGACTCCATCCCCTAAGCGTCGAAAAAAAGAACCGGAGATTGGTGTCAATCGCGTGGCGGGATCAACCCGAATCGCAAAATTCGCATGAGGGGACGAGGGTGAGTGGTACAGAAGTGGACGCACGTAAACGTACAGACACAGATGTCTGCATGTGTATGTATTCGTGTACGCACATCCATGGGCCTTTTCTGGGCGGGGATATCGTGGAGAGTTAAAAGGATCTTTGAAGGCGGCCGTAGAAACCGTCGGTGCTGAGCCTTCAGAGCCCACCGTTCAGTTGTCGCATGAAAAGTGTCGAAGCGTTGTCGATCTGTAGTTCCCTTTTCGAGTCTCTTTTTCTCTTTTCCCCCTTCGTTTTGGCAGCAGCATTTAGATCCATGTGCAATTGTATAGGGATACTCTTCCACGTATACACTTACGTCCATCAGTGGGTACGCGTGGCTTCATCTGCAGCTGTCGATAGGTAACTGGATGGAGTACGTACTCGCGCGATGTTCATGTATGCACGTATATAGATATACAGATGTCTTTGTATTCTCGTAGTTGCAGGTGTGTACATGTGTACGTAGTGGTTTGCAGTGTGCGCCCTTTGTTCCCCCCCCCCAAATTGATCTGCAGGTTTTGTCCTGTGGGTTGTCGGGCTTCCAACACACGTTCCACTGTTTCCTTGTGCGATTCTCTCTTCGCTTTCCGCTGTCTAGGCCGGGTGTGTGCCGATCTCAAGTACCAAGATTTTGGATATCTTGAAATGCTCTCCGTCCAGATGCAGGCAGCATTCCGAGCGGACCTTGCTGTCTCCTCAAGTAAGGCCTGTTCCCCGCCGTTTACCTTTCGTGTTTTATCTCGCTTTCTTGTTCGCATTCTTTTCGCGCTTCGTTTCGTCGTTTCTTCCATGCACCTACGTTTGCGTATGTAGCCAGCGACAAGAGAAGACCTCCGGGACTGGAGCAATGCCTAGTTGCGGCAACACGCACTGAAATAGATGCATACACTATATGTGGATGCATATATATATATATATATATATAAATCTGTATGTGTAGAGGTGCCGTGCGAGGCTGTTCTGGAGAGAGAGACCAGGGTACAGGGCGAGGGAGACAAACCACGGAGAGACGACACACCAGGAGTCTGCGGTTTGTTCACGCGACTTGCAAGTTCCGTTTTTTTGCGTTATCTCGTTCCTCTGGACTCTTTTGTTCTCTTCTTTCTTCTGCGTGCTGAAGGCCGAGACACCTTCCGGAGGTTTTCTCCCTTCTCCGTTCAAGAACTTGTCGAGGTCTTCCACCGCCTCAAAGCGAACGACGTCGAACTGCTCCTGGCTGTCCTCCGCCACGCTCAGGCCCGAATACACGACTACCCTCCTTCCTGGTACAGAAGACCGTCTGTGCAACTGTACATCGGTCCCTGTCCAAGACTCATGCATGCATGTGTATATCTAGACATATGTTTGTGAAGGGGCTACCTCGCCTGTCGCATTAACGCGTGCCCTCCGTGGCATCTCACGCTTCGAGTTCACTTTCTTCCCGTACCGGCCGCGGATACATCTCTTTATCGTGGCACGGGTATGCCAACAAACCCATGGACATGCACAGGCAATATATATGTATATATATATATATACATATATCCGTAGACGTACATGCGTGTACATATATTTTCGTGTATTTACGTAAATGTTGGTCCATAGTGTGCGTATAGGAGATCCAGATCGTTGCATGCAGAGACACATGGGTAGCGTGGGACTGAGATCCGCGAGCATGCATCGACGCCTCTGTATCTCGAGAGGAATTGCAATCTGCGCCACCATAATGTAACAGTGGAATCTGGGAAATCTGAAACCTTGGCGCACGCAACGAAAAGGCGTTCTCGTGTTTGTGGTCTTGGTGCGAGCCTCTGGTCCAGAAGTGGAAGGAAAGGCAGAGTCCGGACGGAGGCGAGCTCAAGTCTTCTCGGAGGTCGAAGTGTTTGCCTGTTTTTCACCTCCGCTTTCCCCTGTTTTTTCGCGCGAATCCGGCCTTTCTATCTGTCCTTTTGCTCACCCTCGTTCCCTCTTCCACCCTGGATGCGTCTTGGCACCCTTGCCTTCTCTGCATGCGTTTTCTCCGACTCCCTGCTTCGCAGCCTCGCGTCGATTGGATTCTGCACAGCCCAGATGTTGCCATGCGACGAGCCGTTTATCCGGCAGGTAATTCAAAAGGGGAGACAAATCCCGCATTTGGGCGATTTCAAACGAGGCCTGTGTTTCAACGAAATGTGTACAGCCGTCAGAGCCTCGAGGTGCGCGGTGGGGGCGCTGAGGGTTTTCACGTCATTCTCGGTGTTTTTCTCACGTCGAAACAACAAAGGCAGTGCGACACGTCGGACACAAAAGTGCAGGAAATTGTTGAAGAAAATCGAAAAAACGGTTTGCCGAGCCGAAACGGCAGACGTATAGGGGGAAAGCGCCCGTTGTCGCGTCGTTCTCGTCGGGGGGTTGCTGGAGAAGTTTGGTGGAACCGAAACAGTGATGCCTAGGGGAGAGCCAAGGTTCTCAGTTTCACTCCCGCCTTCCGCTTGTGTCTCGCGCGTCGACGAGACGCCAAGATGCGATGTCGTCTCCCTACGGATTTACGTGAATATGCATGCCTGCATTCAGTTGTGGCCACGGTGTGTTTCTGCATGCGCCTGGTTCAGGTGCACACGGAGATGCTGGAAATCCTTCAGGAGGCAGTCCCGGTTCTGGATCTGCGCAGCGTAGGCAACAACACCCTCTTCCTTTTTTCCTGCCCATTTCCGTCTCTGCGTTTTCCTCCTCCACGTCATCTCCGTGTTCCTTAGAGTCCCAACTCTGATCCTACTCTTTCTCGGTCGACGCACGCATAGTTTTATGTGTTTTAAAAGGCGATTTATACAGGTCTATGCATATATATATATATTTGTGCCCTGACGTCGTGTGTATGTGTAAATGTACTTGTAGAAAGGTGCGGCGATATTGACCGTGCGTACGTTCCTGACACACACACACCGATATCCGCATGCGTGCATGCACATCCACGGTCGGCAAAGTTCCACTTTTGTTTCCCTTGAGGGAATCAGCGTTTTTCCCGCCCACGGGTCATCGACGGGGACATTTACAGCGGAGGGCGGCCTCTCGAAGAGATAGCCAAGTCCACCAGGACAAAAACTGGAGACAGGCACGAGCATCTAAGCTCGCCCGGCGAGGCCAAGTCAGAAGCGTTCGGAACGTCCCAGCTCGCCGCCTCTTTTCCGCTGCTTTCCCTTGCAGCTTGCCGAGCTCGCGGCTTTTACAAAGAAGGCGAAACCCCAACGGAATCGTTCGGCACTTCGTTCGTTTGTCTTTGAGGTGAGGTCGCTCTCTCGCTCGCTTCGCGCGCCGGCTTCTCTCGCTGGGATCTCCGGGGGGGAAGCCCAGAGTTCCGTGCTCGCAGACTTTCCTGGTTTGTTCCTGAGCTCGAGACCTCGAAAATCGGGGAAGTAAAGCAGAGACGACGGGGAGCAGAACAGAGAGAGGAAGAGAATCCGCTCTTCTGGAAACATCCGGGAACCGGTCTTGCCTGCCGTGCCGTCAGTGAATCGCCATCCCCCCACATATACATTGATATTTGGATAGATATATATAGATATCGACTGACATAGATAGACATGCACGTATATGTCATCCCTCAAGGGCGTAGTCGTTTCCCGCGGCAGCGGTCGGAGAAGGAAATGCGGATCTCTGTGTAGGGAGAGGACGACGCAGATGGAAACGTGGACGCCTCAACGCGTCCTCGACAGAGATCCAGACCGTACCCAATCCTGATCTCCTCGCGGGTCTTCAGGCTGTCGAAGCACGGGTGCTTGAACTCCAGGGTGATGGTCGGACTGTTTTCGACGTCACCAGACTTCTGGAGGTACGCTCTTGTCGTTTCTTCGCGCCGCTAATTTCACGATTGTATGTTCACCAAAACTCTCCTCAAATAGCTCTTCTCTCTCCTCCCCATGGTATCGGCGCGTCGCTTATACATGTACATATATATATATATATACATACATATATATAGACATAAATGCATGTGGGAGATGTGTGCATGTCTTCATCTATATTCAAGCATATATATATATATATACGTGTGTATAGATATCTCATATGAATGTGTGTGTATCGTCGTCGAGGGTGCTTTGGTTTTTTTGCAAGGTGAGAAGATTTGTCCTTGGCTGTCTGTGTCTTCCAGCTTCTCTCCCTCAATGGGAGAACAGTCAGCGACGAGGCCTTCCACATCCTCTGCCGCCAGTGTCATCGCCACTTGGATCTCTTTGAGCCTCACGACTTCTGTCGCCTTGCCCGGGCTCTCGTAAGTCTCGGCAGCGGAGTCACACATGCCTCTCTTTCGTACACACATGTGCATGGACATCGCACGCCATATTTGTAATTATACAATGCAAACACGTGTTCACCCACACACATAAGCATACGTCCTTGCGTCCGGGTATTCGATACGTGAAGGATTTTCTGTGACATGGCTGTTCGTTTTAAGTTGTTGATGCAGGCGTCTGCATCCCGGGACATGCAGTGTTTGTCTCAATGAACCACCGCATCAAGTTACCCCTTCATCTCTGCATTTATAAACAAATATACATATATACTCGTGTCGTTTCTTTCCATGGAGATATGCATGCATACACGCTGTGTGAGAAGGCATACCGGCGAATTACACTTTAGGCGCCTCATAAAAACTGGCATGCCCATGTCACACGTATGCCATCCAGCAGATACGCATCCACGCATATATATATATATATATATATGTATATATGATTATCTATATGCATGCATATGTATATATATGTTTATATATGTGTATATATGTATGTATATTTATATGTAGATGTATATATACCAAAGAACCCCCGCAGGCGAGTGCGCATGTATATGGATGTACGCGCGAGGGGTGTTTCCCCTGTGGTTGCATTGCAATGTGTCCGTTCTCGGGTGCCTGTGGTGTGCTTCCGCAGGCTCGTCTAAGATCTCAGAGAGGAGCCGGGCAACCGGAAGGGCTGCATTCGTCTTCTCTGGTCAATGCATTGGCGCGTCGCGCTTTGCGCCAGGAGGACGAGTTTTCGCCTCGAGACTTTTTGAACCTTCTGCGCTCCCTCGCTGTGGCAGGGCCCCCCGACCGCGTATACGCCGTTCCCTTGGCAGAGAAATTGAGGTAGGGTGTCGCCCGCGGCCACAGAAAGAAGAGCGGTCGAGCAGCGAGGTTTGGCGGACGCGACGCACAGACGTTGAGTGTTGTGTGATCTGTGCAAGCCCCTGAAGCAGCCTGGGAACGAAGGGGAACAGCGGCTGTGGGAGCGCATGCCTAATACGAGGAGACCGAGATGCATGTGCAAGCGAGACCGGTTTGCTGAGCATACGTGGAATCCTTGAACACGTCTGACAACGCTAGAAATAAGCTCGCACAAAGAGATCTAGGGATCGTATCGAATTTCGTCGAGGGATTGGCAGCACTGTCTGCATGTGTGTGCATGCGCACGTAGCGCAATGGGCAAAAAAGGTTGAGGTGTGCGCTCATCCCTTTTCTAAGTCTTCTTCGTTTTTGCGTGCGTGCGTGTGTCAGCCCCCTTTTTTGGAGCCTGTTGCTCTCGCCTCTCTCGGGCAGGCCTTTTTTCTGAAAAATGCTCTTTTTTTGCAACGAACGCTGCGCATGCGTTGTGCCTGGGTTGGCGATTTGCGTTGTTTTCAGACGGAAGCAAGTCCTGCACGACTACTTCCCTGCCAGTCAGAGACGTGACACCGAAACGGGTGGGCCGAGTGAAGACGGCGACGCTCTCCCTTTGTCGGATTCGGATCTACCGCTTTCTTCTCGGCAAACGCCGAAACTTCGCCCCGGAAAGCTGCTCCTCAGGTCCCCGGCAACGAGAGAAAAACTGCAGGTGCCCGGCAACTCACAGTCTGGAGAGGAGCGGAGCAGTGAAGAAGAGAGCGAAAAGAAGGTGCATCGTGAGGCAAATGCGCGCGACCTTTGCGAAGGGGGGCGCAGCAAAATACGCCGCAGGAGACTGGAAGAGAAACTCCGAATTGCGGAAGAAGAAGGATGGGATCTTCTCCATAGACGCGTCGCATCGCTTCGACAACTCAAAGGGTGGCTGTGAAAAGGCGCTCTCCGTCGGGGAAACCTTGAGAGACTGATCCTGTCGCGAACCAACCACATACCTCGCAGCTCTTCTCTCTGTCCCCTTTGTGGGTGCAAGAGTCAAGGAAGGACCGAGAACTAAATATAGTTGCATGTGTAGGTCTTTGCTCTCACCGTAGCTCTCTCTGACTGAGTTCAGCAAGTCAAAAACGGTGCATTACGCACTTTTGCGGACGCCGACTCAGACGAGAAGGGACCGTTTTCAGTTTCCTCCGACGACTCCGTCCGATATCCAGCTGCACGCGTCTCTTTTTTGTGTCTTGAACATCGGCCATCGAGACACATCAGACGATATGTCTCCCAGTCCTCGACCGTTTCATAAATCTACATATCTCCATATATATATATATATATATAGAGAGAGAGAGAGAGACAGACAGACAGAGAAAGAGAGAGAAAGAGAGGAGGATCGTTTCGTGCCTCCAAGGAGAGGACAGCAATAACTGCTCCGTGGCTACCTGTTGCCTGCGTGCCCGAAGTGCACATCTGCAAATCTGAACGCATAGTGTCGTTCCTCAGATCGGCGACTTCGAAATACGCGCACAGCTCCTGGCACACAGATGTATGCCACTATGTGTGACATGTTCCTGGCAACACATGTCAGTGCGTGGAAGTAGATCAATAGACGCACGGGTACAGCGTTCGGTACAAATGTGTCAACACGGTGGGGTCAGACGAGGACGGAAAGTTGATCAGCATCTACACTTTTCTGCAGCCGTGAGTGTAGAACCCCCCCTGGGAAACAAACCGTTTTTGACTGCTGAAACAGGAACTCCACCGCTCGAGGAAACGTTCTATACAAGTGACAAGGAACCACCTGGCTGTTTTTTGAGGCGGTGCACCACAGAGGCGTGCTTGGAAAGTGTCGCCGTGAAACGGAGAGACGCTTACGCCCAATGTTTCGCGAGGGAAATCTAGGAAACAGCAATTGCGATAGGTCGGGAGAGTTTTGATCCGACAGATGGGGTTGGGAACGGGGTATCGTGCGGCACCGCACCAGTTCAGCCTCAGAAGAACGCCCCCCTCCTCCCGCCGTAAAAGTGGGGGGCAGTGAACCGCATTTTAAATGTTTTGCTTGTTTCTCAGCGTCCAAGAGAAACAGTTGCCCATCCTTTGGGAGCCGGAAACACAAAATTCCAGACGTCCTCGCCTCTCCGGCTCTGTCGAGTGTTCCTACGCTTGAGTATCCGTGACAAAACACGGGACTAAAACAGAACCCGCGTCATTTCCAGCCGCCGACAAAGAGGACGGTCCGTGTTCCGTTTTTCGAAGCAAAACGTTTTCAGGTTTTCGCGTAAGCGAGAGGAGCAAGGAAAGAAAGAGGATGCCGGCGGGCTGGTTGCACTTCGCTTTCCGGGACACACACATTTCTCGCTTCTTTCTGCGAGAGAAAGAAGCGACCAGGCGCTGCCTGTATGCAATTCCTCTGTGAAGCCTAGTGTCTTCTCTCCAGCGTGTGTGTATCAAAGAACTCAGGGGATCACCCCGGACGAGAAATGACAAGGCGAACAAATGAGACTACACAGTTTTCTCTCTCGTGTTCTCGTAGGCGGCTGTCCTGCTACGCACTTTAGCAAGCAACCAAAAAGTTCGACACACAAGCGTACCCCGCACGTGCTAAAACACCTTTCCAGAGGGGCTTTTGGAGGTGTATGTGTGCGCAACACGCAGTACGCAGACGCGCCTTTTTCGTGTCTCGCTCAGTTCGAGGCCTTTTTCACAAGGATCAAACGCACAAATCTCCCGTTCTCTCGGGATGCTGCGGTCTTGTCTCCCTCTCGTCTTCCTGTTTGGACCCTTGAGTTTGGCAGCTGCAGCCGCCGCGCGGAATATCCAAGAGGCTTCGATCCACCCCTCACGACAGCCGAGTAAGGCGCATCGCCCCACGTGTTCCTGGTTTTTGCTTCGAAAGACAGGGGACCTCTGTGCGCCGAAACGGCTCGGGTCGGGGCGTTCACTCGTGTGTAGAATCATATTTTTTCTTCGCTCTTTCTTGCGGTCCCCGAAGACAGGTCTTCGCGCTTTTCCTCGTTCTCACACCACCGCCCGGCGTCGGCTCCCCCCAAACGCATGCCTTCCCCTGCAAAGGGAACAAAGGGGTGCGCTCCCCGAGACGGCTGCAAGAGGGGTTGTCCTTCTCCGGCGATCGTCCGCGATGGGTCAGGCGTGTAGAACCCGGGAGGCGAAGCCGCATTTCCCGTTGCCCCGTACTCGGGCTCTCCAGCAGGCAGGAAGAACCCAACTTCGCTTGCTTGAAGCTCAAGCAGATTCCGTTTGTAGATTCGCCACGCTAGCCAAGCGGTGAGAAAACTGCAGAACGGAAAACAACACAAGCGGCGGGGCGTTCGCGAAAGGGTTATCGCCTGGAGTCAGTGTCTACGCAGCTATATCTGTAGCTGAAAAAGCTGGAAATGCATCACCAGCAGTTGCGAGTCTCGCCCGTTATGCACGGTGTCTACGGATATCCGCAGCCACACACGGCCCTGGCAACTCCAGTGGGGCATATGCGAGGCGTTGCGCACGTTACGTGCAGCCCGCGCTCCTGATCCGAGCGGTGACAAAAAAAGGAACTGCATGTGAACCGTCCACGAGCTAGGCGACACGGAAAGTAGTTCTGAAAGTGAGAGACCATCGAACCGCGCCCGTTTCCACTTACCTCCCCGGGGAAACGCCTGCTACGGCTCTTTCCTCGGGGCCGTTAAACGCGCCGCGCGCCCGCGAGTGCACTTCCGACCCACTTACCAGATCAAAGGACTAACACAGAAGCACACGAGTTCAACGTAGATTTGCCACACAGCCGGCGCCCTCTCCGGGGGGTACATGCGCGGGAGGGGCGGCGGAACAGGTTTCGCTTCTCCCGCGCCTTGTGGCGAGTCTGCCGTTTTGTCGAAAGGCGGATACGAGGCCAGGTAGGCGCGATCGTAGACGGAAGGGTAGATGGGACGCCAGTAATACTTGGGGTCTAGCCACGCGCTGCCGAAAGGGCCGGTAAACTTCATAACTAGCCAGAAAAGATCCGACAGTCCGAGGATGAGAGCGAAGAAAGAGAGGAAGAAGAGACGAATGACGGCAGGCGTCGCTGTGATGTTGAAACCTAGGAAAACGAGAAAGAAATTCGCAACGGAAACCAGCGGTCGGGGGGTGAGGAGCCGCGCCGTCGCCACTAAGGCCTGCAGGCCTACCGTCGCGCGCAGCCACCCTTCCGACTTGCACATCCATCCGCAAACTGCTGAAAAGCACGACGCTCCCCGATGCGGCGTCGGTCCGTTTGCGGGGGACGGGAGTGTGTCGGTCTGTGCAATCATTTTGACCCGGACACTGTTTCTCAGCTCTGTTTTTCAACGAGGCAAGGCGAGCTCCCACGCCCTATGGACCCAGAACCGACGGCCTCGCTTCGCTCCCATGCTCCACTCTACGCGAGACAAACGTTTCGCGCTACGGGCCAGACTTGTGCTTGGCGCTTTCCTGCGGCATTTGCAAACCATGCAACGCGCGAGGAACGCGGAGACGCCCTACGAGCAGACGCCTGCAGATCCACTAAATCCCTAACGTGGCGCACGCCGTGGAAACTCCCCGAATGCCTCTGGCACCTTCCAACGAGAAAGAGCGCCAGTCTGCAAGCAGGCACAGCTACGTGTTGCGCGGTTCTGCAGGGAAAACGCGATCGGCGCACATGGCCGTTGCAACGGAGGCCAGCAAGATAGCGCGAGCGTCCGCTGCGCGGCAAAACGGAGCAGAAAACACACTCACGAGACGCGGGGTTCCAGTGTCACAGAGTCTGCCTGAAACAAGTGCACGTGAAGAAAGCGCCTAAGAAAAAATGACGCGGAGACGAGTCGGCGGATGCATTTTCCGAGCTTTCCGCCCGACCCACAAAGCGTTCCAGAGCAGCTCTTCCGAGGACAACCATGGCAACCTCAATGAGAGGCTTCGATGGGAAGATGCGCGTCACACGTCTTTCAAGGAAAGGGACGGGGAAACTCAGCAAAAACGAGGCAGGAAGAGTAACGGGGAAATCCTAGGGGAGGGCGCATACGCAGCGCGACATCTGCCACGCAGGTGCTAGCATCTGTGGCGTCGGTTTGGACAAAGAGGGAAACTGCGCACAGGAATGCATAGTCGAAACTGCGGTTTGTAGTAGCGGAAATCCAACTTGGCTGGCTTCGCAACGGCAGCTGTTTGGCGTCGGCTAACGCTAAACTTGCAAGACACGGGCGGCAGACACTGGAGTCCAGATCTCCGTATCCCCTCTTAGGAAGGCAAAAAGCGCAGTGTCGGGACAGAAAATACGGCCCCAAACACGGTACGCTGCATCCTAGGCGATTTAATTGTTGTGCTTTGCTCAGGAGTGGTTCTTCATCTCTAGCGGATCTGTCGCGACGCGGAGTTCCGATGAGCGCCGGAAAGCCGGAGCACGAGTTCGTTGGAGTCACGGAACCGTTTCAGTGAGAGAGAGAGAAAGTCCACTGCACGGGCAATAGAAAGAGCCAAGAAGGCCGGGTTTCCCTTCGAAAAAATCTCCGGCGTTTCGAGAGACACCCCGCAGAAAAACCATGCCGATGTCTGCTAGAGGCCGCAAACGAGCGCACCCGAAAACTTGGCTAGTTGCGTGCATGCGCATTCGCGCCGTCGCGTCACGAGATCCAACCTGCGACAGGGGCGGGCCGAGAGAAGACTCGTCTCGAGATGCTGTCGCCGGCAAGGAACGCCTTCTCGTGGGAACGAAGCCAAGCTTTCCTGTTAACTGCGCTCGGTATTTTGTCTGCGGCTGTCCACGAGTACAGCAACGACGCACGGCAGCCCATACACGCTGCAAAGGAGACTTGACACACAGTGAGCAGAATAAAGTTTTGCACAAGAGCGGTTCTTTGGGGAGCCGCACAGCGACAGAGCGGAGTTGTTCAGGGCTGCCTCAAAGGTTCGACGTCCGATTGCCTCGCGTGTATATCGGCCTTCAGTTCCCCGTAAACAGATTCTTACAGGCAGAACGACCTTGACGGGTTTGGAATCTCAAAACCTGCACACTGCACTGCTACCTGGCCTCCCAATCGATCCGACGGGAACCCAAGCTGTCGTCGGAAAAGCTGAGAGGCTTGTGATCTAGCTGCCGCCGACTCTTTTTTTCTCCCGAATAGAATAAACCGGCTCCAGACAAACCGCCCTGCGAACCCTGAGTCGCACGCACCTCGACGTGACGAATCGGAGCGAACGGCCTCGGCCAAAACGGTAAAGCATGTGCCAGCTTTTACAAATGTGTGCGGCGGCAACGAGACTGCCGTTTTTCCAAATATGGAGTCCTCTTTCCCAGCAAATCAGGTTTGAAAACGGGTACAGGGACAGTGAGCGACAGTTGAAGCACCCCGTTCGCACTTGAGCATTTCTAGATTTACATCAACAAGGACGTGATTTTAGATCGGTCGTACTGACCATCAAACCTAGCACGGATTCTATCGTTCCTTCAGTGTAGCCACGGCAACGCCGCCCTGCGGGAACAGTAGAGTTCCGGGCGTCATTCCCTCTGGATTCGTGCGCCGTTTTTCCGAGAGGAAAACAACGCTTCGTGCGGTGCCGAGCCACCCAGCGAACGAGACGCGACGGAAACCCGTGGGACAGGTCGAATTTGTCCGTGTTCGGTACTCGCACGGCGCGCCCCCGGCGGGTGAGAAAACAAAAAGCCGCTCCTCCGCGCTGTGTCCCCCTACAGACGTTTGGAAGGCTCCCACTTTCTTCCGCGCGCTCGTCTGCAGCGACGACTTTTAGGTTTTTTTGAGTTGGAAACGCCGATTCAGGGGAAAAACCGAGTCGCCGGCAGACACCACGGCTTCTTCAAGTGTGTGCGCCGCCAGCCCTTTGGTTCAAACTGCGACACGTATCGTACACTGAACTCGCATTGAGAACGAGTCTTCCCCGTTTTTCGGCAAATCGAGGTTCGCTGGTCACAAACGCACACAGGCTACACGGCAGGTGCATAGAGAGAGTTCTGCATGCAGGCGGCTCTTCAAACTGTCCTGTAGAACTCTGGCTAGCGCGCATTACGGGTGGGTCTTTGCCGTGCGAACCCCCAAAGCGTCCAGCTGAAATCCCTGAGACCGACCGACTCGGCCTTCCTGACTCGGATGCATCCCGCGGCCTCCTTCACTGACATGCTTTCCGCGAACCTTCACATGCCCCGTGTCTACAAACTCCCCAACTTGTCCCCCCCCCCCCCCCCTGCGAAAAAAGTTGTCAGTTGCACCACTGCCGCAAGACAGCGTCGAAGGCGGGGTCGGAATGCAACGTGCCGATTTTCCGATCCGGAAACGATCCGATATCCCGCTGCGGCCCCGCGACTTCTTCGATGTACTCCGCCGTTAGTTTTCGCCGACGGGGCACGGGAAGAGTCGTCAAACGGCCAAGTTCAGCTTTTTCGCCTTTCCGTTCGCTCGCCGTCGCCGCGAGCGCGTCGTCCTCCGAAGACGCGTCGCTGTCTTCCCCGCTCGACTCGCCTTCCCCCGGCCGCGCAGCGCTGGCCCCCGAAAAGCTGCCGGTTCGCGCCCTGCGACCAGAGTCGACCTTTCTGGAAACGGATCCCGAGCGTCGTCCCAGGCGCTCGCGCTGGCCGTCGGTCTCTTCCTGGCTGCCGTCGAGGAAAACCAGGAGAAGCGCAATTCCCACGCAGGCTGCGGCCGTGAGTCCGGCGAGGACCACCCCGCCGTCTGAGAGGAAACTGAGGACACCCTGCAACGCCCCGGTGGAAAGCGCAGCCGTCGAGATCTCGCCCTCGCACCCTTCCGCTGTACATCCTCCGCGCTCGGGCTGGTCCGTCGCCTGTCGCGCGTCTTGGCCGGAGCTCAGGCAGAGCCCGACAAGCAGACCAATACAGGCGCTGAACAGACCGGAGACGGCGACAAGGAGAGCAATCACGTAGGGCGACACGGTGTGCGAGGCCTCTTGGCGCGCTCGCGCATTTCTTCGCGACCGCTTCCTCTCCAGAGACGCGTCGCTGTCTGAGCAGGCTCGCTTTGAGAAGACTTCCCACGCCGACGACGCCGAAGACGCCGAGCACGAGGAAGCGAAGGACGGGCGGCGACTCCGCGCAGGACTGCTCGACCTGTGGCCTGCGCCCGCCGAGACCTCGCCAGGCGCGTCCCGCTCGAGAACCGTCTTCAACTCTTGTTGTTTTTGCCGCAGCAACACGAGCAGCTTCTGTTGCAACTCGCGTCCCTTGGCCAGCGCGGCGGTCTGCCGTTCCTCGACAGTCTGCTCACTCAGCGGCTTGGTCACGACCTCGTTGTAACTTCGTTTGCGGCCTCGCGGAGGCCCCGGTTCCCCGCGCTGCGCCCGGTCCGTGCCGTCTTCTGGCCCCTCGCCCGCAGCACACAAAGCCGGTTGCTCATCGTCAGAAACTTCCTCAATCTTTGGGATCTCTCGCTGTGTCGGAGACGGCGCCTGCGTTCTTCGGCCCGCTCCCTCGTTCCCCCGCCCCGGCGGTCCTTTTTCGCCCCCCGGTGCCCCAGCGCTTCCCGCGCGAGCGTCATTTCGAGTCTCTGGACCGACTTCCCCCGGGGAACTGCGGTCCTCGAGCCTTGCCTGCCGCGAAACCGCCTCGTCGTCGCCGGGCGCTCGCAACTCCGAGGCTTCCGTCTTCGCCGACCATGCGGACGCGCGTCTCCCTTGTTTCCCGTCATCAGAACCCGGCTCGGTGGGCGGGGAACTCAGCGGCTCGCCAGGCGGCCCAGAGGCGTCGCCCCGCAGCATGGCCTTGAAGGTCAGAGCCGAGCGACGCTGGTACCGTTGGATCTGCGAGTGGAAAGGAAACCGTGCGGACCTGTCTCTCGAAAACGAACGAACGACGGGTGCATGCACACGTGCAAAAAGGTGCAACAACCGCGGCCGGGAGACGAAAACGCGAAACGGCTGCCAGACGGTCCTCATCGTTAGGGGGAAACGCAGCACGCGAGACAGGCCACAACTCAAAGGCTGGACGCACGCACACACTATGCATGCGCACGTACACACAATTTTGGCGTAACTGTACCTGTAGCATGCACATACATCCTAGTGCCTTTCGCCCTTCTCGCAGGAACACACAGATATATATGCCTATGCATGTATATACATGTATATATATATACGTGTATGTGTATGTATATATCCGTTCCCTGGGAGCTGGGAGTCGAGTTCCGGTGCGACTAGAGAAAAGGGCCAAGACTCTACGAGAGAGTCTTCACGAAGATCGGAAGTTGTGCTGGCCTACCCGGGCCCCCAAGAGCACGGAGGCAATACAGGGGAGACGTCCTTCGACAACCTACCTTTTCTCGAAGCAGCATCAGCGCGTCGCGAATTTCCTTGCTGTTGGGCTCCTGAGCGAGAGCCTCCATCAGATCCTAACAGCCGCATCATGCACAACTGAACAACCCACGCAAATGCATTGCGTTCACACGGACACGCAGACGAATCTGCATGCAGAGAGATACGTGCACCTATTGACCTCGCAAACATGCAGGCTCATACAAAGAGACACACACACAGTCACATATATATATATATATATATTTATTTATGTATATATATATATATATATATGCAGATGCATGTACGCACGTGCAGGCAGACGCGGACGGTTCCTACTCTGGTGTCCCGTACGAGTCGGCACCAGTCACCGGCAAAGCATTGTCCGTTGTTCTCTTCCAAACAACGCGCCCACCTCTTTCGCCTTGACGAAGTCGTCCTGCTGGAGATGCGCGAGGCCTCTGCGGTAGAAGGCCTTCACGTTCTTCGGGTCCATCTCGAGAGCCTGCAGGCCGGAAAGAAGAACAGGGCTGTTTAGGAATGGGTTGGCCGCACACAACACTCCAACAGAGGCAGCTATACGCACGGCTGTTAACGAGAAGCCGCGTACCCCAACCTGCATGAGGGGGGGGGGGGAGGGGGAGAAACTCCAGGCTGGTCGCTAGCTGCGTAAAGCGCTTGTGTCAGTCTGTGTCCCCGTCACAGAGTGTGTCATCATGAGACGCCGGCCAGTTTCGCGAGTTTTTCCTGCGGGGTTTGTGAGAACGGTTATGCTTTCTCGGCACCTGTGTAGGGTTACGCGCACGTGCCCACGCTTCCAGATTTCCACGCGATGCACATATTGGGCGGATGCATCTCACGTCCCAGTCCACGCACTTCCCGGTGGAAGCTGGGCAATTCTCTGTAAACGAAGAGAGCTACAAGGATGCAGGAAAAGGGGAATGCGCGGGCGCCTGGGGCAAAGCCGACCTGTCGACTGTCTTCCGACTCACCAGGCGGCACTGTATGTACACCTCGTCGTAGTCCTGCTGGTGCAGCTTGCAGGCCGCGAGGTTGAGATGGCAAGGCAGTTTCACGGAATCCATTCGCTCCTGCTCCTCGTCAGTATCTGGAAACGTGTAGTCGAACTGAAGGAGAGCCTGGACGACAGACGGGAACAAAGAAAGGACCACACAAATATGCATCCAGACACAGACAGCTCAGCACAACGTTAACTTCTGCATCGACACTATAGCCATGTCACGCACCACACAGCCACCTATATACACGAATATATGTTTCACATTTATGTAGATGATAAAACACTTATGAACATGCTTGCATATGCACCAGTGCCTTCGAAATCGATGTAGAGGAATGTTCTTTGTGTAAATGCCAAGGTAGGTGCATGCATGCAAATGGGGGGGCGACATGCGGGTGTACCTTGCGGTAATTGACTGCTGCGAGCCCGTAATTCTTCTCGCGGAAAGCGGCGTTTCCTTCTTGTCGAAATCTACGAAGAGCAGAGACACGACAGCGACGAATGCACACAGTGCTTTGTGTCAGGTGAAATTCGCACACAGGACACTCGAAACGAATCCTCGAAGCAGAGAGGAGAGCCGACCAAAAGACAGAAACGTCATCAAGGTCGCTGTGCCTTCCTGTGAGGAAACCGACAAGGAGACCCAGAGCGGGAAGACGCGGAGTTAAGCTACGAACAAAGCGTCTCCACGGGTGAGACATATGGTCGAAGACAAGAACAAGGGACCTCCACGCTTCCGTGCCTCTCCCTTTCTGCGTCTTTCCTCGCAGAAAACTCGCAGACCGCCCGCGCGGACGCCTCTCGCCTCAGAAGAACTCGACAGAAGACGTCAGCAATTGAAGGCCAGAACCCAGTTCTACGTTTCGATCCCTTCTCCAGGGAAATGGACAACGGTTGGGGAATTGCATGGAACATCGATTTCCCGCAGACGGATCACGAAGACGGCTGACGGCGAAGAGAAAGGGAAACCCTGAACCCTACAAACGGGGAAAGCGGGGGCAAATGCCAAATGCGTCTGCCGTTTCAGAAAAGTGAGACACAATTTCTGCGAAGGTCAATGAAGTTACATCCGGAAACCGCAGAGATCAAGGCCAAAACGGGTCCTCACCTCTCCGCTGCGTCGATCTTCTCCCCTGTCGGTTTCTCGTAAATTTGGCGTTCCTGCAACAAGGTGCGCACAAGAGAAGCGACGTGGAACGAAGCAGTGCGCAGAAGGAGAACGACGCATGGAAGTAAAGTACCAGAAAACGATTGAGAACCACGAAACTCAAGCGGTCGCAAAAGGCGTGTATACGTAATTGGGTGCGTGAAAACGGATACATAGATGGACGTACTCTGACGCGTGGTGAGTGAAAACCCAGACGGTTCAACAGTAGCTTCTCACGCGACAGTGCATCGACACCACTTGCGACGCCGAACAAACAAACCGGTGGCGACTTAGAACCGTGGAAGGTGCGCGTGAGAGATGGGGTTTCGCACCGCGTGTGTCGGTCGTTGTTGCTGTCTTGATCGTTTTGTATCTACACCTAAACACAAGTACTCGTTCGGCCTCGCCGTGTACGCATATGATTCCTAATTAGAGCTGAAGGCGATACAGCCCCCCGGAACGCGTTACCCTTTCGCATGCAGTGAGGTAAACAGATGGCTGAGGAAGGCTTTTTTCGACGGAAATCAAGTGACCATGTTCACGTGCAGTTTCACATCTGATAGACCGACCTTGGAGTGATCGTGTGAGCAGCCCGGCATCATCTCACGCGCGGCTGCTGCTTCCGCTTCTTCTTGTTTCTTTTTCCGTTCTTCTTCTTCGTCCAGTCGCTTGCTCAGGCGTTCGTACTTGCCTGAAAACACATCCCCGGAATAACACACGCGACACTTCAGACCCCAGACGCAGGCCGCCCCGCGTCCACTCTGTCTGACACGTGCGGTCTTCACTTTGAGTGTCCCCTTCGAGCACACCTATTTATATGTGTTGTACCGCGTTAAAGATATGGGCATACGCCGTTCGTGTCGGCAGAGTTCGCAGTCTTTCTTCCGCCGTGTCCTGTCTCTTGCGCGCATTCTGAACACCGCTGGTGACGCGCGCGGCTCCCGCTGCAAGTGGACTCAGATCGCTACAAAACCCAAGCGCTGCTTTCGCGGCTGTATGTGCACCTGTCTGTCTGCGCCCTGAAACGCGTCTATATAGATTCATCTGCGTGAGAAACAGGCAGGCGCATACGCCTAGCACATCCACATGCATAGTTACACAACTATGTATGCGCCACGGCTTTTGTGTGTGCATTCGCGCGCGTGCTCGTAACGAAAACGGGGTTCTTCCAGTTGCGAGGCGAGGCGGGCAAAAGGCAGCAGACGCGAGGAAGAACAGAGAGTCGCGCAGTCGACAGGAAGCATGAGAAGAGCGAAGCCGCAACTCACCGTAGTCTGTATTGCTCATAACCTGCAGAGGAGAGGATTTCCTCGTAGCCTGTGCGTCGTCGCCAAAGGAAACAGAAAGACCCAGAGACAAGGCAAAACTGTCAGAAGGATGGAAACCGGTGCGAACGCGTGCGATACGGCCCCTTTCTGCACGCGAACATTTCTACTCTGGTTCCTCGCGCATGGCCGGGATGCATCTCGCTCTTAAAAGGCACGATAAATGACTCAGCCTCAACTGCAGTCGGCCTAGACGGATTTGAGGACGCGTGTGCGACGGCGTCCCGTGTCTCTCGCCTTCGCGCAGGACTGTCGCTTCACCCCCGGACCTCTGTGTAAGCGCTTGAGGCGGTGCGGCTTAGCGCAGGTTATTGAGAGAGTGGAGACACTCAGACGAGGTGTGATGCCGAAGCCCAAAGCGAGGAGAAAGTCATCGAAACGAGCTGGAAAACGCGGCGGAGTCCCAGGGTCACACAGGCAACGCGAGACAGTGAAGGGCCTCGCACACATACGAGACACCGTTTAGGAAGAAGACGCAAGGCGGCTGCGAATGCCCAGCATGAGGCTTCTGCGACATCCGGTGCACACGCACCTCGTTGCTCCTGTCGTTCGAAGAATCGGCAGCAGCATTCTCGGCGTTTCGTCCATCTTCTCGGCGGCCGTCGATTTCCCCCTGGAGTTTTTTCCGCTCCTTTTCGTCGTCAAGAAAGCGTCGAGCAAAGCGGAAGGCCTTCTCCGAGCTCCGGGTCTCTCCCTTCTCCGTTACACTTCCCATGGTGACAGAGCGTCAGGGCCGCAGGCGAGCGACGCGGAAGTCGACGACGGCAGGGAGCCGGGAGACGGGTTGGAAAGCAGGCACAAGAAACCAAAACGAGGATCGGCTGCAAAAGAAAGCGCGTGAGGCTCCTAGACGGGAATGTTCAACGGGCGGTCGACAGGTGCGGGGGGAACAAGCCGCTGTGTGTTTCGCCCGCAGGAAACAGAGAGACAAGAACCTGCTCGAGCTCCGCTGGGCCGCGACACGCGCACTGCATGAGCGGCAGGAAAACGGAAGGAGTCGCAGAGCCGCTGAAGAAGGGAAACTGACTGGGAGCGAGAGGAAAAACGCGACGGGTCAATGCACAGACGTGGATGTGCACGCGATCTCGGGCTGTCGTCGAAAGGGGTGGAGTCTCATCGTGCGGCGAGCCTTCGGCACGGACAAGACGGCAGGATGCAGACTGCTCTCTTGGATTTCCCAGAAACGGCGCACACGAACGCGACGTGGGTGTCTAGGTCGAACCAGGGACAGCTGAGAGAGGGTATTCCCCGGCGATCCTACACGCTGCGTAGAGACGAGAAAAAATCTGAAAAAGAACCCTTTGCTGAAGTGCATGCCTTGGTGGACGAGGCTGCAGGCGGCAAAGGCGGCACGACTGCGAGGCGGGGAAGTCGGGAGACCAGGCGAAACGTGCGTCTGTCTGCGTTGAGAGGGAAGAAGACGCTAGACGCGGATGTGTGCGGGAAAGTTCCCGGAAAGGGCGAGCGAGCGAAAAGAGCGTCACTGTCTGGCGAGGCCAGAGAGGATGCACAGCGCAGAAAATCTGGAAAACTGCAGGTTTTGCGTCCCTGTCTGTCGACGCGCCGCCCACAAAAAGATGGAGAGAACGGGTCTTGCGACTGGTAAGCGCGTTCACAGAAAAACACCCTTTTGTATCGAAGAATTTTGCCGGCAGCGAGGCACGCGCGAGAACGGGCGCATGCTCGCCTGCAGATGTGACAGCGAAACTACGGTTTTCTCCGGCGCACAGACGCGGCTGTCCAGGAAACGCGGTCGGCGCTGTGACACAGGAAAAAGAGACAACCCAGTAATGTAGACGGGAAACTCCTGGGATGAAAGATGTCGCCGGAAACGGAGATACACTGAAAGGCGCTACGGGGGGGGAAGACGCGTGGCGAGGTCCGAACAACCGTGAAGATTTGTGTGTGCGCAGTTGCAAGACGCTGGCAGCTCCACTTCAGCTCCCAGGTATTTTGGCTCTTTTGTCGGCAAAAACAATTTAAATCGCTCCTGAAATCCAATTACAAACTTTCCCCGAAGACGGCTCAGCACGGTGCCTCGTGTATGTGGCACGCCTGTAACGGCACACACGATGCGTCGCGGATTCCCGCCTTTTGTAGTCTACGTGCAGAGCACATTCTCACTTTTTCGTCGTCTAGAAGCCGCGTCGATATAGCATTTTTTTCCTGTGCTCACGTACTACGCTTATACCCTACGTTTACGACGCATGTGCACAGCATAGGTTCCTCAGTGCGACAGGAAGGCATATCGTGGTCGCCAGACGCGCGGGACTCTTTCCAGCCTTTCCTCCTTGTTCAGTCCTGTTCCGGTCTTCTTCAAAAAGAATCTGGAGTAAGCTCCTCTACGGACGCTGAAGGTTTCCAGCGTTTTCACGAGGCTTCCCGTCGAACGTGATGGGGCGAACCTCCACATCCTCGGCGTGGTCCTCTCCCCCAGAATTCGTGGGTTCCTTGTCTCCGCCCACTTTGGAGGAAACAGCAGAGTAGGCCTATTCGTTAGTGCACACGCAGGAAATTTAGCGATCTCGAGCCCCAGCTCGCCGATCTAAAGGATACTTTGCACTGCACCGAACACTGGCTTCTCATTCGCCTCTCTCCCTTCACGCCCTCAGCAGGTTACTCCAGAATTTGAAGGTTTGAGTAAAGCCTCTGAGCCTTCAGATCCGCGAGTCTCTCTGCGTGGGCTCGCGAGAAAGAAACCGTACCCTACGACTGCAGCCTCGAAAGGTGGAGCACAGGAATGGCAACGGGTTACACTTTTGCTTCCTGTGTCTCGGAAAGCTGAAAAACTGGCTTCAACGCTCCTGACCCCTGCGTTTTCTCTCTAAAATCGGCCACACAGCTAACCGGACAGCTCGGATGGTCCAAACAGGATTCACACTTCGAAACACACACATGTGCACAAGCTTGTGTGGGTCCGAGCGGAGATGTAACTGGAGAGATGCTGACTAGCAGTCGCAGCGGATTGTACTCGATCTAGAGAAGAGAGACGCCGGGGTTCGGAAGGGAACTTTCAGATTTTGTCGCGTTTCGAGACGAGGCGGATGCAAGAGAGGGAATCAGGGATTTGCATTCCGCGGCTGCAGGGACGCGCTTCCCCGGTCCTGTCGCCGGGAAAAGGGTTCTGTTGGTAGGCGAAGTGAAATGTTTCGCACCTTCCGATCTAATTCAACCACTCACACGCATGCGTGTTTCCCTCCCGCCAAGTCGCGCACATCTACACTATGAAACACTCTGCCGACCTATTTATAATTCATGCGTGCCTGGATCAAAGAGAGAGGAAATTTCCTCAGGCTCTCTCAACGTTCAGGCAACTCCGAGCACTTCCGACAGACGATCCTGCGTGCTCTGCGTCGCAGAAGCCTCTTTCTCTCGTCTCTTTCTCCGGAGCAGAACGCAAACAGTTACATCTAGGCATGTATCTATATAGATACCGGTGGCGTTGGGAGGAATATTTGCGTCGCATACGAACTTCAGAGAATGTCCTGTCTGCAAACGTGTCTCGTTCGTTTTCTGGTATAGACACGGAGAGAGACAAGCAAAAAGCGTGGTTTCTGGTCTTCTTGGTGTTCCGTTAAAAAAGCGCGGCTGGGCGAGGCACACACACACACACACACACACGGAAGTTTCTACCCCAAGCTGACGACGCGGTACCGTCACGCGTGTGTGTCCCTCTGCTATTACACATCCAGCTAATCTCTCGTCTTTGCTTCGTCGCTTTCGCAGAAAAAAACCCCTTGAAAGCTTCATACTTTTCGTCTGACACATCGGAAAGTGTCGGAAGCGGGCGGTTCCCTGGGCCCGACACGCAGAGATTTCTCCACTGGAACATCTCCGCAACGCCCACACATCCCCGCAAGGCATGCTTGCGTGTATTTACATCAATAGACATTGGAAGCAGCGCTTTCGGCCAAAACAAAGCGCCGGTGCGTCTTTTTCTTTGTCGAGATCTGGGTGTCTTTTGGCGTGTCTGTTCTGGCAACTCGCAGGGCCTCGTCTCGGTTTTCTCGTCTTTTGTGCGAGACAGCGTTAAACGCTTTGCAGGCTGTTCCGAGCACGGTGGTGTGGTGTCGCGACAGTAGACGCGTGGGGGTCAGAGACAGCGTTTTTGGTTTCTCCCCCTTTCCTTGTTGCGCAGTCCACAGCTCAGCTTCTACATTTTTACCGACTTCCGCGTTTTTCTGTTCCCGCGGCTCTTCGGCGTCTCTTCTCGTCTTCATATCGGTTTCGTCTCCACGTCCCGGCAGGGTGTCTCGCGCGCAGGAGTCGAGGATCTCTCTGTGCCTTACAGTCACTTTTCTCTGCGCTGTGTCACACCCAGACGCAGCCCGCTCCCTGCACGGCACGACTCGCTCGCCTTGGTTCCAGTGTCTTCGCTTTCCTTCCTTTCCTGGCTCCGCCATTCGGTTGCTGTAGGAAACGTAAAATGCGTCGCTTTGCCGAGTCGGCGAACCCCCTGGGGTCTTCCGGGGCGGTGGTTCTTCGCGCGCCCGCTGGCCTCGCAGCCTGGGGACAGCGGCGCACGGAAAGAAGCGCGCTGTCCCTCTCCCGCTTGGTCTCTTCTCTGGTGCTCCTCGCGTTCTCCCCGCTCTTCTTCGGAGCCTTCTTCTCAGCGGCTCCGGCGCACCTCGCCGAGGCGGCCGCGTCGAAGCTCTCGGGCGAGAAGTTGGCAGAGCTGATGCAGATGGACCTGAAAGACATCAAAGAGCGCATGCTGGCCCTCTTCGAGTTGATCGACGCCAACCACGACAACGAGATCGACACGGAGGAAGCGAAGGAATGGAGCACGAAGCTGAAGAACGCAATGCACCAGCACCAGGTGCGCATGGAATTCCAGGCCATCGACAAAGACGCTGACGGGAAAGTCTCCCTCGCAGAACTCGAGGCGACATACGTCGACGGCCAAGACCAGAAACAACTCGAACAACACAAGGTACGCACACGCCGTAAACACGACGGTATATAGTGGAAAGACGCCCAGTTGCCCCAGTGACCCGTACTCTCGCGATACAGTACATACTAAAATATGCGCAGACCAAAGCCTTACTTTATGAACTTTTTGGACCGGCAAGGCCCGCGTCTCTGTGACGAGAAAGAACGAAAGCGACAGTCGAGGGCGAAACCTGTAGACCGCCCGAGAAACGGGAACGTCCTCTTTCTTGACTAAGGAAAACGTGAAACACAATCAGAGAGAGAGAAGTTTCGACACACAAAACACTGTTTCCTTAGTGTGCAGGCTTATTCACGTGCTTGTATGGAAGTCTGCGTTTCTCACTACAGTGCCTTGCGCTCGATACACCTTTGTGGCAACATGTGTGGACAAGCGAACACGCAGTTTCGCAGAGAAGTCGACAGTTTTGTAAAGAACGTGCAAAAGTGGAAAAGAGTCCTTTTGTGCTCGGTGCCTCCCGTGGTGCAGAAAGAAGTCGAACAGCGCTTCAAAGCCGTCGACAAGAACAACGATGGACTGTTGGATATGGCCGAGATCCGGATTTTGATGGACCCCGGCAAAGACGATGGCCTGATGAAGATCGAAATCGAGGAAATCCTCACCGTAAGAACCCAGACGCACTTCAGCAAACCCCGGGAAATGCGCGAATCAGCTGGTCTTCCGCATTCCGAGCTCGCATATATATGTATATTGATATATATATATATATATATATGTTTACTGGTATGGTTCATAGTGTTCATCAAGGCGTACACTTTTGCGTGTGTATTTCTATGTACGCATTTGTAAGTGTACATAAAAATGTAGATGTAGGTTTGCATGAATATCGTTTTCGTTGGAGGCAAGTATGCCGTTCCCCGGTCTGTGAGGCCTTGGGTGGAGCGTGCTGCACTCTCGCGATTCTGTGAGAACTTGAGCGAGCGGTTTTCTTTTCTTTCGTAGGCTCAAGACAAAGACGGCGACAGGAAGATCACCCTCAGCGAGTTCATTGAGACCGAAGGCAGTAAGTTGAGCGAAGCTCGTCTTCGCACAGACCGCACGGAAGACCGGTGCTTTTTCACAGGAAGTGGATCCAGGAAACAGCAGAATCCCTGGTGTCCCTTGTTGTGGGGAAAATGTCGGCAAAAACCGCCGACGTGTCGCGTCTTCGTGGCAAGGCGGGGTTTCTCGTTTGTTTCTCGACTGGGGCGACAGGTCGTGCGTGGTTCTCGTCTATCCCCCGAGAGTTGGGTCGCTCTTTTCAAAGAAAACAAGTGCTAGCGTAAGATGTCAGCGACTGCGTTTTTGTAAATGTATTTTCAGCCGGGAGCATCACGGATGCCGAGAAGGCGGAACTCGAGAAGGAGTTCAAGAGCTACGATGTGAACGCCGACGGGACGATTGACGAAGGAGAGCTGCAACAGGTACAGGTTTGACGGGGAGTGTGGAGAGCGCGAGCGGTTTGTGGCAGGTTTGTCCAAACAGCCCGGCGTGTCTCTCTGTGCAGAGTTGCGTGCGTCAGTCCGTGCTCGATCCCGCCGGTTGCGTGTTGAACGGATGTTTGTCTGTCCCCTGGGGAGTTCGAGTGTGAAAGTCGTCCCCCTGTGGTGCACTCGCACGGGGCAGCGACTCCCTGCCGCTTCGGCTTTTCACATGGAGACAAGAGAGTCTGCGTGCGTTTGGGCACCTCGCGGCTTCGCTCCGCGTTTTCCCATGCTTTTTTTGCCTCATTCGTTTCTGTTCAGATCATCAAGGATCCACATGCCCACGAGATCCGCCTGCTGCTGGAGGAGTTTGCGAAGGATTTGAAGGACGGAAAGGTTGGGAAGGAGCAGTGGGAGAAGGAGTTCGAGTCCTTCGCCGTGTCGATGCTCACAGATAACGGCGAGGTGCTTCGCTTCCCGGAAGATTACACGGGCATTGAGTTCCCCTTCAAAACAGTCGTTCCGAAGGTCGAGGGCGTGGAGGATGACGAGAAGCACGACGAGCTCTAGACACCCAGCGCCCGTCCTACCTTGTGACCGCACAGAAACCGGCGAGGTCTGCGCTTGCACACGAACGAACCACATGCGCGAACAGGATGCATCGAAATCGACACGTGTACACACACGCGCACACACGCGTCTCTCGGTGCCTCTGAGGTCCGAGTCGGTCTTACCCCGTTGCACATCTGGTAGAGAGACGACGACTCCGGTGTATGTACACCCGCGAAGTCGCAGCGCGATTGTGGGAGGGAAGGGAAGTACAAAGAAACCGGGGCTGAGGAACGGGATGTTCAGAGTTGCGTGGCAGGTGCGGGAAAGCGGGGGCGTTTTTCGCAAAAATACAAGGCCTGTGTCGTCCAGAGCCGCGCGTGAACTCGTGTGTCTTGCGGAACGAAGAAACGTGTAAACCCAGCGAGACTGCTTATTGGTGAAGACAGGTCACGCTAGTGTGCGCTACCGTAGGAACCGGAGAACACGCGAGTTCGGTTCACGAGAGCAGCGGACGTTCCTGTGAGCAGTTCGGCCGTGTGTCAGGAGAGGGATTCCACTTCTCGGGTTTTGAGGAACGGCGTCATTGTGGCTGTGGGTGCCCGAAGTCCGTGCTTATGTGGATTTTTCCCCGGTCTGTTTGTGGGTGTGAATCCCAAGTTCGCGGGTGCTTGGTCCAGAACACCGACCACGCAGGGGCACGGTCCCTCCATGTGCATTTACATGAGTCTACACATGGCCTGCACTCTCGAACGTGGACGATCCCGGCTCTTCAAATCCCTGGTAGCGTAGCTTTCTTCTTTCATGAGCACTCCGAAAAGTGCTGGACTCGTGGAGAGGAGATCCTGCGTGGTGAACACACCGTGGAGCACGTGCACCGAGGATCAGTTTGCCTGTGGCAATCCCTGAGAAAACCGCCAGTTTCCCTGCAACCACACTACGTCACTTCCCGATCTTTTTTGTTTTCTGTCGTCCCCAGTGCGACAGCCGGTCTTTCCGTTCCCTTCAATCTGCTCGCTGTGCAGCGATCTGTCGCCGCTCCTGCAGTCTGTAGTGGATTCTGAGAGCCGTCGGCAGTTTCGCTTTCTTTTGGTCACTTGCGCATCGACAGCCAGTTCCCCGCTTGTCCACATTCAAGGGTTTTCCGTCCCGGCGAAATCTGCATTTGAGCCGGTGGCGACACGGCCTGTCGCCAGCGCAACCTTTTCACCAAATAAATTCGCGGAACCGAACTCATCGCGCAGTGGCTACCTGTTTTCAGCCTCCATTGCACGTGGGTGATTTCTTGTGAAGACACCAGAACGGGAACAGGGTGTGTGTCGAGATAGCCACAATCCGAGAACAGAACCGGAGCAAAAGGCTGAATGACCATCGGGTGTTCATGCAGCCGTTGCAGGCGCTTGCCGGACGAAACCGACTCCGTCCCTCCCTCAGCGTACGGAGGGCAATATGGCAAAGATTTGATCTTTTTCCCGCGCCTCTATTGGTGCTCGTCTCGCATCGTTGACCGCTCCACACGAGCACACTGCCGAACCACGTACTAGAGGGAAAGAACCGAGTAGTCAGAGAGAGACATTCTCTGGTTTCCTAACGGCGAGGAACGCTTGCCTCCCGCTCTACACTCTGTGAGAGGCCTTCCTCTGAGGCGTGTCCTTCCTTTTTCGGCGCTGCGTGCCGCCATGCAACTCCCAGACCTCCGTACACTCCGCAGAGGCATCTGGACACCTTAGGAGAGGACCGTACAAAACTTGCGAAGAGTAAGGAAGAGACGTGTTCCAATCCCTTCGACAGGCGTAGCGAAACAGGCACACCCAGGGAGAGCTGACGCAAGTGAGAACGCAGAAAAGGAGGACCACTGCACTCTGGGACGAGTTCCTACGAAAGAGCGGGAGGCAAATGGAGAGAACGAGGAAGCGTGAAAGAGAGAAAGGGTGCGGTTTTTGTTTCTAAGAGTGCCGGCCCGCACACCGTTCACCGAAAACAGCAAAGGCAGAAGCGTCTGCGTGTCATCTTTTGATGCATTGTTTCTTCGGAAGGTTGACGGGGAAACAGGGGGCGTCTGTGCATTGAAGGAACACCGCCGGGGGGCAAAAGACAGCTGGATGTGCACAGCACACGCGCGCTCGGGGCGATTCAGGCTTCGCACTTCCCCCCACCGTAAGCGACGGCAAAGACGCAGTAGTATGCGCTGATGCACGCACTTCACACTCTGCGCCGCTGTGGTGGATCCTCGTTATAGAAATGCGATTCACGTGTGCATAATGGAGGTGCACACAGGACGCAGATACACCCTTCTAGCTCTCTAGATGTATCAGTTTGAAGCGAAGCCCAGAGTCCAGCCCATCAGCTAGAAGACAACGCTCCTTCCGCAGAAAATGTTTTCGGGAAACCGCTCCTGGACGAGGCATCCACGCGAGAACCGGATTTCTGACCCCCGCATGCAAAGGGGAATTCAGCACAAGACAGAGAGGCGACGAACATCCACCGACAACGCCGGTCCGCTTTGTCTCGCAAACTGAGACTGGGTTGACAAAGACGGAGGAGAGGAAAGAGGCTGATCGTTCATCCTCTCTCGCCGCTCTCCCGTTTTCGCGACTAGGAACGAGGAGACCAGGAAAGAACCAGAGGGACAGCGATGCGCGTTGCTGTTCTCTGCCTTCTTCTCCCTTGGACCCTTCCCGGCTTCCTCGTTTGTCTCTCGTCGATGTCGTAGGCTGTTTTCTCATCAGGAGACACGTCCTCAAAAGCTCCTCTCTCTCGCGCGAAAGCAGTGACATCCGGAAAACACCCGACACCTCTTCACGGAGTCACCAAGACTCACACTTCGAAGCCTCAACCCGTGTGATTCATCCTTGCTGATTCTCGGTGCTTTCCTCGGCCTTCTTTCCTCCAAGTTTTTTCTCTTCTTGGCATCGCCTTCCTTGCTCTTTGTCCTTTTCGCGCTTTTCTGTTTCCTCTTTTTGCCGACTTTGGCCTTCTCCCACTTTGTCTTTTTTCCTGCCCCCGTCGCGCGTCCATGGCCCTTTGAAAAACGCGCCTGTTCCCCCGACGAAATAGACGACGGGTGCCTACGCTCAAGAGCTTTCCTTCGCAAAAACGTAAACTACGGAGACAGAAGGACGCGACTGAAGCGCGACGAAAAAAACGGAGAGAAATGAGGCAGATGACACACCACTCATTGAAGAACAGAGCTGATGCGTGCCGAGAGAAGAATCCACGACAGCGTCTTTTCGAGGTCGCACACTGCCCCCTCTTTTCTTGGCCACAAAACGGAGAAAAGACAGGTTCGAACGTTTGTTTCTCGTTCAACGCCGCACCTCTGTTCCACCTCAACTGGCGAGAAAAACCCGGGAAAAACACGGCAACAGGAACTGTTCGTTCAGCTGTCGCGACACCCTGCAGCTGCTTCAGCCCAGCGAACCGCATTCTGCCCCCTTGGCATTCTCTTCGCAGAAGACACCCGACAGGAGGACTTATTTCCCGCGACCCGGAGAAATCTCTCTCTTCTCTGCATGCACGTTCCGAAGACTTCTCCACACAGTGAAAACGAGACCCCGCTGAGGCGCGAACCCTCCAAGGTCAAAACATATGTATATATATATATATATATATATATATATACGTGCATGTGTGAATGTACGTATGCCTGTGTATGTGGCAGTTTCGTCTGCTTTGGGTGCCTGCGAGAGGTCCTCAGTCATTTCCCTTCAAGAAGCGAGGGCTGGGGAATCTGAGCTTCCGCCCGAACGGCTGACACACAGAGAGAACCGTCACTTGTCTCCTATCTTGGCATGTCACATCTCGGGAGTCAAACGAGACGTGCCCCTCTGGACAGGATATGCACGACTGATTCGAGAGTCTCTCAGTGAACGCCATACCCAGAGCAACATATATATATATATATATATATATATATGACTGTAAGAATGCCCGGTACGTCTTCTCCCTTTCCAGCGCAGTAGTTGCAGCGACGAGACACCGGGGGTGATTTATGACTTCGTTTCACAGCAGGCTTCACTGGGCTTCGCGTTTCCTTTCTCCGCATCCCCCGGTGCACGTGGTTCTACGCTCTGCGTTTTCTTCTGTTCCCGAACGCGGTACATCCCTCTCTCTGCGAGTGTCTCACCGAAAAGACCCCGCGCTTTCGCTTCCGATACACACCCAGCCCCGACTCCCTCAAGCATACATCCACAGTTATATTCAGGTGTCGCAGTCCACATCTATCTGCCTGCGTCTCTCCCTACATACACACAAATAAATATATATATATATATATATATATATATATGCGATTCCATCTGTCCCTCTACCCACCCCTTATTTTCTCTCGAGATGCTGGAGAGAGCCGCTCGGTTGGGAATGGCGACGCAGCTAGCCCTTCCCTTGTGTCAGGAGAAACCGTGTCTTTGGCGCAGGCGCGCGTGCCAGCAACATCGGACTGCATGAGTTTTTCGCTTCAGGCGCTGACGGGAGCGGCGGTTTCCACCGGCACAGGTTTCTGTTCGCGCACAGCCCACTCTGTGCGGGCGCCAGTGCGCGACCGGAACCCGCCACGTCGCCCTCTGGGCCGACGAGGAGTCCTGAAAACAAAAACAGGCGTTCTTCTCTCCTCAGTCAACAGTTTGCCAACCCCGAGACACCGTCGAAGCGTTCGACTTGCCTCTCTCCCTAACCAAAAGACTTTCTCCGGGCCGTCGAGGACAACCGGCCGCCAGACGCAGATTCGCAAACGTCCACCCCCCAGACGACAGATGCATTCTCGGCCCTGCTGGTCAGCGGGTAAGCTCCTGGCGGTGTCACTTCATAGCTGACTTGTCTATTTTCATGCATTCTGCCCGGGCACATGTGAAAACATCGACTTGCCGCGGCCTCGAATCTTTGCGCGCTCTCTCTTCGTCTCGACGGAAGCCTCATCCCACGCACAGGTGACCCCATATATACTGACTCAAATGTACTACATAAGTATAATATACGCACAAGTCATATATATATACATATGTGCAAATACATATATGTGTATGTGCAGGCACACTCAAATATCCGTACGTTTACACTCGAAAATCCAGTGCTCTGCCTTGGGCCTTGAAACTAACCCACAGTTCAACCCTGTATTATTTAACTCGTTTTTTCAGTGACAATTTGCCTTACCTATCAGTGACGTTTGAGGAGTCTCGGTTATTTTCTGGAGTCCGGTCCTGGCTGTGTTCACTGTCGCCGGTGGAAGCCCGAGTGGTTCCATGTTGCTCGCCCTTCACCACGTAGGCTGTAGTGATACCTGCGGCGCGTCCTTCTCTTCGGCGCCCTCGACCGCGTCCTCGCGCAGTCGAGACGCCCCCTGGAAGAAAGCGAATCGCGGAGGTCCCGAAAATTAGTCGCACAGGCCGACGGCGACGCGCTCACGACTCCCCAGACATAAACTTCACACAGCGTTTCTAAAGACATCAGCGGGTATACGCGCACGGGCATTCCGACACATATGCATGTGTATCCATTTAGTATCTGTATCGATACAGCTATCGATTCGCAAATGGAGATACGTGTGCATCGATGCGAGTGCATCTCTCTTCGCTTCCCAAACCAACGGCAACGTCAATGGCCGCCTCCTCTCCAAACGCGAGGGTTGACGCGCAAGAAGTCGCGCGTTTCGTCTCCCCGTTCTCCTTGCCTCAAACAACGCTCGGGTGTACGTACACCTCATACCTTGTTGACCGGGCCTTTCGTTGTATCCCTCAGCCCCTGAGGCCAGGACAAGTTTTCCTGGCGTCGCTACGGCGTACGCCTCGTTTTCTCGCTTGTCTGTTTCTTTCCGTCTTCCTCCTCGTTCTCGACCTCCTCTTTCCTCTCCTGGGAAGGGAGTCTCGACGGCGCGCATGTCGGCGCCCCGCCCAAATCGAGTCTCGCGACTTCGCCGAGGCCCCCCTCGCCCTGCGCCGCCGAACGGCTGAGCGCTGTGAGGCCCAGAATGGCCCGATCCTGCAGAGCGCGGTGCGGGTGCTCTTCTTCGTCCTCCGCGAGGCCCCGGCGCGTAACCGGACGGGGGTGTGCGTCTGAAGATGCGAGGGCGAGGGCCGTAGAATCCCCGGATGGGGCGGAACGGGCGCGGCTGATCGTTTCCTTCTAACAGCGTTTCAAAGCGATCGTGAACCCACTTTCCGTCTCGCCCCTCGCCCTGTCCAGCCTCGTCAGCCGTCCACAACTTCCGCGGCCGCCCGATTCTACAGAGAAACGCGACACAAGAAAGCACCACGACGGGCGATTCGTTTTCGCGTGCCCGGGGAAAACGAGAGACAGACGAATTTCCGGAGAACAAAAGGCGACAGAAGAAGATGCAAGGGGACGAAGGGATACACCGGCAGGCAAGTAGAGACACGCGAGACGAGAGACCAAGACAGAGAGAGACAGAGAGAAAGGGAACGCGAGAAGAGAGAAGAGAGAGGCGTCGGTTCTTCCCCACCTGGTTTGCGTGCTGCGCGGAACGTCATCAGAGTAGAAATTCTCGTCGTCGGACGGGACGTCGGCGAAGGCACGCGTCTCGCCTTTCCTGCTTGGTTGCTCCTCGTCAGTTGCTGGCTCCTCTCCTGACGCCTCTCCGCGATCGTCGTGCAGGAAGTAAGAGCCGCCACGCGGGACGAAAGAGGGATCTTCTTTGATCAGCTGTGCAGACAAAGCACACACACATCACGGAAACAGAGGCTGAACAACTGCGCAAATTCCCCCGCAACACCACTCACCTCTACATCTACATGCGCGTATACTCTTGAATATTTATGTGTGTATTCATGTGCCTATTTGCGTGTATACACCTCTGTACATGTAGACGATTTTGTCTAAATGAATCGGCCTGTGTATGCATGTATCCAAACGCATTGAAGGACAGGTGTGCCTGCAGCGAAGTCGTCATTTGTTCTCTCGCATGGAGACGGTACCTGCCACGTGGGGGTTGCCCGCCTGTTTCCACGCCCTTGGAACGGTTCTGCGCGTCTCTCCTCTCCGTTCGGCCCGCATGTACGTGCGAAGGCTTCTCCGTCGTCTTCGTTTCGGCCCCGCGTGTCCGCGTCGACCTCGTCCTCGGCTGTGGGGAGCTCGTTCACGTCTCGGGGACAGCCCTTCGGAGACACTGTGGAGCCCTGAGGGGCGCGACTCTCTCGCCCTCCCTCGAGCCCAGTCTGCGCGTCTTCGTCACTCGACAGGCTTCCTGCACGTTCGCCCGAAATCACACGGCAGTGCGGCGACAAGATACAGCACCTGCCTCGCTCCCTTTGCAGAGCCGACACCGAGGGGAGAATCGAATCGCAGAGAGACGAAAGCCCCAGAAAAAGACGCGCACGATAGGGCCCTTCGAGAGCGGGAAGAACGACGCAAATACGCCGAGATGAGGGAGGCAAAAAGAAAACGGCCGGAATCTCTATTGAGTCCACAGATGCTTGCCAACACAAAGGGACAAAGACACATTACCCTTGTGTATATATTTGAGAATGCGCGGAGACTTCTTTGAATGCATGTACGTACATCTAAATACACGTATGCATGTGTGAATATATACGAATGCATATGGATGTACATAATGTATACGTATGTGAGAATGTGGTATTCTGCAGTTATAACTTGGACGGACCTGCCGAGGCATCATCGTCGTCGAAGACGTCCTTGTCCTCCTCGTCACCAGACGCATCGCGTCTCAGGTTCTTGGGTCGTTCCTGTTTTCTGTTCACACGAAGGATTCATAACATTCGGCGCGTGAAAAGAGCCTCCGAGAAAGAGACAACGAGCAGAGAAAAAGAGACACAGAGCGACGGCCATTTCAACCCACGCCTCAAACTCAGTCACTACAGAAGAAGATCGAGAGTGGGAGAGAAGGGCGGATGCGGGGAAGAGGTGAAAGTGGAAAAAGTTTCTTGCAGAAGAAAAATAGAAACCCCCTACCTCTGTGTTAAGCAGACTGGAATTCCTTAAAAAAGACCAAAACGCATTTATACACACATCATACGCTGCGCACCTATTTACACATATATATATATATATTATATCATATAAATATAATATATATATATATATATATATATACCTGCATGCAGAGTTTTACATCCAGCCTCCTTGTCTGTTGGTGCGGTTGAGTGTAACTTTTGCATCGTCAGACGCGTCTGAGTTCCTTTCTCTGCGCGATACTCACCTCATGATTGGAGGCCGAAGAAGAGGATGAACTTCAAAAACAATGCAGTCTCCGCTTGAGGACTTTCAGGCTGTCAGTCCACCTAGATATATATATATATATATATATATATAAGGCTAGAGACAGTTTTGTGGTTTTCGCGTGGTATTTGGGTGAGATTTCTCAGTTAGGTTTCTGACGAGAGAAAAGAATGCGCCGGAGCGCAGGGAAGAGGGAGAGAAGAGAGGACACAGGGTTTTCAGACGCAGCTTTTGACGGGAAGAAAACCGAGTGTCTTGACACTTCGGATTCACGCACCGGCCCACACGACGAGGGAAGCAAAGTGCGTGGAGAGCATAAACTGCTCGACCCTTTGGAGACCTTTCAGGGCGGCGAATCACCAATGAAGAAGGGAAGACGAGAAGACCAGGTGAGGAGGCCGAAACGAGACAAGGAGAGACAATTGGTGAAGTGCTTTTGAAAAGAAGCGCGAAAAACGTTTGCGAAGTGGGACCAGTGGAGAGGGTGTCTCGGCCACACGCGAGCACACCCCGTCAAAATTGTGGGTTTGACGGCGCGAACACGGGGGAATGTCTTTCTTTCCCGTCGGCAGAAGCGGGAAGATCAAAGAAATGAGCAATTCTGCGACAGAGAAGCACGGAAAGGCGCAAAGATAGGAGAGAGGCGAATTTGTTTTTGGGAAAACCAAGGGGCAGAGCACACGCGGTCGCCTTTTTTTGCTCGTTTCCCCTATCAGCCACGCCACGCCCGAAAATTGCGAGGCGGTCTACGATATACATTCACTCCTTCCAAGGCGATATTGTCATTTCACGCCGTGGACTCGAGACTCGCGAAAAAGTTTCTGTAGACACACGCCGCGCAAGCAAGGAGCGAAAGGGCGGAGCGTGGAGCGGAAGAAAAAGTGCGCGGAGGCAAACGTTTCCCGAAAAAAGTGAAGAACAAACAGACGAAAGCAGTCCCAAGTGCTCTCCACAAAAAAGGAAGAAACCACAAGGCAGCGCAACACAGAGTTGCACTCGCAACGCGCCTACGCGAAAAAACGGTGTCGCCAACGTCGTCCTCTCGCTCCCCCCTCCCGTCCTTTTTCTCTTCTTCCGTGCAGTTGAAAGGCGGGGGCTGCGCGTTCTGTTCAAAACTTCTTTACAATCTACACTCTTCTCCAGGCCTTTCGTCTTTTCCTCGCACTTCGTTCGCTTTTCTTGAAACAGACGCCGGGCGGCGCCGCCGTCGCATCCCTGCACGCTCGACACCCGCCTCTAGTTGCAAACCCGAACGGATACTATATACACCTCCGATTATACATACACATATACATACATATATATATGTGTCTATGTAATCATATCTCTAAATACATGCATATATTATAGATGCGTTCTTGACGCAATGAACGGCATGAATAAAGTCGGTTTATGTTTTTTCGTTCAACAACTGAACCGCTTTTTCACAGGCGGGTGAGACGTCGGTGAGTATGTACACCGCACCAGGGAGACAAAAGTTGGAAACGGTCGTTGGAACGTCCAAGACGTTTTCTGAGCAAGTCTCTGGTCGGACTGCGTCGTTAAGCTTCTCGTGCTTGACGGTACTCCTGGGGGATGGCAGAATACCCAACAGGCGTTCTAGAATCTGTTCGTCTCCAAGTCTTCACAAGTACCACGCATACTTGCATATCGATCTCCGTAGAGAATACATATCTATCTATCTATACATTATTATACACACCCTAGAAAGAGTGCCCCACACATTTATCCGTCCTTTGTCTGTAAACCCTACAGTTGCATAGTATACATGTATCTATATATAGTATACATGTATCTATATATAGTATACATGAGGCGATGCGTTCTCATGCGTTAGAGTTTCCCTGCGTGTGTTCCGGTGCTGTCGGCAGTCACGCGGGTAATGCGATCTCCGAGAAACACAAAGATGTTTGACCAAGAAGGACAGTGGGTGCATGCGAAGAAAGAGCAGAGGAGAGGAGGGAGAGAAAAAGATGCTAAGGAAAGGTGTGGAAACAAGGAAGAGGAGAAGGAGCGGAAATGGAAGAGAACAAAGAGAGGAAAACGTGAAAAGCAAGAGAAGAAGAGACGAGAGGAGAGAGTGAAAAGGAAGATAGAAGATACAGTATGGTGATGAAGGCAGATGCTTTGCATCCGAAGTTTTTTTTTTCCACCGGCATGTGAATCGACAAAAACCCAGACACGCGACACCGCTGTGAGGCACATTGGAGTCTGTGCGCGTGACACGACTCTCCCTGACAACGCGTGGATGAGAACAAAAAGCAATTCCATCTCTCTTCCAACAAACGACTACAACATGACTTCTGCCACGAACAACACAATTTACACACAATGCAGTTCCCAGATGCCCGTTCCCTACGCGCCAGTATATAAATACATATACATATATATATATATATGTATATATATAGATGAATGTAGTTACCCAGAAATACGTAAACGTGTAGATATGCAACAAGTATACATCTATCTATATTGCGACATTGATCTCTCCAAGGAGACAGAGGCACGGCTTGACATTTCGCTCCGCACACAGAAAGACGCTAAATACAGATATCCCGAAGTCTTGCAAAGCGCGCCTTCGCTATTTTGGAACAACTCTGAAATATATACATATATATATATATATATGCATGTATATACTCCTAAAAGCAGGTGAGTTGCATGCGTGCACACGAACGCGTGAAGAGTGACGCTAGTCCACCATCTCGATCTTCCGGAAGAGAAGACCGGATTCGATGAGAACTCGGCAAGCGGAACATTTTCAATGACAAACGCCATGCGCCAAAAAAGCTATGCAGGCAGCGCGTCGCCACATGCGCCGAAAAAGAGAAACAGAGATCGCAAAAGAACGCAGATCTATGGATTCTCCCCTTGTTCATCGGCGCGGAGACATCGCGAACTGCTGACGTGCGGGGAAGAGAGCGGCGATCTCGGGTGTATCCGCAGATTCAAAACAACTCGCTTTGGAGGAAACTTCAGTCGCGCAAAAAAGAGCTGCGACTCCTCAGAGATCTGCACAGATCTCTCTTTTCATTCGCACAAGTTTTCACATCCTTTTTAAAGCAAGACACACATGCATCTACATTCACATGCATATATACATATATATATATATACATATATATGCATCTATGTCTACGTATGGACTTCTAGGGAGGCAGAAATAGGTGACATTTCGGCTGCGAGAAATTTCCATGGAGTGTGGGGAGGCAGAACAGGGCAGCGAAATGGCCATTGCCTTTAAGTCTTTGGTTGGTTAGGTTCGTCTTCCGTATCGGGCGATAGGACACTCAAGGAATCCTGCAGAAGAAAACACACAGAACATTTTCGAGCGCCTGAAGCAGCAGAGAAGGGTGCAACGCACGTCCTCGTCGAACGCCCCTGTCCTTGCCGCTCGCCACCGACAGGAAAGATGCACGCATCGAGCCGAAGCAGAGACGCGACGGAAAAGACACTCGGAGAAACACTGCATCAGGCCAACAGATAAGAACAACTCAAAGTGGGCCAAAGCAATGAAACCACACATAGGAATATAGACCTTCCCACATCCATCTACCAGCACATATGCATATATATTCATGCATGTGATCATACACAGATACATGTGCATGCATTCGATTCTTTTTCTCAGTTGGCTGAAACCTTCATTTTCTCTGAGTGTTTGCGACTGTCGTGAGTTGGAAATCGCGCCGCGGACAGACGGCGTGAGGAAAAAAGAGTTGTATGCGATGGGCTTTCTCGGTTCCGGCCCTTCGCGAATTTATTTAAAGCTGCGACTCACTTGAAGAATCGCTGCCTGCAGCAGCTCGCTGTTGCCACCAAACGCAACGTCGAGGTCGAGTTTCGCCTGACAGCACTGAAAACCCGCGCATGCACAAACCAGTGCACGTACACCCAAATGCAACGCGCGTGCAGCGCCCTGTCTACGTAGCCAGACTTCTCCTTGAGAAAAGCCTACACTCACATCTACACAGACACATTCTATACAAGTGCACATACATAAATATATATGCAGAGATTGATAATTGTATATACTTGTAAATATAAATATATATATGTAGATATATATATATATATATATATATATATGATTTCACGTGCTGCCGAGAGTCGATGTGCTGACCTTGAGAATGGATTCTTCGACGGTGCCTCGGCAACAGAGTCGGTAGATTGTGACATCCTGTGTTTGGCCGAGGCGGTGAACTCGATCCTCAGCTTGTCGGTCGTTCTGTGGATTCCAGTCCTAAGACGATCAACAGAAAGAACGAGAACAGAGACGTTTTCCCTTCACGCTCGGTCTGCTGCAGTGAAGACTCCGAGGCAGCGCGACAGGCGGCCTGCCTCCTCCTCGCTCTCTGCAGAGAGAGATCCGCACGCTCACGGGTATCCACACACTTCAATTTACACACACACACACACAGCCATACATCCTCTTAAAGTGCACATCTACATACGTCGACACACGCACACATCGGCATCTCCCTGTCTATACATATACATATACATACATATATATACAAATACATATATATATATATATATACGTATGTATAGAGATGTGAGATGTAGCAATATATGATACAGATCCTTTCCGGTGACCTTGCCATCTGGTTTCTGAGTTCCTGCCCTATGTGTCGCGTGTGTCTCAGGCTTGACCTTCTGCAAAGGAGGGATCTGTGTTTGTCTTTGGAGAGACTTCCCCGGTGCAAACGGCTGGAAGCGTCTCTCGGGCTTAGGAGGTGCGTGCGGAGTGTCCTTTTCTGACCTGGTCCATAAGAATGACGGTTCGTGCAGCTGTGAGGTTGAGTCCCTGTCCCCCAGCTTTTGTGGAGAGGAGGAAAAGCGTCAGTTCAGGATTTGTGCTGAATTCATCCACCAAAGCCTGACGATCCTCCACGGCGGTCGAACCGTCGAGACGACATTTGCCGATGTCGCCGCAAAACGTCGTCAAACACTCCTCAACGACGTCCAAGTACGTCGTGTACTGGCTGAAAATCAGCGCCTTCTCGCCCTTTTTCTTGATCTCCGAAACAATCTCAATCATCTTCCTGCCACGCAGAAACATGCGCACACACCCCCACGAAAAGGGAAAAAATTTCAATCTGCATGCGCCTTCCACATGTGCAAGCACACACACAGGTGGCGACACACACTCGGCACCGGAAAACGGGCAACCTTTCCCTCAACATGCACAGATACATATCTATGTACCTATATATACACCTATATATGTACCTATATATGTTTGGGAAGCACACATGAACACATGCACAAGCATGCGAATACAAGGCGATACATATGTGTGTATGTACACGTATCCACGTCCATTAAACCAGACAAGAGGTTGAATGCTCAAAGTCCGAACGGCGTCTCGTTTGAAGGAAGGCCAGAAGAAATGCAGTGCCTGTGAACCGGCGAACGAGAAAGCCGCTTTCTGCCTACCGGATCTTCGCACTGTCCATCACCATCTCCTTGGGGAGCAAGAGGTGAGCGAGACGGGAGTCCCCCTGAGAAACCTGCTGCTGGATCGCCTAAACACAGACACCCCACAGGAAACCGGACACCCGAAACAGACTTTCCGCTCTGCAAAGACATCCACGCTACGCACACTCGCACCCACATGTATGGATATGCACATACAAACACAAATATACATATACATATATACATAGATCCATATATATATATATATATATGTATATATATATGTATATATATATGTATATATATATGTATATATATGTATATATATATATATGCATATATATATGGCGTTTCCATATCTATATTGGCAGGTCGCGCGTCCTGCGAGAGAGCCTCAGCGTCGAAGGCAGGCGCGGCAAAGCCTCGAAAAGGAAAAGAGCGAAGCGGGAGGCGCGGCGTTCACACACGAAAAACTGCGTCTGTACCTAAGCATCCACTGAGAGCCGTTCACGGGATTTTTCGTGCGGAAACCTTTCTCGATCCCGCGGCTTCGAGACGCCGACTCGCCGCCTTCCTCTGCACCCAGACAGTCTGGAGACGCGGAGAGCGTCTCTCTCACCTGATGGATTTCGTAGTCGCTCCACTTGCGAATTTCCTCGTCGACTTTCTCTTGCGGATTCCCCTTGAACCCATCCACTCTCAGCCAAAAGTGGTGCACGATTTCCTGCGCAGCCCGTCACGCAGAAACACAGAGGGACGTTGCCTCCTGCCATACCACGAAAACAGACCTCGGGGTCCGGTCAGCGACAAACTCCCAAAACACGCGCCGCTTTTTCCGGAACCTAACAACTCCATTTTACCAGGGGAAACAGGGAACCTCGCCCCAGCGACGGAGGACGGAACGGCGTGCGCGGTGACTGCAAATGTTCCCCAGTACAGATCCACGAAAGCAGACCTATTCAAACGCACATATATATAAATACATATAAATATATACATATATAAACATGCATATAAACATACATGTAAACATACATATAAATACATATATATATTAATACATATATATATATATGTATATATCTGACACGCTCTTTGTCTGAAGCTCTGTGGACAAGTGGGACGCATGCGAGGGCGACAGACGAGTTGCAAGGTGCATGCAGTCCTCACCTCGAGTTGCGTGTTCGTGTAGGCACCCTGCATGAGGACAGGGTGGTTGCAGATGCGTCGCAAGCGGGCGAGGAGAGAATTGACGAATTTCTTTTTCGCAGGCGCGGCGAGCGCAGCACCTCTCTTCGGCCCTTTTCCGACACTCAGTCCTTCGAGGTCGCCCGCGGTGCGCTCTCCGTCGTTGCCGAGTGGCGAGCTGTCGGCAGGCGAGTTTGCCAGGTTGTTCGGCGCCTGCGCACTGGCGTCGGTCGCGTCTTGGTCCTTCTGCGACACGCAGCCTTTCGCGCCTCCGTCCCCGTTCTCTCCCGCGCAGCAGGCGACAGGCTGCGCGGGAGACGCATCGGGGTACTCATCGCCACGCGGGTTGCCTTTTTTCACGGCTGACCGCGGCTCGTCGCTCTCCAGACTCGGACCGGCCTTGGCGGCATCGAGAGATCCCTGGCCCGACGGCTTCTCACTGCTGGAGCTCGCCGCCCTCCCAGCCGCCTCTACAGAGACGCCAGAAGAAGGCGACGGCGGTTGGCCGGTGAGCTCGGAGGTGAGTTTTTCGAGGGAGCGCGTCAACTCCGACTGCCAGGTGTGGATTTCTTGAATGTACAGCTCTTTTTGCCGGCCCTGCATTTCGCATCTGAGCACGACGTTCTTCTTCTTGGGGAGACAGCCGAGAACTTCGTTCTTCAGACGGCGGAGAATGAAGGGTGATAGAATGCGTTGGAGACACTCGACTTCTGCAGCCTGCTGACACGCCGCTGCCTCGTCTTCCTTCGCCGCAACCTTCGCGTTCGCCCCTTCAAGCAAGAAAGAATTCAACTCGGGTGGCGAGCCGGACGGAAAACCCCCCGCAGTCAGCACATCCAGCAAACTCCGTGCCGTCTCCCCCGATTTTCGCAGCTCACCAATCAGGCTGCTCTCGCCGTTTTCCGTTCTCCCAGAAGGCTCCAACACCTCGCAGGACTCCGAGGCTGGCCAGGCACTGACTCCGTCCACAGGTTTCGCGTCTCCATTTGTTTCAACTGACGCAGAAGAACAGGAGGAAGCAGACGGGTTCGTGGCGGGCGACGGAAGGATTTTGGTTTGAGGATTTCCACTGGAGGACTCTGACGACTGCGCTTCTTCTGCCGTCTTCGGAGACACGTTCCCGGCCTCACCGTCCCGCCCGCCAGCGGAGCTAGCGCCGGCTGCAGCTAGCCGCCGTTGTCTCCGGTGTTCCGCGGCTTTCTGGCGGCGCGTCTGCCGGTAGAAGGCCTTGAGGGCGAGGTCGAGGGAGTCCCCATCGAAGACGGCCGGCATGAGGAAGAGCAGGAGATTGCGAAGCTCCGACGTGCGATTTTGAATCGGCGACCTGAAGAGACGCGGCCCGAGCGCAGGCGACAGAGTGTCCACACACGCTTGTGGCTAAGGCGGGAGCAAAAAAAACGCTTCGAAACAAAAAAAACACGCACATTCGCTGAAGCCTCCCCCCTCTGCGCTGCAGGAACCTCCGCGTCTGTGTCGGCTCGACTCAGAGACAGCTCGACTGAAGAAGCAAAAGCAGTCGCGTGTCTTCCCCGTGTGGCCCATTTCGATTACCCAGTGAGGAGGAGCCGGCGGTCGCATTTCAGAGTTTTGTTCAGTTTTTTGTACACGAGGCTGTCTTTGTTTTTCAGCGAGTGTGCCTCGTCGACGACGAGGTAGGAGAGTTCGCGGATTTGCCGGAGGTACTGGATGTCCCACTTGGACGTGAGGGTGTTGATTGAGGTGACCATGACGAGGAATTTGTCGTCCGAGTCGAGAGAGTCGAGGAACTGAACAGCCATCTCTCTGCGCTCCGTCTGCTTCCCGTGGTACTTCATCACGCGGTCCGGAGCGAGGAACGGAGCCCAGACTTCCAGCTCCTTCATCCAGTTGTCGAGAAGCGACGCGGGAGCGGCGATTATCGTCGGACTGGTCAGAATGCCGCTCTGGTAGAGGTAGTTGAGGAACACGCAGGTCTGCGCCGTCTTCCCCAGACCCATTTCGTCGGCGAGAATGCCGTTCCGGTTCGCCTCGTGGAGAGTGATCAGCCAGTGAACGCCGCACTGCTGATACTCCTTCAGGCGCTCCACGACCGACGACGTGTGCCGGCTCAGGTCCGGAGGCAGCGCAAACGACTTCTCAGGGTGACACCGGCCCCGCCCGATCTTCTCGGCGACGTCGGCCTGTCCGTGCTTCTCCGACCCGCCCAGCGCCTGGACGAGGCGCGCCGTCATCTCTGCGCTTTCAGTGAAGCACTCCTGCAACGCCTCCAGTGCGTCTTCTTCGTCGCTGCTCGCCTCCGAGGACGACGTCTCAGAGTCGAGAACCAAAACGGAACACTCTGAAGACGGCGACGGCTGCGGCGAAGACGCACGCGACGCCACAGACGGTCCTGACGCTCGCAGCTTGTCGCCAACCTTGCCTGTCTCCTCGCCACCCTTGCCAGCCTTGGCGCCCTTGACGTCCGGGAGCGAGGCGCGCGTGGACCTGCGGGCGGGTGACGGACTCTCCGAGGCCACGGAGACAGTCGACCCCCCCCCGTGGGAAACGGCAGAGTCGTCGTCGCTCGACCCTGGCGAGCCGACGCGAATGAGGCGACGACGCTTCCCGCGGAGCCTCTTCACACTCGGAGACGAGGCCTGGCTCGGAGACACCCCACACGCCGCGTCCTTCCCACTCTGAGAACTCCGTGGCTTCTCCTTGGGCGTGTCGGCCTCGAGATGCGCTGTGTTCCCTGCCTTCTCTGGCTGCGCTTGCTTCTCCGGGTCCTCTGCGCTGTCTTTCTCACCCTCGCATCTGGGCTTTTTGGGGGTCGGACTGGAAGGACTTGGCTCTGTTTCCTCGGCCTTCCTCTTTTCGCCGGGAGCTCCGTGCGACCGCGGAAGCGCGGACGACGGCAAGCCGCGCTGCCGCACCAGCCAAGGCCCTCGCGGCGGTTGAGCGGTTCCCTCTGCGTCGTCCTTGAGACTTCTCCCTGCCTTTTGCGCGGCAATCGCGGAGAAGGACGAATGGAGACACATCAGCCTATTCGACGGGCTACTGCAGAGAGAAGCGAAGGTGCCTGGCTCCTGGGTCCTGCCGGCGTCCGCGGGCCCTTCGCTGGCTCCGCTGCTTGCTGTCTCGCTCCTGTCTCTGTCGGGAGCTCGCCCCACCTCAGTTTCTTTTGAAGAAGACGAAGGCGCCTGCGGAGAAGCACCTGGGGTCTCGTCCGCTGTCCGGACAGCCGAAGCGCAGTGTGTGGGCCTCCCGCTGCTGCTCGGCCCCACTCTCACTTCCGTCTTTTCGTTTTTGATTTCTTTGCTGTCAGCGGTTCCGTCTTCCTCTTTTGTGTCGCGCGCCGTCGCGCCGTTCGCGTGCTCCTCCCGAAAGATGTCCAAAGACTCGCGAGCTCGATCCCCGTGGGTCTCTCCACTTTTTGACTCGGACACGTCCTTTCCGGTCGAACCTTTCGCGGAAGGCGCGACAACTCGTCCTGGCGCATCCCCAGTCGTCGGCGAGTTGGGACCCGAAGAGGGTGCTCGCGGGCTGCCTTCTGCTCGGTGTCCCCAATGCTCTCGCCGGTCTCCGGCCTCTGCTTTCCTTCCTGCAAAAAAGCCGGACGACGCAGACCCGGAGCGTGCGGAGGAAATCACCGAAGAGAAAGAGCCAGCACTCCGCTCTCCATAAGAAGGCCCTCTCTCTCGCTCCCTCTTTCTCTCGCTGTCCCTTTCCCACCCTCTCTCTCGCTCCCTTTTTTGTCTCTCCGTGTCCTCGCGTTCGCGTGTCTTGTCGAAGCGTCCGGCGTGCTGTCGAGGCGGCGAGACGCCCGAGCCTCCTGGGGATCGTGGAGAGAGTGCCCGCGACGCGCTGTCTCCGCTGGGGCGATCTGCGTGATTGCCAGGTCTCCGGTCGTCGCTCCCGCGGCTGCTCCGCCGCTCCGGCTTGGCGAATCGAGGCGAGCTTGGGCGGCTTTGCGTCTTCTCGCCGACGCCGGCTTCGCCGCCTCGCACATCGGGCTCTGCCTCGCTCAGCCCCAGCAGTTCGTCAGCGAGTTTTCGAGCGCGAGGAATGCGCGGGAGGCCGTTCACTTGCTGCACAGGTGCGGCATTCTTCCCGCCGTCGTACATGTACCTCTTCCAATCGACACATCGCGCCGACATGGTTCCAGAGAGAGGGCGAAAATCACGGAGAGAAGCGAGCGAGCCGTCGGAGCGCGGACCGCGAGACGGAAAGGGAACTCCAAACACGCGCAAGGTGAGCGCACACACAGAAGGTAGATACAGGTTTGAGGTTCGGAAGTCCGTGGGACGGAAGCAACGCGGCAAAAGGAACATACACAAGAAAATGCGGACACAGAAGCGTTTTGGGTGTCTCCGCAGACACCTCAGCGAAGACTCAAGCACTCTCGAAGCTCCGCTGGAATCAGGTGGAAAACTCAACACAGCGAGTTCGTCGAAAACCGATCGTTTCGACAGCAAGCGGGTTCTCTCACAAGACACCGAGAGGCCACCCGCTCTTCCACGTTTCACTGTTTTTCCACTTTGGGTTTCAAAGTCGACGCAAACGCGTGGGGGGACCGGGGATTCTCACAGCGGATGACTGACTGACGGGGGGATTTGGAAAGAAGAGACCGTGAAAGGCGGTCTCAACGCACAAGTCGGCGAGGCCTACCGCGCTGTCATGCAGCTAGGGTTGGAACTGCTCGGCAGAGGGGAACGACGCGAGAGGGGAGATCGGCAGGGAATCCGACTGCCGGTTTCCGCATGCCTCTCTCATCTGTTCTGATCCGGGGGAAAAGAGCAAAGAATGCAAGCATTGGCGGGAGAGGTGCTACGGCATGCGCGCCGTTCTCTGTTGGGAAGACGACAAGAAAGAGAGCGGACAGCGCAGAGAGGAAAGGCGCTCGTTCCTATCCGAAGTTGAAATTATGACAGGGCGCCTCTCGGGAGAGAGACGGTGCGGAAAAGGTTCAAGTGGACGAGGAAGCTAACGAAAAAAAGTTGGATTCTCGACTCCTTTCCATCGCTCGCCAACGGCAGAAACATAGCCGTTTTCTTTTCCCCGGGGAAACGCGAGATACCCCCCTTCGGTTCTCGAGTGACCGGGGCGAAGGGGACGGGAGAGAAAAGATTTCCCGCGCCTGTCTAACGCCCATTTGTCTATGGAAGACCGCCTCAAACAGGGGAAGCGTAAGTCGAAAGAAGGGAAGGAGAGAAGGCTTCGTGAAATCTTTGCTGCTGGCGCGTGTGGAACCGACCTCGGATCGGCCCTTGGGAAAGTTTGTCGATGGAGCCAGCGAAACAAATGGCGTTCTGGCCGCCCTCCCCCACTCTCCTTTTTCGCGAGGAACGTTCTAACAAGCAGATTTCTCAGCGACAACAAGGACGAAAAGCCCGTGAACAGCAGCACGAGACGTCCCGTCGTCCACAAACGCGAAAGACGCAGGAAAACAACAGCAGGCTGCTCGGTGCATGCGCTTCTCCGGAAAGCCTCGACACCGTCGCTGGACCTCTGAGACAGACATGCCTTTTTTAGAGCTCTTTGTAACGGCTTGTGGTGTGCAGATTTGTCTTCGCGACGCTCCATCTGGAGAGATACGTGATCTCTTTGAAGAAAAAGCGGGGGCGGGCAGAAGCACACTGCACGAGGCACACCTCTAGTATAGAAGCGGCGAACGAATCATACGCAGACACCCACTCTTTTGGAGCTCGAGGAGTGCGTTCAGTGTCTCCACCTGCCTACACAACGGTGAATGTCTCTACCTCTCTGTTTCGCTACAGTCCAAGCGATGTACATGCATGTGTCACCTGCTAGAAAAAGCCTTTCTTTCTAAGTGAAGCGCCTGGTATGCCCGAATGCCCAATACTCTATACTTTCTCACGGCGAGGGGCCGGCACACTGGAATGCTGCGAACGACGGTTCCCAGTCGAGCCCTCCACAAAGAACATGTGTATCTTCGGCCTCCTCACCTTGACAGAAGAGAATCACATCGTTTAGTGTACAACTTCTTTGTCACTGTGGATGCGCGAGTTGAACGCTCGCTTACCAATTCAGTAGATTTTGACCAAAGGGTGCACCACGCATAGAAATGACTGATGTCGCAGCATGGGTCTGTGTCCTACGACCAGTGAGTGTATCGATGAATGCGCATCCCAGTACATCAGTAGATGTAACATTGGTTTCGGCTTCAGGAATCTGTATGGATAAAAGTAAGGCATGAGACGAATAGCTGTGTAGCGATTGTCGCCCGGGCCACATCGAAGGCACACGCGACCTTGCCATCGTCGAGGGTCCAGCGCCTTCAGCGGAGCGCTCGGAGAAAGTTGGCAGATGTTTTCCGCTGGAGATAGCGAGCTTGTTTGACAGCGACGAAACCCGAGGAGATGCGGTGTGGCGTCAAGGAAGCCATCAAAGAGGTCTGCAGACATAGTGACTGGCGTCGGAGTGCCGACAAGCCTAGTCATGATTAGGAGACCAAGGCCCCATATCGGTGCAAAAGGTTGCAGGGGAACGGAACGAACGAATGAAGCAAAAAACAGGTTGAAGAAGAGACAAGCGAAAAGCACAGAGACACGCAAGTCGAGATGGGGAGTGTTGGACAGCCAGGATGGCGAAGAACCTGGGAATAGTGAGAGAGAGCGAGGACGGTTGGTGGAAAAAGACGCGAAGAAGGGAGACGGGAACGCAAAACTGGCAAGAAGAAGCGAAGAGCATTTGCAGTCCTAGCAACTTATCATAGAGCTCTCGCCCCGCGCAGCCCCCTCTTTTTCCCCGAGGCTTGAGTGAGTTGTGAAAAAAAAGGTGCTTTGCTCTTTGTTGGATGTCCTAGTATCACCGCATCTGCCTCGTCGGCCTCCGGGACCAGCGCGCGGGTTTGGGAACTTTGATATGCCAAGCCCGTGTTGTCGTGTCTGCTTAAATCTTGTGTTGCCTGTCGGCGCTTTCCATTGCTGGGCCTCGAATGACTTCTTTCATGCTTCTGCCAGGCAAAGGCGACCTTTCGTGCTTTTCGGCCGGACGGGAGTGTTTGCGTCCTTCGTACTACGAGACAACGCTGTCGTCATCGTTTCTATCGGCCTCGAGCACTAGGGAAACAACGACGCTTAATGCCTGGACTCTGTATCCAAGGTCGACGCGCTGCCGGCCTTTCTCATTGTGTTCCGCGTATGTCGCCCGTAGCCAACAGAGGTTGCATCTTCCCTGGCCTACCTTTTCCTCTAAAACGTGGAGAACGTCTTGGCCCGCCAGACGTGCAGAACGCTTTGGTTCTCTGGCGCAGTGGAGATGCTAGCTGCAATTTGTTTCTATCCAAGTGTGTTGGTCGTGTGTCTGCTGAAGGTGTGATCTTGAGGCCTCCGTTCGCGTTGTTTCGACATCCTGTCCGCCAGCAAGTGTGAGCGTTCTAGCACCAGCTGAGTCAGCTGCTTGGCGGGCGCTACATGCGCGTTAAGCAGAAGCAGTGTTCTTCACTCATTGCACTTTGAGCTGCTCGAAGACCCGGAATGTTTCGTGGAAATCGCTTGCTGTCCGTAGCGTCGGAACGCCACTTGCTCATACACTGACGATTGTAGGCTCTCGCTGGCGATGGGCGGAGGCGCTGACTCAACCATGTGTTTTGTAGCATACAACGCATTGGGTAAGTTGAAGATTTGTAGGATTTTCAGGTGGAAGCTGGACGCTATCCTGTGCGCCGTCTTGAGCAGCCCCGAATCCGCGCATGCTTCGTCCGATGGCACACGCTGCTCCAAGGACAAGCCGACAGACAGGAAATGCAGAGACAACAGATTCAGCGGGTCTGCTTTGTTGGACTTCTTTGTTCTGCTGAAAGGGGCGGAGGTCTATGCCAGACCGAACACCGAAGCCAGTCGAGAGCATGCACATGGGATGCAGCCCCAAAAAACGAAATCCAACCGTTCACGACTGGGATAGCAAACACACACATACACACAAACCCCACGGAAACGAAGGGGAGAAGAGATTCCAAAATGGAAACCGAGGTCCATATACAAAAGAACCATCTTCGCCTGTTTTGCTCCACTCCAGATTTGATTTGACAGAAGCGTCTATGGGTGTTCGTGTATCTGCATACATCGCAACCGAACCTTGATCTGCTGAGTTCCCTCACCCAGTTTCCCTCTTTCGCATGTTCTTTCACTCTTCTTCCAGACTTCCAGAGTCCGTATCTTGCTCGGTTTCGACTGGCCTTGGAAACATATGCGTTCAGGGTCTCGGCGTTGAATAACTCGTGACCGTGGAGTCCAGCGGAACTGTCTTCGTGGCTCCAAAATAAAGTCTCTGCAACTATCGCTGTGGTATGTACTGCCTTTGCGTGCGGTTGGCCCTAAAGAAAGCGACTTTTGAAAAATAATTCGAGACCAATGTACCAGACAAAATAGCTCACCCAGCAGGAACTCTCTCGACGCGTTCTGCAAGTTCAGATATTTCGAACGTGCTAAACATTTCCGTTCCACAAATTGGCGTTTTGTGTGTCTCTGGCCGTCTCTTCTATTCTCTCTGTCTCTCTCTGTTCATCTCTGCCTGTGCGCCACTCATCGTCCTTCTCGCGGACGGGGAAGACTGTCTTGGAGGACCAGAACGGAACGCACCCTAGTGTCTCATGGGTTGACGGAGGGCGCAACAGAAAGTCCTTTTTCTGAGCGTTTGACGTGTGCTTGTGTCCACGTGGACGAGTGTTCATTGAGCATCAACCTTTCTTTCAAGGGCAGCGTCAATATCACGTTCCCCTCAAGTTCGTGTTTTATACATATGCGCATCCCAACGGTTTCTCGCTTAAGCGAGTGACTTGAGAGAGCATTTACTCCCCCCCCAAAATCAGAAAATCGTCCTCTGTCTATAATTGTTAAGCGATGGGTCACAACACAGCAACCCGTGACGTGCGGCCCTTTGATAGGCTCTCCTCTCCTGTGGCTTGGTAGTTATCTGTTGCCTCAGTCTACAAATCTCCAGGAAAATAGACGCGCACGACAAACCCGTTGTTCCCCATTCCTTTCTCTGTTCTCTGTACATGGCTCTTCGTTTAGATGCAGTCTTTGTTTACAAATTATTTATGGAAGTCCTCTCATCCCATCCCGAAGGGACTGGTAGCCAAGGACCATGGGACCGTCATCGCGAGATTGCGACGGCGATCGACAGAAAACGGAGCCGGCGCTTCCAGAAGGACGGCCGGTTTCTGTCGACGGAGAAACAGTGTCTTGGGCACTGTCCCAGTTGAAGCGGCGAAGGGAAGCGCTGGAGAGTGTAGGCGAGTACGAGGAAGCGGAAAAAGTGTCTTTTCACATCGAGAAGTTGCAGGCGTACGAAGAAATTAACAGACGGGAGCAGCTCAGGACGCTTCACTTGTTACAGCGTCTGTGCGTTGACGACTCGCACAAGGAAGAATGCGTGAAATTCCAGTATGCATGGGTAGGCGTTCGACGTCACGGCCGCTCTCCGCTCTTGAAACACATGCCCTGGGAGCGGCCTTAAGAAGTAGAGATGCGACGTCACCTCTTCTCACCCTCCTGGCCACGGAGCCGATGGCCACGTTCCACTGTTTCAGAAACGTTTTCTGCGCCCTCTCTTAAGAAGGGCGTCGAGAGTTTTTTTCGGTTGACTCGCGCAGGGAAGGGAACTACTTTTTAAGTGGGCGGCGGTGGTATATAGTCTTCAAGGGCCCCAGAGTTCTCGAAGAACCTCTCCAGAAAACGGGTACTCACCTAAGGAACTCAGGAAGGACGTCTTCTTTGGAGTCTCACTATGGTGCTTTCAGCAGCGTTGCACGCGTCGTTACGTGGTGAAGTCGGCCTTACTCAACAGCATCCGCGTCTTTCCGTAAACAGCCCGGGATACGTTCCTCACGAATTCCCCAGGTGTTCGTCACGTGCTGCGGATGCCAGTCTGTCCGGTGTCAAACACTGGAGAAACGAGTAGCTCTGAAACCACGCATGTGTGGACGCGTCTTTCCCTCTTCCGTTCAGGAAAGGAACGTACGGACCTTCGAAGAGAACGCCGGTAAGCCAGCACAGGCCAAGGATACGTGCGGAAAACGCACAAGACGGAAGTGCTGCAGGCGCATCTGAAGAGCACCCATGCATCCTGTCAGTGAAAGTGTGTAATTCTACGCTTCATTATATTTAGGACCATTTTTACAGCCGTCCAAGCCGCAATAGGCTCGCCTGCCGCTATGCATATGCAAGTTTACCGTTGGACGCATATCGTTATATACACGTAGACTGTGTGACCGTCCTGTTTCACCTTTTCCGGCGGACCTCAGCTTTTTACGCCTGGACGCTTTTATCGTCGATTGTGTGCAGCAGCCATGGAGCGTGAGCTTCAAGCGCGACAGCACAGGGAACTCGTCTTATACCTGGAAAGAATCTCTTGTGACATGCAGCCTCGAGTCCCTCGTTGGAGTGCGAAGCTGCTGACGCTGCGGAAACAAGAATCGATGCATGCCAGGGCAAAAAACTATCGGCAAGCGAGGAAAGCGAAAGAGTTGGCAGACGCGTTGGAAGCCCAAGAAGTTCGCGACTGGCAGAAGCTCCGCGATTCCCAGATCAAAAAGAAAGAGGAAGTCTGGAGACAAAAACAAAGAGTTGAGATGCAGGGACTGCTCGCGCGAATCGAAAGCGGGAGACAGGAACTCTTACGCACCAGAGAAGCTGCGCGAGAAGTCCTCCTTCGTCGCTACGCAAACGTCAAACATCAACTTGAGACAGAAGTGAGTTCCATCCGTGCACGCTTATCCTGATGAAAATGAGCAGATCCGGCCGAACCGCACGATGCCCGCGGGAGTACTCGCGATCTGGGCTTGGCAATTGCAGGTGCTTGGCTCTGCATGGCCGGCCAAGCACAATGCATCGAAATAGCGCACAAGGACAAGCGTCTGATTTTTGCGATGCTTATGGGGAGGGACGACAGCGAGAAAATGCAGATTTTCGAATGCGTTGTGTGCTTATAGACGGCGTGATCCGGATTTATGCTAGAGAGAAGTATTCGGTTCGATTAGGACACAACTTATCGATGATCGTGTAGCGTTAACCTGGGAAGACCTGCAAACACTAGATTTTTTTGTTTCGGCAGGGAGCGTCAAGGAAGGCCATCTGCGGGGACAGAATGACCCTCACAAAAGGCTTTTTACATATTCAAAGAACCCTAGTCTGTCCCTCTCAGACGAAGACACACTTTGGTGTTCTCGCAACAAAAACCTGAGAAAAAGCAGACTCTATTTTTGCATAGAGACTTCACACGTCCGTTTCAGCTGCCTTGTCGGTCTGGCGCGATTTCCAAAGTCGTGAATGCAGGTGCTATTCTTGACGGACTTGAAACAACACGTCTATGTTATGTCCCCTATTTCGTGGCATTTGCCTTTTCTCCTCTCGTCCTTTCGTCTGCCTCAGCAAAAGAACACAAGGTTGAAGACCTTCCCGCGCTCCAGGTCGCGTTTAGCGCTCAATTCAACAGCCGGTCTCTGATTTTCGTTTCTGTCCAACATGAGCTTCTTTGCGAGTCATCCAACGCGCTCCGCATTGCTACCATACATACGGACTAAAGGGCGATACATTTCTCTCTGCTATATATATAGATATCTATATATATATATATATATATATATATATATATGTTTCTCTTTGTATCATGTATACACGCGATGATACAAAATTTAGCAACTGTGAATGGATCTGTATTCATTACGCAACGGTTCAATGGAAGCGTCTCCTCGCTGATAAAAAGTTCGAGTTTAAATAAAACTGCATGGACCTTTGGCAGCTCCACGTTGGGCAGCAGTTGGGGCCATGGGTAGATGCAGAATTCCGCTCTCGTCAGTGGCGGTTTGTCTGAAATAAGTTCCCTTTTCTTCTCCACCCACAACTTCTTTAGGGTTCCCTCTCCATGCGTTCCGTGCTTCACGTGTCCCCGATAGGCCTAAGCAACGTCTTTGTCCGTCTTCTGTTCGTGGTCCGGCTGGGTGTTTTCTCGTCACGCAACCTTTTGTGCCGGTACGGCCGCAATCGGATCCTTGCCTCTGTTTGTGCACTCAACGGCTTATCATTTGCCCGTCTCTGTGTTCGTCGACAATATAGTCATCGCTTCCTTTCTGACCGACGACGTCCACTGCTTTTGCGTTGTCGGCACTACAACGCCATCAAAATTCCCGAAGACCTCGCGGGAAAAAAAGAAAACTAGTCTAGGATTCAATGCCAGGCTCACCCATATCTGAATGGTCCCCAGAATACGAAAGTGATGACGCACTCGTAGAAGTGTTCAGGTCCTCAAAGTACACACTTTGGTGCGCGTTTCCGAAGAAGTGAGATCGAACGCCAAAAAAACTATAGACTCTTCAACCGTGCGTTGCCTCCAACTGGATACAGCATCACAGAAGCGACCGCACATGCCCTTCTCGGTCTCTGAGTCTGTTTTTAGCATCGGGTGTGTTGACGCAATTCTCTCCGCAGTCGCTGCTGAAAAGCGACGACATGGCATATCCTCTTTCCATCTACTTCCCAAGGTCTACAGAGTGGAAGCTCAGCACGGTCGGTTTTGCTCGTGACTGTTTCTCCTCGACGGGTGTTTTGTAGGTTCGCGTGTTTGGCAAGAAACAACAAAGCTATAAAGTATACGCATACATGTAAACATCCACGTGTAGATACGATTCGTCTCCAGTTTCGATTTACTGTGACACAGGGCTCCAGGTCTCTTCCAAAGCGTCCGCGTTCCCCATTGTGTGCGCATTCGTTCAAATATGTGCAAATGACAATCTATCTATATCGAGGCAGGCATATACCTATATGCGCAGTGTGTGCGTGTTTTTCTCGTGCGACAAAATGGGCCTCAGGCACCCGCATGTTTTTCAAAGGTTGGATGCAACGTCTGTGCGCGTCGGAAACAAGCTTTTCAGGCACACACATCTGGATGAACACAAGTAGATATCCATATCTCGAGATGCAAATATCAAATCGCTGCCTCAACCGCTGTAGGTTTCAAAGGAAACACCAAACGAACGCATTAACCGAAAAGGCGGAGATTTCTGCAGCGGCAATTTGCGCATGCAGTGCGTGTGCTTTTCCCGTGTGGCAGTTTATGAGACACTGGTCTCGCATGCATGCCGCGATTTTTTACTCGTTTTTCGCCAGAGACTCTCTCTCGCCAATTTACCAACACGAACGGCAGGTGCTCATCCCGCCCGAATCTCAAGAAATTTGAAATCATCAGGCAAACGGTGCGTGTTGCATTTCGGGTGTGTCAGGTTTTCACGGCGTGGAGGAACCGCCGCGTCTGTACAGCGTCATTTCGCTTCTCGCTGCAGTCCCATGTTCTCTTGTTAATATGTGCGACGGACCGGATTGCCCCTTGAGCTGAATAGGACCAGGAACCAGATCAGGGACGGAATCGGCGATTTGCTTTTTTTCGTCTACAGAGCAAAGCGCGTTTTCCCGTGATTCCCGAAGAGTTCCGGACAGAAGCCGCGAGAGAGGGGAGCCCCGCAGCGTCGCGCGCGGACGAAGCCGGGAAACAGGAGAGAGAGCGATCTCTGTCTCTCGGAGAGAAACTCTGTTGATGCGGGGCTTTGCAAGAAGAGTTGCGGGCGAGGGAGACAAGGATCTACGCAAAAGACGCCCGTTGCACAGAAGAGAGAGGAGGGGACTCCGCGGCTGGCGTCTGTGGGGGCTCGCGCAAGGACGAGGAAAAACGAGAGCGAAAAACCGCGGAGGGAGAGGCAACTGTGTCTGGAGAAGATAAGCCGAGCGCACTCCCCGAAAGAGAGAACAGATCGTCAAGTGTACTCTCCGGAGATCGTGTATGAAGCGAGGAGAAAACGGAGAACTGAAGTTCTAGCAAGGTTCAACACGATGGCGCCGCTTCCTCAAGCAAAACCCGACGAGAAGGATTCCGTAGTGCCAGGGCCGGAGAGCGACGAAGAGGGACTTGGCGGAGACCTGTCTTCAACCCCAGAACCGGGGCAGAAAGAATGGAAGGCAGAGAAGAAGCAGTTAGCTGCTCTCAGCGAGGAGGACGCCAACGACGGCGGCAAGGGGGACATGCAAATGGACGAAAAGGTACACAGAGGCGAACACTGGAGAGAAAAACCCCGACGAGTTGACACAAAAGATGCACCTGCAAAAAAAAACAGAAAGCGCGACTAGCAAATCCGGAACAAAAAAAGAAATGTAAAACGGTCCCTCATGACATCTACTCCGTGCTGACTTCCCCTCCATATGTAGACATATATATTCATGTATACCTATACCTATACATATATACATATATGTATATCTGCAAGTATCTGTGTGTAGAGATGTGCATGTGGAGGACTCTGGATATATGAGCAGCGATCGTCATCCTGGATCCACGGGACGCACCATGCTTTCCGAGTCACAGAACCAGTTAAAACTCTCGGTTGGCGCGATTCACAAATTTAGACTGGTCTCCTGTATTTATCTACTCGTTCATGCGTATTTGGACACGCCTGATTACAAACACACACAAATATATATACTTTTATGTACACATATTCGTCTTCCCAGCCGATGAAGGTAGGGCGTATGCACTGTTGTGCTGCCAGGCGTGAGGGAGGCTGCGTTGCGCTTTTCTTGACGGTGCGCACGCGGGCTCATCGAGTTATGCGTGACTCTCTCCGCGTTATGCGCGCGGCTGGAACGTCCAGCATCTTGTCTCCTTTCTTTGTCTCTCTCCTGGTCTCTCTGCCTTTCGTGTCTGCGTCTCCCCCTCTCTTCCTCTCTGTCTCTCTTCGTCTCTATCTCTTTCTTCATCGTTTTTGTTCATGTACTCCCCACAGCAACGGGCGGCTCTGATGGATTCGCTGAATCGGAAAGATGGGAAAGGCAGCTCGGTGCATGTGGATCCCAAGGCGGTGACCGAAGTAAAGGACTTGCTTCTTCTTCCAGGCAGCGTCGCAGAAAAGGCGCTGCGGAAAGAGGGTGGAGACGTGGCGAAAGCTGTCCGTAGACTTCTCTTTGAGGAAGACGAAGACGAGGAAGGCGTTCTCGGATGAGGCGCGAAAAGACTGTTAAAGGTCGGCTTGTGGCTGCGGCCGACAAGGAGTCAAGACACCAGAGAGCAGGCTCGGTGACAGCTAGCAAAGGCGCGCGAAAACACGACGGATGCACATCGACAAAGCTCCAAAGGACACCTCAGTGCCGCACAGAAACGTCGTCGTGAGGACTTGGCAGTGTCCTCGCATCAGGATGAACACTCTCCTTCTTTGTCTCTTCTTTTCAAACTGTCAAACTCGTGGATTCACTCCTCTCGAGGGTCCGTAGAACCCGCGGCCTACACATGCACATATGTACCTACGTGCCTATGCACACGCCTGCTTTCCTGCGTATGCATCTCTGCATGTCTCTCAGCACGCGCCTCCATATGTGTGCGTACGTTCTCCTGATCCATGAGGTTCACGGAGAGACTGCGTCCATCACCCAGTAACTTCCCGTTTCTGTTTTGCTTGGTACTGTTACTTCCTAAACTCGTCGTTACCGACGTTGAACTCTTGCCTCGTCGCCCTCAATCTGGAGGGGTGAAGGATGGTTTGGCAAGAAAGTGCTGCGCGTGGAAGAGAACCGCAAACCCTCCTGTCGAGGCAGGAGAGGCGTTCGGGCTTCTGTGACGCTGGCACCGCGTATATCTGTGGCTTCTATGAGTACTCTGGGGGGTGATGGCTAATCAAGAATCTCTCCTGGGACAGGAAAGGACTCCTTTTCTCCCCCTTTGAGGCGGCGCCAGCCGTGGCCCGAGAGAGCCGGAGCATAGGCAACTTGCCTAGGCGTCGAAAGAGGAGAATCCAAAGGCACTAGACGACAGTGCCTTTCTTGTAGCTACACACAATTCAAAAAAAACTGAGAGGCGCTTTGCAAAGTGGCTGTTTCTGATCCGGCTGGAGGTTTGACGGTCTCCCTGGAAAAGCGTGTGTCGACCCGAGTGGCTGCGCGATAAAGCTTTTCAGTTTACGAGAACCTTTCAGTTAGGGAAGGTGCTTGCCCGCAGGATTTACCACACACATATGAATCAGAATTCGCAGCCCATGCAGACATGCCGCGCCTTCCACTGTCAAACAAGTGGGCGGAGAACGTGAGGCGTGAATGACGGGTTTTCTCCACTAGTCAGTTGGTGCTCTTTTGTCCTTCCCAGGGGGATGCACCCCCTGAGACCTCTGCTTTTTGTCTTCATTTTCTGTAAAGTTTTGACGTGGCGCACACCGGAATCAGGATTTTCGCTCTGGAGAAGAACTCGCGAGCTTGCTCCTCGCTCTAGAACCATGCTTCTCGCCAACCTGAGGCTTATCTGAGACACTTAGACTTCTCCGTTTCTACTTCAGCGACGGGCGGCCATCATTCGCCTCTGTGGTATTAGTCCCTGAATGGTAGTGTCGAGCGTATTTTGCGGTGTCATGCGAGTAATACCACCAAAAACGGGGTTTAACGGCAAGAGAACGCGCGGCCCATCTCCCAGTTTCCTCGGCGCTGTAGACAGAGAAACGCACATACGGACGCCCACGCACTGTCCCTCTGAAAAAGCTGGGGAACCTGGCAAATGCCGCAAGCAGTCGGTCCTGAGAACAGCCTCTCCAAGAGAAAGGCATTCCTCTTGTCTGTGCGGTGGTGAGAGGCTCGGCCACGGGATTCGCACCGAGAGCCGACCTTTGGGCCGTCTGCCCAACGAGAGCTGTCTTTAGCTGGGTCTTTCAGTCAGTCTGCTCGAAACAGAGGGGGAAAACAGTGTGAAAAAATTCAAAACAAACAGAGACAGAAACGCATGGGAAATGCCTCCCTCCTTCGTCTCGCTGCACGTGTGCCCGTCGAACTGCGGCTTAATACGTGGCGTGTGGACTCCAGCCTGTGAAACCAGTGCTGTTTTCAGACAGTGTGCTTTATATTCGTGTCACTCCGGGTTCCTCTCTGCACTAGAAACTTGAAAATCTCCACCGTCCACTCTCCCTTGGGTTCGACAGATGAGTCAAACACGTTCCTTTCGCACAGCAGGAGGCACCCGCCTGAGTGTCGAGTGTGCAGCTGCAGGGGATTTTCCAGAGACCGAGAAACAACGATAGCTGCCGGAAACTCAAAGGTCCAATTCGGCCCGCAAAAAGAAACGCCGTGTGTAGACCTGGGCGTCCGAAAAGGAACTACAACTACCTGTCTACCAGTTACAAAGATATACATATATATAGACATAGTCGCACTTGAACCTATATATATATATATATATATATATATGTATATGTATGCTTGCAGTGAGCACCCTAGAAATTTCTTTAAAGTACATCAGCCTCGAACCTATCTGGATCTGTCGACAAGAACATTCGTGCGTTTTTTCGGCGCACCGTTTGTGGAAAGGCAGCTGAGGAACTTGATCGCATGCAACTTTGAGCATCCCGTGGCGCCCTGTTTCGTGTGTTGCTACTTTTTGACGGTTCGACAAACCCCTGAGAGGCGATTTTTGGCGAGAACGCAGTTTGTTTCGCTTCAAGTGGAACTCTTTTTAGACAGCGGAAGACCGGGGGGCGTGAAAGCACTTCCCTTCGGTGTCTTCCGACGAGACGGGGAATTCGTGTTCCGCGCCGAACTCAGTTGATGAGTTTTCTTCCGAGATCTACGTCAGCTAAGCGAATTTTGTCACGCGCGCGGAGACCTTTCTTCGCAAAATACCTCCACGGCTCTACCTGGAAACTCCGTTTCGCGTTTTTTGCTACCTGTTTGTGCTTTCCAAGGTACCCTCCAGCGGCCGTGAGACACTTCACGGCGGTTTTTATCTTCTTCCTTGTCTCTCTTTCCGCAGTCCTTTTTTCCGCATTTTCCTCAAAAGGCCGTGTGTCTCTGTGAGCCATCTTTCGTTGCGCCTGGTGTGGAACAGCCGCGCGGCCTAGCCCGACTCTCTCTTTCCTTCGCTTGCAATCGAGTTGCATCTGTCCTTGGCGAGACTACCGCACTCTTTCCCCTCTGACTCGGGAGCGTCTTTTCTTTTTCGTCTGTCTTCTCGCGGACTCCCTTTTGTCCTTCACATTCCTCGACGCTCGGCTCTACACCCGCCTCGCGTCGCTCTTTTTTTCTGTCTCTCGTGGACCGGAGTGCGAATCGCGGCTCACCGGCAGAGAGAGGGTTCAGACACCACACGTCCCAGGCATGTCTTGGCTTTGTTCTTTGCTGGGAAAACAAAACACCCAATCGTCTTGAGTTCTCTTCCAGGGTCTTTGGCACCTGTTGGCGGTCTTGTCTTCGTTTTTCGCTCTCGACAGGCGCTGAACATGCGGCGGCGAAACGTTTCTGTCAGGAACCAAATGGGTACTTGTCTTGACAGGCTCAGGGAACTTCCCGAGGATACCACGCTCTACAACTTTGCGTGCATCTTTGCAACTTCTCTTTCCTCCACCCGGAAAGGCGAAAAGGGAGAGCGTGGGAGCTAGCCTCTCCCTGAACGGAGAGGACGAGGAAGAGAGAGAAGCGCGCAGATATTTGCGGAGACAGATGCACGCGACACAGGGAAGAGAGAGGAGAAAGAGGAGAGAGGGAAAGAAAGATACGGAGGGGACGAGCGAGAAGGGACAGGAAGAGGGCGCGAGGCATCGACCAGGCAGCGAGGAAGAGAACTACTCGTACAGGGCGAGAAGGCGGGAGACCGAGGCGAGACGAAGGAGGCGAGAGGACACCACTGGAGGCTCGCGAAGCGTCAGAGCTGTCGAGAGAAGAGACCGAAAGGGGAGGGAGCCGGGTGAGCAGGGAGACTTCCTCTTGGTCCGAAAAGATGGAGCCGACAGGACGCGGAGGCGCGCGTCAAAGAAGCAACAGTGGTCCCGTCTGGTCTCTTCAGGGCGGGCTGCTGGGCTGGGCGACCGCGGCCGCTGCATGCGTTCACTCTCTGATGACCACGAGGTCGCTGTCCGAATGGAGTCACGGCGTCGAGTAAGCTTTGCGTGCGAGGTGGAGCTCCGGCGCTACCGCTGTCTCCCTGCTGAGAACGAGCAAAGGGACACCCCTGAGTAGTCGACAGGTGTGCCGGGCACGACAGTTCACAGGACAAACTCAGAGAGGAGTCGACGGGAACAAGCTGAAGACGGGACTGCGACCCAGCGGAAAACGGGCCCCCCTCCGAGCCGATTCCAGACAGCTCTGTGGCGTGCGGGTGCATGCGCCAAAAAACACCCGGGAGGTGTGCGCGTTTCCCGGTTCGCTGCTTTCCTCAGGTCTCTCTTGATTTTCTGGATCTTCCTGGTCCTCACCAGCTACGTCGCTATGGAAGTTTCGATGCGACTCTTCGTCGGCAAGCTCAGAGTCTTTGAACGCAACCGGGCGAAAGAAAAACTACTCGAAAAGGCAGTAAGGAAACTCTCTCCCGATGCCACTCCTCCGAGCCGCAGGCACATTCAGAAACGAAGGCACCCAGATACGCACACCCAGGGTGCATCTACGGATGTAAATATATGTTTACACGTATATATATATATATATATATATATATATGTTTATGTTTATGGACATGAACAAATATATATGTGTGCATAAACGTACGCAAATCCGTGCTTGTGTGCCCATCCCGTTTTCCTCCCAGTGTATATGTAGACAGGGGACTCTTGACTTGGGAGGCGGGTGTCTCCTGGACCGAGGGTGAGGCATTTCCCTGGGTCTCGACTGTGCGACAGAGAGAGGCAAAGCACAGCCAGAACAGCCACGCTCATGCCCTTACTAAGCTGCAAACATATATATATATAATTATATGTAGATTTTTGGTTGTTTGTATACGCGCATGCGCGCGTGCAACGTGTGGAGTGCTGCGTGCATTTGTTATCCCGTTAGCGTGGTGTGCGTCTGGGCGTCAGGTTCAGGCGGCGATGCTCGTCGTCGCCATCTCCTACGATGTCCGAGAAGCGCTCTATTGGCTAATCTGGGTAAG